>NC_138227.1:29387418-29724918 GCF_964197995.2 Scardinius erythrophthalmus | reverse complement strand
TAAAAACCGCCCCCTCCACCCTTCTCCTGATGCTCTCATGAATACCCCGCTCACGGGGCCGTTCCCCGCCCTGGCACGGACCCTCTTTGGGTATGTGGTGAAATTCAATCAGATGCTTAATTACATCTTAACACAGGTTCCTCGCAGCTGGCTCCTATTCCCCTGCTTCTGATTAAGGGGATTAGAAAAATGAAATTTAGCAGCGGATTTGCATACTGCCACTGAGAGGGAGCCGCCAGCACACGTCTCAGGACACTGTTGGGATGTCTCGCTCACCCGGCCGTCGATCCATCTCTACGCCCCTATAATCCTTCAAATGAGCTATAAGTAAAAAATAGCTGCTGTCTTGCACTGCACAGTCAGAGCATGTATATTCATGGTTTGCGATTATACAAGCCCAAATTTATTTTATTTGGATCAGTGTGGGTTTATTGTTGTTATAGATAACTTAATTTTAGGATCACATGATATAATGTAATTGTCCATTTGTTTTTTGTTTTTTCACTGTTGTATTGTAGTATTTCAGATGTATTGTGATAAATATTTAGTGGACACTTACATCTGATATGTATATGTAAATACATACATTTATTCCACATATTAGATGTAGGTGTCATATTATGCATAAGTTGTTTTTTCCTAGTTTTTGGACCCCATTCACTTTGTTCATGTCTTGTTAAAGGGATAATTCAAGCAAAAATCTGCATGACTTGCTTTTTTACCCCTGTGAAACATAAAATAAGATCGTTTGAGAATTTTATCTAATTGTTTTTGTCCATACAGTACAATGGAAGTCAATGAGCTTCAATGTTGTTTGATTCCCATTTTTTTTCAGAATATCTTTTTGTATTCTGCATGAAGTCTGATAGCACAAGTACATCTCAGATACGTCTATTTGATGTCTGCAAGATGTATTTTTTAGAGTGTTTGCTCATCTGCAAGTTAGATGTCATATAGACATTTAGAAGATGTCTTTAAGATGTTTAAGACTGCTTTTTCTAAGACATTTATCAGATGTTTTTACACAGCAGATGCTTTCCAGATTAGCAGATCTTTAGCAGACATCTTACAGACGTAGGCTACCTGTGCTATCTTAGAACAACATAAGAGTGAGAAAATAATGACATCATTTAAATTATGTTATTTAGGGGTTAATGGACAAATAACTCGTAAATGTAGCGAAACTTTTGTTGTGTTCATGGGGTGTATGTGAAACTCTTCGATAAAATGTAATGAGAAATATACCATTGGGTAAATACGATTCCCAAGGATCAACTTTTTATCCTGAACTTTTATTCACAGCGGTTGAACTAAGCCAGTCCCGCGGTATAAAGATCTCACCCTCACCGTAGCGCCCCATTGATCCACCCATAAATGATTCCTCTGCTCCTCTCCGAGGGCTTACGAGCTTATTAATGAAAGTGAGGTCGTCGCCAGACAGCGTCGGTGTTATGTATTCCAGCTCACCCGGGGTATTTGCATTATGGATGTATGTGTGTTTCTGTTTACTTAGCCCAATTAGTCGCTCCATGCGCTAAAGGAGCCATTTTGGATGTTAATTTGAAAACAAACCGCATCAATCATTCACATTTTGCTTTTTGAAGAACGTCGGTAATTAGTCCCAATGAAACTCTATGATTGCTTGTTTAAGGTTGAGGTAAGGCTCGGGTCGTCTGTCGGGAGTCAGCCGTCTGGTGAATCAATGTGAGGCAGCGCTGCCCTCTGTTGGTCGAGTTAAGGAACTGCTGCTGTCTGCTTATTGTGTCCTGTGGCTAAAAGGGATAGTTCAACCAAAAAGGAAAATTTTGTCATTTAGTCACCCTCATGTTGTTCCAAATCTGTATGAGTTTCTTTCTTCTGTTGAACACAAAAGAAGATATTTTGAAGAATGTTGGTAACCAGACAGCTGACGGCACCTTAAGGTAGGAGAAACATACTATGGAAGTCAATGGGTGCCATCAACTGTCTGGTTACCAACATTCTTCATAGCCTATATCTTCTTTTGTGTTCAACAGGACAAAGAAACTCATACAGGTTTGGAACAACATGGGGGTAAACACTAAATGACAGAATTTTCATTTTTGGGTGAACTATCCCTTTAAGTGAGAGATTCAGTTGTTTGGATTTTGTTTCTAGGAAATACCGGTATATGTCAGCTATATTTTAAAATGTAAGACAAATAGTTATTTTGCAGCACTAGTGATTGTATCAGAAGGTAATATGTTATCTTGGTAGTTCTTAATCATTACTATACTTATGTACTGTGGTATTTACACAGTACTCTCAAAGGAACTTCACAAAAATATATTGGTATCATTGTCCATGTCCAAAAGACACTGTATTACAATTGAACCATGTCTAAAAACATGCTACTTTTTTGTTAATGAGATTGAAGCATATTGGTCATATTTTACAATGTTATATTTTACATATTTTCCTGATTATTATCAGAATCTCTGCAGATTAATTCTCATGATAGTCTTTGTTGAGATATTGACTCCCAATGAGATGCTGCCATCTACTGGTCCAAAGGCGACTGGCAACTGCAAATGGTAGACGGGAGGAAAAGTAGCGCTGAAGAACTTCATTGACCCTGTATGATTGACTGAAAAGTTTTTCAGAGAACACGGAGTCATTGAAAATGCCTTGGAGAGCATGATTCTTTGACGAACCCAAGGCATTTTCATTCAAAGAGAGCTTTTTGAAGAGCCATTTGCAATTGAAAGGCTCGACTGGGAGCAAAAGGTTCACTGAAGTGTTTTTTTGCCCAGCCATATCTAAAGATTCAGAGAGTTAAAAGAGATATCTCCTGCTCTCTGCGACAGTGGATATATTGATATAAATCTGTTAAAATAAGTTAATTATTCTTTTTTGAATAGTCTCACTCTCATGTAAAACTACAATGCAGATTTTGAGTCTCCTCAAAAACGGGCTCTTTTTAGCAATGCATCCTACATCACACAGGTGTCAGGGGTCCTTTGGTGCGGTGCAGAAATCCATAATGTGTGCAAAAAAGTAATACTTAAGAAGAAAGTTTGTGGACTCTTATTTTGAGGTTTTCTGCTCACTATGTCTCAGCGCTGCCCTCTGCTGGTTAGCTTTTAATTGTCCTGATAAAAATGGCAACATTTTAATGTCCTAATAGTAGATTTTGTTTTGTTTATAATGTAGTTTTTTTCATGTGGTAAAAATGTGAATATGAAAATTAAATACAAATTTTGAAACATCGCCTTTCGGCTGGTCAAATTAAATTGCGCACAAAGCAATTTAAACTGAGACAGGACAAAAAAGCATTACAACCTTATATCAAATTGGAATAATTTATGATAAATGTTTTTTTTTCTTTATTACTGTGACTAGTTTTAGCAAGTAAACACAATCTCACAGAATATATTCACAGAGGAGAAGAGAGAGAGTATTAGCAGTAAATCTGTTTAGCTTCCTGTAGATGCAGATACGTCTTCCAGCTGTAATTACTCTTACCCAGTACAGAGCAGTAAAGAGAGATGCTAACTATCCGTTCTTCGTCCGCTCATGCAGAGAAGGCAGTATAAATCTGCCCGCGTGTGCACAGCGCAGTCTCTCGTCAAGCTCTGGCTCTATTACGAGACAGCGGGTGAGGCAGTATTCATCAGTTTTACACTTCTTCTTCCTCATCACTTCATTCACAGCGAGTCATCAGTCTCAAACCCGCCGTGCTTCACAATCTCCTTTTTCAAACCTCTGAAGGAACGATCCTACTTTGTTTATGGTTGAGGTGTTTTAGCCTAAACCAGGGGGGTCTAGTCCTGCTTCTGGATGGTCACTGTCCTGCAGAGTTCAGCTCAAACCCCAATTAAACACACCTGAACCAGCAAACCAAGCTCTTACTAGAACTGACTTTTACTTCCAGGCAGGTGTGTTGAGGCAACCTGGAGTTAAACTCTGCAGGACAGTGGTTGGACCGAGTTTGGACACCCCTGATCTAGACATTCCGAGTAGAAAGGTTTGCTATGGCCAGTATTTGGGGTAACGAATTTCAAGTAACTTGAGTTAAAGGGATGGTTTGGAGTAAAATCAGCCTAGGGTCCTTTGCACCATGACCTTGAGCCAAACACCCCCCCAGAAGCTTTTTTTCCCTTGGTCGAACATTATTAAAGTATGAGCTTATTTAGAGATATCAGCCGAATGGCTTACTGCAGGCGCTAATGGATCCTAGGCTGTATCTCGTAAATTACCCCACTAATAACGCCCAGAATGGTACCAAACTTCTACAGTAGTGCAAATAGGTTCTGTACTCATAAAACGAGGCATTTGAAAGTTTGTAAGTACATCAGGAGTTTATTTAAATTACACTTGCCTGACGGCTCATGCTACCGCTAACCCGGACGTCGACGTCACTTCACTGAGTTGAGAAAAGCATGTAAAAGTCTTGACAGAAAGCGATGCATAAGGATGTAGTGTATAAGGATGCATAAGGATGTTTGGCTCGAGGTCATGGTGCAAAGGACCCTAAGTTGATTTTACTCCGAACCATCCCTTTAAGTAATCAGATTACTTTTTAAAAAAGTAACCAGTAAAGTAATGCATTACTTTTAATTTTACTACAAAATATATTTTTCAAATAAGTAATGCAAGTTACTTTGTTTTCCTATGTATTGACTGACAGCTCTCCTGTGCCCATGTTGAGAGAAACCGTGAGTGAGTGCAGAGACGTTGTGTGTGCTGTGTGTGAACATTATTGTAGAGAAACCGTGAGTGAGTGCAGAGACGTTGTGTGTGCTGTGTGTGAACATTATTGTAGATCTAGACTAAATTTGAACATGCATTTACTCATTTACTCACTTGCACAAAAAGAGATTCAGTATTCCTTAGAATGAATCAAATAAGTGCAATGAAAACCCATAATATTACAGAAACCTGCAATAATTAAATATTAAATTACAGAAATATACTTTATGTATTTAATCTCACTTTATTAACCAATGTCTTCAATGCTGACATAATATGATCACATTCAACCATACTAATAAGCAAAATGACATTAGATAAACATCACAATTGCGAGTAAGAGGTTCTCCTGAAGGATTCTTCTGTGATCCAAAACAGTTGAGTGGCGCCCTCTACTGGACAGATATGAATTTGCTTATTTTTTATTTTTATTATTTATTTATATAAGTATGTTATTTCAGTAATTTTGTTATGTGCTGTTTGTAATTTTCTAATCTAGTTTCTATTTAGCTTTATTTTTTTATTTCTATTTTAGTTTAAGTAATTTTAGTACTTATTTCAGTTTAATATTAAGTTTTTCATCTGATGTTTTTTATTATTATTTATTTGTTCAATTTTAGCTTCATTTCAATTATATTTTATCATTTTTGTTTTAGTTAACAATAACACCTTAAATTAAATTACTTGTGTTTTGTTTTTCTGTGCTTTTCTGTGAGAAAAGTTCTTACCATACAAAGTAGATTTTATTGTCATTCTAATACATCGTCACATACTATCTATTACAAAAAGTTGTTCTGAAAATAGAAATGAACCATGTAAATACTCAAACTATGATGCCTGGAGTCCAGGTCTTCGTGTTCATATACCTTCTACTTTTACAGATTGTATGAAAAGAAAAAGGTGACCCGTCTCTTTGTCTCTAAATGAAGAAGAAAGGCGTTGTGTAGGGCAAACTATAAAGCAGCTTGTGATAATCTAACAAGCCTCATGATTACCCCGCTCACCTCATGAGTAATGGCTGCTGTTTGCCTGGTCTTGCATGCATTAACCTTCAGCCCACATCAGCTGTGAATTGATTCGGGCTCTCTGGATCTGTTTCAGGGGAGGGTACAGTTGATTGATTGGGGGGAACAGAGCAAGTGTAGTGTGGGCTCCCCGGGGCATATCGGTTGTGATGGCAGGCCCTCTCCTGTCAAACACTTTAACATTTAACACACAAACTAGTAACATTTCCCTGGTTATTTAATTCACAACTTTTATACACATGGTACCTGCGTAATTTCTGATTTTGAAAATGAGAGAATCTTCTGTAACTCTAAAATTTCACTGTATACTAATTCAGTCACATTTTCATATTTGCATATTAAAGACAATGGGATCTATTCTTTCGTTATTTAAAGAGGGCCTATAATGTTTTTAACATTTACAACTTTCTTTAGTGTGTAATATTGCTGTTTGAGCATGAAATAGGTCTGTTAAGTTACAAAGCAAACGTCTCTCCAAAGCGAGTTGTTCTCTATATCAGTGCACGCTGTTTCTGAACTCCCTGAAACGCCTCAATTGTAGTCTTGAGTTTTCTTCTGGGAACGAACACGTCTCAATATTCCTCATTTTAATAATTCCTGCTCAAGGCATTCGCAGAATAAAGGGGCGAGGCCTGGTTGAGTTGAGTTAGTAGTTTGTTGAAACTCACAGTTATGGTTGGGGGTGTTACATTTCTGAAACACGCTCAAAGCTGTTGACCAATCACAACACACTGGTCCAGCTGACCAATCAGAGCACATTGTGCTTTTCAGAAGGAGGAGCTTCATTGAGACTGCAACTGAACAGAGCGTTACTGACAGACTGGGAAGAGAGGTGCTGCAACACTGTCAAATATGCAAAACAATTATGTGTTTTTTGATAATTCGGGCATGAAAACCTATTCTAGTAGAGCGCAAAAACAAAAAAAGACTTTGTAAAATAGTGGAGCGGCTAAGTGCTTATGTTTGGCAGAATCGTTCAGTTTATGATACAAGCGTGAAAATTGGCATGAGCAGTCTCCATGGGTCACTTGACAAGAAAATTGTCCAAGCCACTTGAAATTTCAAGATGGCGGCCATTTTTCAAGATGGCCGACACCTTAGTGGAGTAGTTAAGTGAAGTAGTGGTTTATTTGGTGATACAAGCATGAAAATTTGCATGAGCAGTCTCTGTGGGTCACCTGACAATAAGAAATCATTTAGTTGGTGATACAATCATGAAAATTGCCATGAGCCTAATTGCTCCACTAAGGTGGTGGCCATCTTGAAAAATGGCCGCCATCTTGAAATTTCAAGTAGCTGTGGGTGGCTTATTGTCTAGTGACCATCAAAGACTGCTCATGCCAATTTTCATGTTTGTATCACCAAATAAACCACTATATCACTTAACTGCTTCACTAAGGTGTCAGCCATCTTGAAAAATGGCCGCCATCTTGAAATTTCAAGTAGCTGTGGGTGGCTTATTGTCTAGTGACCATCAGAGACTACTCATGCCAATTTTCATGCTTGTATCACCAAATAAACCACTATATCACTTAACTGCTCCACTAAGGTGTCGGCCATCTTGAAAAATTAAAAATATTGAAATTTCAAGTGGCTCGGACAATTTTCTTGTCAAGTGACCCATGGAGACTGCTCATGCCAATTTTCACGCTTGTATCATAAACTGAACGATTATATCACTTAGCCGCTCCACTAAAAGGACATAATACAGTCTCTTTCACCTGGGCTGGGCTTGGTTGTTAGAAAAAATGTATATTTTGGCATATTTTTATATATAAAGGCCCTTTTCACACCAAAAGAGAAATAAATAAGCCTCAGGCTGAAGGAAATGCAAATTTACCCCTGTCCAGTAGAGGGCGCTGCTCAAACAAACCATATATATATACACACCCCACACACAATTTTTTTGCTCTCTTGTTAGAAGTGTTGTCTGTAAAATGATCACAGAGTTTAGGTTAATGCATGTTTGGTGAGGCCATATATATGTTTTTTTTACAGCTCATATGATGGATTGTACAAGCAGAGGAAGAGGTTGAAGGCAGGGTGGAGACGCTGGAGTTCCATTTGCTCTTTTTGTGAGTGTGAGTGTGTTGGCAAATGAGTGACTCTAAATCACAATTGTGGACAAGGTCAACTGAAGAATAACTCAACAGCTTTTGTAGGGAGGCCACAGCCCAGTGCTGTTTTACTTATTGCTTCCAGGCTTTTTTTGGTCCTACAAGACACATTTTACATCCAAAGTAGGTGATGTCCTGCCAAAAACACTGAACAGTTGTTCATGGTTGAAATACAATTTATGAATTCATTCACTTCAGATCACCTTGTTTAAAGGGATGACTAATTTCCTTCATATATATATATATATATATATATATATATATATATTGAACATTGGATTTTTAAAAAAGTGTTTCTCTTTTCACCCTCATCATAGACTGGTGTGTTCGTGAAATTGCTTTATTACTTGCAAATGGCATTATAATGGTAATGTAGCATCTATGGTAACAAAGTAGGCCGCAGGGTCCTTGGCTTCCTCATAAAAGTAATTACATGGTAGGAGTAATCATTAAAGTTTCATCAAAGCAGGGCTTCATCAACCGCTAATGCAAGCTCTTTTACTCTTTCCACATATTTTCAATCTATCAATAAATGAAGAAAGGGCTTAGAGCATCAACAAGCACCATCTAAAGGTGTTGATGTCCATCTCCATTCATTTCAGTTGATCAAAGTAACGAGCGGAAATTCAAATGCATTGATTTTTATCACACTTTTCCAAGCAGATAATAGCATGTGGTTTAGTGTTTATCCAGAAAGCACAGAATAACGTCAGTATATGATTCCTGTTTGGTTATATTTGGGAACATGTGTACCGGGGATCAGGGAATAGCAGGGATTTATTTACATTTTTTTGCATGACAACGTAATAAGAATGTATGCAGAACATTCTCCAGTGGTTAACTAATATTCCCAGAACTGGTTATGAGAACCAAAAATGATTTCTGGATAAAACCCTGTAAGGCGTGAGCTATGAGCAGAACTTTTTCATTCGAACAGTGTGCGTATGCCTGCATCTGTATATGGAAGAGACTTAAAAACACCACTCTATAATTTAAAACTCACCGAAACACACACATACGAATCTGTCCTGTTTTCGCATTCCTGCAATATTCCTGCGATGGCAAAGATGATTTTTCAGCATCATTACTCCAGCTTTTAGTGTCACATGATCCTTAAGATCATATAGATGTGGAAACCAAGATAGATTTGAATTTTTTTAGGATTTATGAATAGAAAGTAAAAAAAAAAAATAATAATAATAATTTTTTTAACTACTATTAAAGTCCCTCTGCGGTCAATAATTGTGTCCCTTAAAACTCATCTTTGATAATCAAAATGACATATTTAAGCAATTTTTTTCCTGTGAAAATTTCTTCATACCTTAAAATAGCTTAAATGTAGCTCTACACCATTTTAGTATATGCAAATCCATGAATATGCAAATGAGCCTCCACTCACTCACTGAATTTTACCATAGTAAACGCTGCACAATGGCAAGTGGAAATACTGGTTTAATTCAGCCATATATGTGTGAACCAGAAATAATACAGGCTCATCTACAAGTTGATAGCCTGGATGCCAGCCGAACTTAGCCCCGCCCACATTATTTTTAGGTCGGGAAGTTCGGTCTGGACTTGATCCGTTGCGGAGCAATTATGCTCGAACCAGAGCTGTTCGGACCAGTCAAATTGTCAGGACGGGCTTTATACGATGATGGACAGATGATCAACAGTAATGTAATCAACCACGTCACCAAAGAGCGCTTGGGTTGAATTTGTTTACAACAAAGATGACTGCCGCTGGAAAATTGAGATTTCACGAGTTCACACTTACAAATAAGTCAGATAAAATAAATGCGTATTTGGCGTGCTGTCCGAGGAGAGGCTCCGGGCTCGCTATTCGGTAGGCATGCTGATAGGGTAGACATGCTGATAGGGTAGACATGATAGTTGTTTGATTGAACGTGCTCCTCCCGAACTTTGTTTAAACATCATGTGTATATTCCGCCATCGCGTCTGTTATAAAAGATATCGACATTAATTTTAAAAGAGGAATAGAGAACCGCAATCAAGGCATTTGTCGATTGGAAAGATGAATGAAAAACATACGTCACTTATTCCGTTGCTCTGATTGGTTGTAGGTCTATCCAATTGAGTGCAGAGGCATTTTCTTTCCTGGTTCGGTTGAAACACGCCCCATAATCACAGCCCAATGGAGCAGTATCAGACTCACATTCTGACTAGAATCTGAGTATGACGACGTCAGGCTAACAAGTTGATATATCAGAATGGTGATGTGTTTTATGTATCGCTCTTTACAGCGTTGGACGGTAATTGATATGATTAGCCTTTGGGTTGACTGCGTTATCAAACAGCCCCGCTCACATGTTGACGGGATTGGTTACATGTTTGTGACTGTAGGAAACAAGGGCGATTTCAAACCACGTTTTTGAGACTGTCTTAATTGGTTCACAGCAGTTTTAAGGAGAAAATACTCAACGATGATATTGACTTATGAATTTGCACATTGTTTGTCTTAAAGCATAATTAAAACACCACATAGACATATAAACAACATTAAAAACTTGATTTTCTCCACAGGGGGACTTAGAAAACAGTTATTTCAAATTGTAACAATGTTTCACAATATTACTGTTTTTATTGTATTTTTGATCAAATAAATATAGCTATGGTGGGACTTTCAAAAGCATGAAATCTCACTGGCTTAAACTTTTTGTTGTTAGGAAGTGAAAAAATTGCGAGTAAAATCACATTGCAGTTCTGATTTCTAAGTAGGAGCTTCCCAGGAGGACAGTAAGGAGCTTTACTGTACGAGTGTCTCACTTCAGAGGAGCTGTAACTCGACTGACAAGAGCTGCCTTAATGGAACGTTTGCCACTTGTTAGCTTGAATTGACTTTCTCTCTCATACACACACACACATCTCTCTCTCTCTCTCTCTCTCTCTCTCTCTCTCTCTCTCTCTCTCTCTCTCTCTCTCTGTTGCTGTGGCTGCAGGACTCAGCCATCCACTTTTGATTTATCTGCTGTTTCTTCATATCAACAGAAGCTTGTCCCTGGTGCCTGGGATGAGGAGAGGAGAGGAAGGGAGGTTGTAAGGGGGACCACCGCTGCTCTCCGGAGGAGTAGCGGTGTGCCGATATCTCTCTGACACCTGGCCATGCTGTTGTCAACGACAACTCTCATTTTCACACAAGTCCTCTGTGTCCAAATTGGATTTGAACTGAAGCTAGAGAGCGTCTAGAGAGCTGGTGTGGTAGTAAATATTCTGGAGTGACTGGGTGGGATGAAAAGATCAATATTGCACTGCTGAACCTGAGATACTCATCTTCTTCTGGCGGTAAAGTAACAGTGTGCAGTTTGTAGCGACACCTCTGAAGGGTTTTGGGAGCGTCTAGGCTGGAGGCTTATCTGGATGTGATGTGAAGCCGCGTGTGGATCTTTCTCTCTGGAGACGTACTGGGATGAGGACAGGGCTGGTGTTACCCATCAGCCTCCTGCTGCTGGGGGTCTGGACGGCACTCGGGCTGTGCTGGGATGGGGACAAGCCGGGGAGAAACAAGGGTGGGTGGAGATGGAAAGGGGACAGGTCTCGTAAGTAACCGCCCTGCTCTTAATCACTTCCTTTTCTTCCTTCTCACATACAGTATGTTTTTCAGTACATGAGTGTATATTGAGTCCCACACATTTTGGAGCATTCCTGTGGCCTCTTTTTGTTTTGTTAGTCTTGTAGCGCAGTGGTTTTCTCTGCATCTGTTGAATGTCTTCGGTGGAGTTTTGATCAGCAATATAGGGTTTTTAATACATTTTAAAATCCCTGAATTTATGATGGATATAATAGAGGTTTATTTAAGTGATATCTCCTATAATTTAATTGCTATTCCAAAAGCGTGCATATTTCTTACTTCAGTGCAGTAACTTTGGCTTTGTTTGGAGCTATTTTCATTGGAAGAGTAAACGTTACGGAAATAACTGGCATTATTGTCTCTAAAAAGTATGTTTTTGAGAGAAATATTTTATGCTCACCAAGGCTGCATTTATTTGATCAAAAATATTGTGAAATATTATTACAATTTAAAACTGTTTTCCTGTAATGCAAAGCTGAATTTTCAGCATCATTACTCAGTCTTCAGAAATCATTCTAATATGATGGTTTGATGCTCAAGAAACATTTATTATCATTATCAGTGTTGTAAACTGTTGTGCTGCTTAATACTTTTGTGGACGCCGATAAGAACAGCATAAAATATAAATCTTTTGTAACATTTTAAATGTTTCTTCTGTCAGTTTTGATCAATTTAATGCACCCTTGCTTAATAAAAGAATAAATTTCTTTCAAAATGTACCCCAATTTTATTCCACTAGATTTTTCTCTGAATATGCTGTTTCAATCAGAAATGTCCTATTGTGGAAGTAAAATGTGTTTTAAATGGTAATTCACTGACTGTATTCAGCTTTACAAATGAGGTATTAAACTCTTCACTGAATGTTTCATTATGACTGGTTGACAGTACAGAAGCAAACAGAGCGGTTTGCTGTATACAATTTTCCTCCTGCTCTTCTGAGTGATCAGTGATGAGCAGCGTGTGAGAGCTCAGTAAAAGCATGTACACTTAAGATGTCCATTAGTGATGTTTAGATGCAAGTGCAGAGGATGGAAGGCCTGTACTTATCATCAGAACACTATCAACTCTTGAGATTGTCAGTAGACTCTTTGTGGTGAAGTTGATTGACTGCCAGAGAGTCTTCTTGGTGATTGCTGATCTGAATCCCAGCCTCTTCTGGAGATATCCTGGCAGAATGCATTTTGGTATTAAAGAGGACCTATTATGCTTTTACATTTTCAACTTCCTTTAGTGTGTATAATGTTGCTATTTGAGCACAAAATAGGTCTGTAAAGTTACAAAGTCACTCCAAAGCGAGTTGTTCTCTATATAGTAGGTACTGTTTCTGAACTCCCTGAAACGCCTCAATTGTAGTCTTGATTTTTCTTCCGGGAACGAACACG
The DNA here is from genome assembly GCF_964197995.2 of Scardinius erythrophthalmus. Classification (NCBI taxonomy): domain Eukaryota; kingdom Metazoa; phylum Chordata; class Actinopteri; order Cypriniformes; family Leuciscidae; genus Scardinius; species Scardinius erythrophthalmus. The sequence goes on along the minus strand of NC_138227.1, from coordinate 29,712,098 downwards.
TCTCATTATACATCATTTAAATAATCCCCGTCCAAGGCATATACAGAATAAAGGGGCGAGGCCTGGTTGAGTTGAGTTAGTAGTGTGTTAGTAAACTCGCGGTTATGGATAGGGGCGTGACATTTCTGAAAAATGCTGGAAACAGTTGACCAATCACAACACACTGGTCCAGCCGACCAATCAAAGCACTTTGTGCATTTCAGAAGGAGGAGCTTCATAGAGACAGGAACTAAACAGAGCGTTACTGACAGACTGGGAAGCTGCTTCAATAATGTACAAAATGTGAAAAAATAATGTTTTTTTTTTAACATTCAAGCATGAAAACCTATTCTAGTAGAGCCTATAACAAAATCAAGACTTTTGCCTTAATGCAGTCTCTTTAAAATCTAAGTTAAATCAGATATTTTCAGCATTACATATTGTTTCTGTTATAAATGTGTGCATGGACCAAATGTTCTCTGGTCAGTGTTACCGGCCTTGTGTTGATCCGGAGGCTTCATAAATCATGTGCTGGTTACTGTCTATGTGGCCCAATGTGGTTTGAGTTGTTTGAGTTTCAACATTGGGGTTCCATGTGGTTTCACGCTTGCGACCATCTGTTTCTTGACCTCTTCTCTCTGTGAACTACGATGGTGTGAAAGCAGAGTCAGGTGCTCGTTCATTCACAGGTGCGCGCTGGAGATGAGCTGAGGAGTTTTATCGACAGTTTTATTTAGTTCTACTTAGTTTACTTAGAGTATAATTTGTTATTTTAACAAGCAAGAAGGTCAATGAGTTGGTTTTTTTTTAGCAACATCCTTATGTTTCTGAAAAACAAGCATCTGGTGTCCGCATTTCAAGAAGACAGAAAACAGCTTGGTACTTTTGGAAAGTTTTTCACTAAATGCTTTATTTGTGTCCACTATCCTGGGGTGCGTTTCCCGAAAGCATCGTTGGCCAACTATGGTCGCAAGTTCATCGCAATGTCCATTGAACTCTATTGGTAACGAGGGAACTTGCGACCATAGTTGGCTAACGATGCTTTCGGGAAACGCACCCCTGCACATAAGTTCAGATTTGGAAAAGGTGAAGCATAAAACAAGTTTTATTTTAACAATATGTAACATAATTAGATATTTACCTTTGTAACATGTGGCACAGGTCAAGATAATTAATTTTCTCTTTAGGGATTTCAACCAACTCCAAGATCAACCATATTTCAAACTTTAATTTGCACTAAAAAAATATTTGAAAGAGTATTTGAAAAGTAAAAAACAAAACAATGAAAAAAAAAATGAAAAAGTGTTTTATCAGTAAACAGTGAACTAGTGTCTTACTTAAAAGTGAATTAAGTACTTATCCCATGAAGCATTGTAAATGTATCTGTTTGTCAAAGAATGCTGAAAAAAAAATGTATGATGGTTTCCATACACATATATATATTTTTTTACATTTGATATTTTATTACACACACACACACGCTCCCATACTGATATATGAAATTAAGACACAGCCCCTAGTGGTCTGTTTGGGAATTGTACATGACTGCTGCATCATTTTTGGTGAAGATATAAAGATCTTCGAGAACAGTGGTAGAAACCTGCTGAAAATGAAACACTGGATGGTGTTATAAAAGAAAACCTCAGAGATGTGTGAAATTTATCAGTGGCATTCCTCAGGGATCTATCCTCGGCCCATTTTCATTTTGATTTACCACAGTGTTGTTTTCTACTTTATAATGCTACTCTCTTTTACTAATGCCTACGCTACAGCAGAAAGCTTTTGAAAATAAAATGAGCATCCTTCCATTACCTATCAGGGTTCAGGAAGTGGTGTCTGATGTGCGGTCTAATGATGCTCGCTCATAAACCCTCCATTTAGCCTCACATGCTCTATGCTGCAATTACATGCATGAGCACAGCTCACCTTTAAAAGCGATAACGCCAGCCACACTCAGCAGCTGGGCAGGCTGCTGTCATAACCTGTAAGTAAACTCAAATGCACTGTTAACCAGATGAACACAAACAAACACAATTCTGGCTTGTGTTTTGCAAGAGGACAAACACAAAGGGAAAAGAGGACGAGGTGCTCTGGGAAAGTTGAGTGGACATGATAAATAAAATAAACATTGTGTCCTCGCTGTCAGGTCTTGTTGAGACAACAGAGTGAATATTTGGTCCTTCTGCTAGAATGTTCTGTCTAAAGTTAGGTGGATTTTATTTCCCTTGGTGGCTGTTGTATGAAAACATCATTTCAGTGATTGTTGAGGAACAATATTATCTCACTAAGTGAAGAAACGAACACGCTTATGCTTGTGAAAGCTCACGGGAATGTGTTTGCTAAGGAGAGTGAAGCAGAAGAATAAAGGATGAATATAATAATATAATAATTAAATCTTACTGTATGTCTATTCGAATGACTCTCTCAAGGTCGCCTAAATAATGTTCTTGCATTACCTAGTCCTTCCAGCTACGGATGTGTACAGTATGAAGCAGGCACTTTTTTACACTTTCACTTATACCTGTTTGCTTGCTCTCAATTTGAAAATACATTTTGTATGTTAGAAAATGTGATGTGTGTGCTGACACACTTGAGCTGTTTGGTTTACAAGCTCGTAGTTGCAATCTTCCTCTAATTTCCAATCTGTCTCTATTGTTTAAAGACTTTATTGCATTTTATTACAAAATATGTCTATTTCAAATAAATGCTATTCTTTCGAACCTTTTATTCATCTAAGAAAAAAAAACTATCACGGTTTCCACAAAAGTATTAAGCAGCACAAGTGAAGACTACAGTTTTATTGTTTAATATTATTTTTCAGTATTATTATTCTTTATTAGTATTCATAATCAGTTGTATTATGTATTTTGTGAAATTTGAAGTGCATGAATCAGAGTGAGCATGAAAACGTGTGCGAGGATTACATATCAGAGACATGCAATGTAGCATATGTTCTCCTATGAGAGGCTATGAATATGATGACTCAAGTATTCTCTATAAGAAAGAACTGTGTATCATAATGTATACATCTATTTTAAACATGAACAACATGCTTTTCTACCTTGTAAGGATAATGTAAGTTCCTTTGGTCAGCATATTAACGCCCAACCTTTGTGTACGGGCTCAGAGAAAGCTAGGCATGAAGACATTATCTCTCTAGTAAATTGTCTTTCTCTCCTATGTCTTGACAATTAATAATAAATGAGAGATCTCTTGACATAATAACTGGTGTTCGGTCCCGTGATTCAACAACAGGGATAAAAGCTTAATTCCAAGTCAACAACTGTTTTCAACATTGATAATAAGAAATGTTTCTTGAGCAGCAAATCAGCTTATCAGAATGATTTCTGAAGGATCATGTGATATATACTATACTTAATAAATAAATATATATATATATATATAAAATTACGTTTCTAATTTGTTTGAAAACTAATTTGTTCTCAAATTTTGACTGTCCTTCAGCTTGAAAGTCATTTTGACCAACAATTAAAAATTAACTATGAAAACAACTTTGTCAGTGAGTTTGACATTAAATATGAAACATGATATGTGAAGAAAGCATAGAAGGTAAATCAAGTGAAATATCATTTGTGAACATTTTATTGAGGACAAAAATATGTATTTGCCAAAAGTGCCCATAGTTAAAGAAACATCCCTGTACTGTATGTAACCTTGCGCGATTGTCATATTGACTACATGTAAATTTGTAATTCTTTCCATAATTGTGTCTGTGTGCTCGAGCAGGTGTGTGCGACGCGTGGTCTTGACTTAAACATAGACAATGAGCATTAGAATAATAAAGACTTGTGTGATTGGCCAGCTGCTAATTAAAATAAGGACCCAGATGCACCGTCTCTCATTTAGAGGTCACTGTTCATGTCTGCTGCTCTTTCTCTCTCAATCTCTCTCTCTCTCTCTCTCTCTCTCTCTCTCTCTCTCTGGGCTCCAGGAGGTTTGAGGTGTCTTTAATTAGCTAACAATGAGCTGTGAATCTCAATTACTGTACGCTCCACAAGGTCAGAGCTCAGAGCCACTTACTGAGGAAGTCTGAACCTCACAACATCTGTGGAACCAATCCAGTTTTCTACAATTGAATTCAAGCTGCCTTTTCAATAAAATTGCATTTACCAAGTCAACTGGGAAAATTGTAATCACCAGCATATTCTTTTAAAACACAATGTGCTCTGTGCAATTTCCTGGTGTTGATGACATAGACGTAGTGACAGACTGATATATCGACTTCAAAAATCCCTTTTTTTTTCAATAAAATATCGAGAGCAGTTTTTAATAGTTGGACTCTCTCTCACGCTTTCCGCCGAGAGGAATTTGACCTCGGTGTTAGCGGGAAGTAAATCATGTGAGGAATAGAAACTTTCTCGGGCAGGAGCGAAAAAACAGGTGGAATGAGAGGATGAGAGACAGCCAATAAATTAAAGGCTAGAGAGGCAGCGCGTTAGGAAAGGGGTCGGCCCAGGGGCTCTTGGGATATGATGGGGGTCATATGGTCATAAGTCTACTCAGGAAACAACTTACAGAGTTAAAACCAGATCAGGGAGTCCTTTGAAGGAAATTTTGCTTTCCTTTACAGTCCCTAGGTGTCCTCATTTTCGCACACATATGGACTCGCTGTCTCCTTCAAGGCACCTTTTCCTGGTGTTGACCGTTCCTGACCGTTGACGGCAGGATGTAGTCGTGTCCAGCCACTCGACAAAGTTGGGATATCTTTAACTTTATTAAAATGAAGAGCTAATTTCGGGAGCAACAACTAATAGAAGTGAAGTCAGTGGAGCAAAGAGCACTCACTGTTTCTCGTTCATTTTTAATATTAAGCATTTTATGTATTGATTCCATTTACTGTATTTTAGTCTTTTCCTTCCGAAATGTTTGTTTGTAATGGCAAGGAAACTGATTTGTTGTCTACAACATGGAATAACATCCATGAATGTCATTTATTAACATCATAAATATAAATTCGCTGGTAGTGTGAATGCAGCTTGGGAGTACATTTACATGACAAAGATGTACGATAAATGGAAAAGTTTTTTCTTTGCGTTTTTCGTGCACAGACGATAATGTTGTCAAAATGATCCCTGTTCACACTGATCCGTAGCCTGGTTAAAACCAGATCATTCTCAGTAGTAACTGAGTTATGGTCTGGCAAAGCTTCATTAATAACTAATTTCCAAAGGGGCGTCACCAATGGACGTCGCTCAAATGCCTCTGGGCGCAATTGGATAGACCTAAAACCAATCAGAGATCGTCATCGTGTAAAGCCATATGCTGCGTCCCAATACACTACGCCATAAAAGTATGTACTCTTTTTGGGAAGAAAAGGTATTTTACTTTTGAATGTGTAGCAAAAAAGTAGGCAATCTTTGGGACATACTACTTCGTCATCTTTATCGGATGGATCTGTCGCGTGCATCCTGTAACGTAAACTGCCCTGTCAATCATCTTGTTACAGTTAAAATCCTCTATTAAATCTAATTTAATTTCCTACCGTTTCGGAGAGAAATGTAGTAGCACGTTTATCTGCCAGTGGGTCTTTCATGGAGACTGTCCTCGTGTTTGCAATTTGAATATAATAATGCATTTAAAAGTTGAACGGACGTCGCTCAAATGCCTCTGGGTGCAATTGGATAGACCTAAAACCAATCAGAGCGATCGTCATTGTGTAAAGCCCGCCCCAACGTTTCTGATTGGTGCAGCGATTTCGACGGATTAGAAATGGGCTTGAATGAGCTCTTTGCCAGACTACTTGCAGAGCAAATCTAAATTTGCCGGAAGTTGTCTGGGTTTTCCCAGGCTAACTGATCCGTGAAAACGGCAAAAAACTTTATTTATGCCAGGCCAGTAGTTGGCGATGTCACTTTGTAAAGAAACACTACACTCCTGTAGACTGAACACATAGGCTGCGTTCCAGTCCACTTTTAGACACGCACTTGTGAGCTTCCCTAAGCACTTCCCCTTGGGGGAATTCCTGCCGCCATTTTGAAGTGCGTTCCACTTCGTGAAGTGGACGAGGGAAGTTTATATTGGACAGACCCTCGTTCCCTTGATTTTGACCGAGGGAGCGAGTCTACTTCATATGTACGCTTCAGGCACCTATATGGCCCACAATTCAGTACGATTGTGACGTCACCACAAATCTCGTCTAATCACCACCACAACAAACAACTCTATGATATATTAATTATATATTTTTTTTATTAAAAACAACCCAAACACACCTATAAACTTTTGGATGCTGCATTAAACAAATTCTTAAAGGAGAATTTTTTTTTTTTAAATAAATCAACTCCATAGCTGATTCCAAGTGTTCAAGGGCTTAGGACGTTCCAGTTCAGCCCATTGCAGTTTCCGCCAGTAGTGGGCACTCGTGCAAAATAAGCAATGACGTACAGCCGAGTGAACGAGATTATAAGAGAGCAATTATGATAAAACTGAACTCCTCAATATTGGAATAAATCGAGGTCGACACAACAGGCAAATAAAGGCAAAACAGACAAGATGTAGTACCTTCAATGCCCGGTAGATGGCGATATCACTTCTTTTGCAGCAGAAATTAACTGTTGCAGAAGAAGTTAGGTGCCATGCAAAATGTGAAAAGTGATTGCTTTACTCATCACATATATTTGGCATCAAAAATGCAGTCAAGTCGAGAGTAAAAGGTGCTAATATACAAAGAAGCTAAACAGATCTTTAAGTACCGAAACTACTTACATTTACTCAAATACTTTACACCACTGCTGTGTACAATATGTAGGGTTAAGATAATTTGACTTGGTCTTGACATTCTACTTATCTGACACTAGGGGCAGTATAATTTTTACCTCAAGGTTTAAAGATGAGGTATGTAAATTGAACAATACTCACCAAAAACAGGGGTCAAACCATGGATTAACATTAGCATAGCCCTACTGTTAACCCATTTGTGCCCAGATTTTTCTGAATGGTTGCATGCATATAGTCGTGTTAATAGTGTCCTATGTGAAAATGTTCTGCATTTATTTTGCCCAGGTTTTTTTTTTCTTTCTTTTTTTCTTGAAAATCGTATTTGAATGTGTGTCAACTATAGTTGCCGATGGGCAAATATGTTGTATGCACCCCCTCAATATCAAATATGAATAGGAGGAGAACATTTGGCATCTATCTCAAAATAACTGCTTTCAACAGATCAATCTTTATTCATAAACAAATGTATTATGTATAAAAGTCGAAGAACATTTGATGCGAACCCAAAAAAGATGCATCTAGCTTATAATCTCTTGAATATGAAAACACAACAAACAACAAATCCATTTGTCTTATCCCTTGTGCGCTGTCCGGGGTCTTTTTGACCCACATTTCTCATGGGGATAGCATGGATAATTTGACATGGTTTAGTGTTATTTTTGCCCATCTTTTGGAAAATGCAGTTTTAAAAGTAACAATTTATCACTTTAACCAGTAGATGGCTGCAGAGCTCCACTATTTGCTATTTGCTATTTGACTAACTGAAAGACATAATTTCACAAGTTTTTCCAGTTGTATTCATATCTACATGTATTGAAATCACAATTATAACAATAAAAGTTACTTTTTGTCAAAGTTTAGGCATTTTTGTACTGTTTTTCAATAATGTTATATTATGATTATCCAACTTTCACCCAATTTTACCATGATATATACTTACAAAGCATTTGCCCACCGGCAACTATGTTTTGTTTGGATGATTCTAGAGACCTTCATGGTTATGTATATATATATATGTCAACAAAAAATACTTATTAGTAACATGAAAATGACCTTTCTTTGGGAGGGTTTGCCTTCGCCATGCTTCCTGGAAGTATAGGGGTAGGAAGTTGACAGCCTCATGTGACAGGAAGGAAGTGAATACCTTTTTTTTTTCTTGAAATCCTTTATTTGGTTGTTTGCTTGCATGTCATTGAGACATACAACATGGATAACATCTAGAAAAATACTTACAAAAGGAAATGACAACTATACACTGGAGGGCTTAGGATTCTACTAGATTGTTGACGTGATTCTTTGCAGATGGAAACTTGACTTCCTTTCCAGCAGGTAAGCCTGGCTAGGCCTCAACCTTGTTTACATTAGCTTTTTAGATATTAGCTAAATATTACTGGCTGGATGGTTACTAGATGGGGCTGTAGGAGTGTTGGGAAGCAATCAAAGCTAAGAGATTGTACACTGAGAAGGAGTATAGCTTTTCAGACCTCTGTAATCTAGTTGCCCCTGGAAGCTAAGCCATATAAGAGAAGGAATTCCATCAGCGTGTCTTTGAAAATGGAATTGTTTTTGACTTTTAGTGAGCAGTGCTAGCTTTCATCATGTCAAATCCCGTCACACTCCTCCTAGATCACTCGACGGTCACACATAATTGGCTGCACTTTCAGGACACTAGGTCTTTTATTATGATATATACTGTATAATTTTGAACACAACCTAAATATGCTTTAGAAGCTGTTTTTATGAGCACGAACCAAAGCAACAATTGGCCACAATAAAGAATGGACAGGCATGACTGCCATTTATATTCAGCTTTATGGCAGAAAAGGCTTCAGATGGTGTCGGACTCTTTATGTTATGTGATGTCATAATGAAGTGTAAATTGAAATCAAGTACCGAGTCTGGTTTCCACAGGGGAAGCTTTGTCATTTTGGGAATATTTGTGTGCGAGCGCAAGAAACCTCAATGGCTTTGCAGAAGCACGAGACGTGTCTGAAAAGTGCGATTAAAGCTGCGGGGAAACACAAAAGGGTTCCTAAAACGTAAGTCTTATATTCACAAAGTAAAACTGCTTGGAAGGCGATTTCACAAGCGCTGTGATGGACAGCTTATTTTGCCGTGGCTATGATGGTGTAGATATAAGGAAATGAGTGGCACATCCTTTCGGCTCCTAATGCGAATGATGAAGACAGACGCTTCACGGACACACTGATTCTAATTAACATGCTAATTGGAAATTCGAAGACAAACAATGGGAGGTGTGCGAGTTACTTTTTGCCGTGGCCTCTCTTTTGTGCTTTTAAATAGCGAGAGACAAGCAGAAACGAAACTTTTGTTTTGGCCGATTTCTAATGCAACTGGTTGAGTATGTCAACTGGAGATAAATTTAAATAATGGCAAGACAATTTAAGAGTCATCAGAATTCAGAATGAACATCTGACACTGTGATGGGTCAGTTGGTGAATATTTAAATTGTCTTTATGATAGACGTTTGCCCGTAATGTTCAAAGGCAGACCGGCAGCACTGGGCGCATTAGTGATGGTTGCTGGCCATCAGGACACTCTTCTTTCATCTGTTGTCTCTAGTCATATGAAAGTAGCAAAAAAGATGCCAGTGTCAGACTCATTTTTCATTCGTGTTTCAGCAGATTTGGTGTGCTAAAAGACCTAATGCATTATAGACCCCATCGTGACCATGACCACCGCTTCCAGATTTTGTTTTGAGAGCTGTGTTTATTAAAAAAAAAATACAAAGAAGCAGAGGGAGGGAGAGGAGGAATGGAAATTCTTCTCCTCATATCAATATGTTTGGTTAAGCAGATGGTACTTGAGCCAATCTGCATAACTACTCAGCAGCCTACATGGCAAATGGAGGCGTTGCAGTCTGAGAGGTGTAGCCAGATCCATCCAGGGTTTTGTTGCATTTCATGATGAATAGACCAGAACTATGTAGTCTACTACAGTAGAAGTTTAAATAAAGTACCTCAGTAGAAGTTTAATGAGGTACGTGAACAAGGATTAATATATTTTAATGTATAATTATAATATATAATTGCCTGATTGCATAATTCCAGATTAGTACTGGATCTGCCAATATTTCCTGGTTTCTTTAGAAAATATATTTAAGTTATTACTAAATATTATATATAATAATTATTTTATTTCATTTTGTCTTTGTATGGAACGTTATTAAAAGTTATTTACAAAAAAGACAATTATTAAATAATATAAAATATATTGTTTTATTTCATTTTATTTTCATTTCATTTTCATTTACTTTTATTTTATGCTAGTCTTAGAATTGGATGTATATGTATGTAGAATGGATATATACATCATTCATTAAAAAGGAAAATGTTATTTACCAAAAAAGACGATTATAAAATATATAATTATAAAATATAGTTATTATAAAATAACTTTTCAAAGCTGGAATATATTACGGGGGTGTTGAATGCTTGAATCTGACTGGTTGATGGATGTTCTTAGGAGTGCAATTATTTTCAGGGTAAAGCACGGCTAAAGTAGTTCCAGGCAGGTCTTGACCTCATTACAGTTCCATATCCCTTCGCCAAATGATTTCTGTTAGGTCCTTAAAACCGACAACAGCAAAAGAACCAAAACCCACAAGGACACTGACCTGGCATATATATACAGTAAACAATAGGATAAAAACGACAAATTATTTCCATGTTTTTCACCACAAAATGTGTTTTATGTACAGAAAGCACATACTCTCTTTCTCCCGCTCTCTCTTCCTCTCAAACGCACACACACACACACACACACACACACACACACACACACACACACACACACACACACACACACACACACACACACACACACAGTTTTTATTTATTTTATCTGTGTGTGCGCTTTGTGTGAATATGTGGACTGTGTGTAGAGAGTTAGAGAGGTGGGTGTCTGCTGAATTACAGTAGGGCTGAAGTTAGCATCTGTTTTGCAATGACGTTAAACCAGGGATATGAAGAAATGTGTTTTGTAATCGTACACGGGTTAAAAGAGGTCTCCGTAACCTGAAGGATCACATCATCGTATTACATCCTGCGTGTCAGCCAAAAACTGACAGCAGCGTGGAATGTGTATTTTCTAATGAGATGCATCTCATTCTGATGAAATATTTCAATTTGTTTTATGACCTGTAATTATGCTGTCACCAATCAATAGTCCCTTCAGCGAGGACTCAAGTAAAAACAAGTTCAGGTTTGATTATGTGATGGGCCTATAGAGAGTCTGATGACAAAAGAAGGTTTTGAAAAAAAAATTGTTTTCCTGTTAGACAATAAGTTTGAATTTTAAAGAGTTTTCACAGAGTTTTGACAGATAGTATAAAGAGTGAAAAAACACAAAGCACAAAACTTCAATCCAGCCTGACATGTAAACTAAATATTTCATTATTAAGCTGAATTATGAACGGTAATGTGCTAAAGTCACAACCTCAGTATAAGCAATAAGGTTTAACCAGGAATTACAGATCATTCATAACTCATTTTGTTTTATTTTATTTTATTTTTAATCTTTGAACCAGATTTGCACACAAAAAAATCCCAAAATGTCTTTTGTGTGGAAATATTACGAAGTCTGTAAACAGGACAGGCCAGAGACGGGACACGCTAAAGACAAACGCAGAGATAACACTGTACCAGGCACAGCAAGCACACTGTTTATGGTGCTCGAAATATTGGTAGAAATATTTAAATATTATTGAATTCGGGGTGAGGTTTTAAATGAATGACTGTCTTCAGAAAAGTTTCGATGGCATTTTTTAAGCGCCACCTACTGACAGAGAGTGAATTTGTATTTTCATTCAGTTCATCTGCTGTATTTGATTTGTGCAGGTATGTTTTATATAGCATCATTTCACAAAGCTAAAGTCCAAACAATATTTTGTTTTGCTTTAAATCTTAAAATTATACAATCTAATTAAAATAAAAAGCAACTGTTCATGCTACATGTGTGTAACATCTTTGTTTGGGTCGTGATTAAAATGCTTTGGTTGCCTTTCAATTCAAATGCCTACAGATATTTTTGGCCTGTAATATAGCAAATATACAACAAATAAATTAGTTAACAATTAGTTAATGTAATTAACAAAAAAAAAAAAAAAAAAATGCTGGTATCGGAACCGTCCCATTTGCACGTAAAAAATCAGCAATTGGAATCAGCCATAAAAAAACTAATAAAGGCCTATAATAAATCCTGTCATCATGAGCTATTAAAGACTCGTGAGTGGGCCGCAATCCCACAGAAACTCATGGATTTCAACCACTTAGAAGTTCTACACATCCACATCACTTGTGTGCGTCTTAAATATTTTGGCTGGTTTTATTGTGTCGCTGAAAGGTTATATGCCATATTAATCTTTAAGCTGTAAATTTAGGGTTTAATGTTTATTAATCATAATTAATATCATTTATATCATTTGTTTTATAATTCATTATCTGGGCTTTCCTGTTCGCCCACAAACGCCTTCCATCATCTCCTGCCAGAGAGCATAAACCATTTATTCAGTGTTGATATACAGTGAATTCTTTACAGAGTAAATCTTTCAGTAGGAATTACGCCCCCTCTATCCCACAGTTCCCCTCAGGTTAAAGATGGCAATTCCATTTAACAGCATCATTCTCCTTCAAATCCGAGATCTGAAACCGAGGAGCTTGAGGTTTGAGACGCTTTCCTGGCATTTCAATAAAACATATTAAAGTTTCAGGTGGTGGTTTGGGTCCTTTTCAGGTTTAATTGCTCTTGAAGGGATGCAAATTGTGCTGTCGTATTGTGGTCTCAGTGACACGTGTACAGATGCACATGTTTGTGCATGTAAGCATGTATAAAAGTGTGTGTTTAGAGATAGGCTCTTGCTGTTTGTTCAGCTTGCCTGACTCTGGATAAAAAGGCTGGTCAACTGTGACCAGCAGCTTTCAACTGAAAAATCACACTATAATTCTTCTTAGATTGTAAATTATCTGCTTAGATTGATCTCCTTATTTTGTTTGAATCATTTGAATAAGTTTCAATATTTATCATAATGATCCTGTAGACCGTGACCATGTCCGATTCCAATTCCAGTTGTCTGTTAAAGGGAAAGTTGAACCCATAAATGAAAATTCTATCATCATTTACTCATATTTACCAATATATATGAGCAATATGACATGATATGGCTGTATATCAGCATGGCTGTGATTAGGCCATAGTCACGAGGCCACAGACAATGACAGCCATGCTGATATAGGGCCATATCGCACGGCTATGAGTGTGATATTTCGTTTATAAGCGACAGAGCTGACCATTAAAGATGCAATTGTGACGAAGTATCGAAGCTTGCCTACTATTCTGCGACATACTCAAAAGCATGTCGTTTTTCTTCACAAAAACAGTTCATACGTTTAGGGCGTACACTGTAAAAAGTGAATAGTTGGATCAACTTAAAAAAATTACTTCAATTGGTAACACCTAAAAAATTAAGTTTACTCAACTTAAATTATCACGTTTTTTTTACAATAATTTAAGTTGAGAAAACTTAATTTCTTTAGGTGTTACCAATTGAAGTAATTTTTTTAAGTTGATCCAACTGTTCACTTTTTACAGTGTAGTACGAGTTGGCGAATTGGGACACGGCATGAGTTTTGCACCCCTGTATTAAAGAATACCTATGTAAAATGTAATTAATCATTTCAGGATGAGTAAGGTTATAGTACACTTAGAGTAAAAGACATCTTTCTCCCTTTCTCTTTCAAACATGCAAATAAGTCAAAGAGTGTGTCGTCATTAAGCAGAGATTCTTTCGCCCACAACAAAGTGTGGCGGTGGTTGAAGATTTATGCGATTCAGACATGAACGCAGGGTGGAGAAACACAGCTTCAAAGACTGGAGCTCTGGTGAATTAGCCGAGGTTCTGTCACACTCATAATAAATCTAGAAGAATTCCCCTTCTATTGTCATGTTGGCACTTTGCTAATGACGGCAGTGGTGTGAGGCCGGAGGAGAGCTCGTGCTGTTGAAAGGCCTTTTCTAACAACATTGTTTTTGAAGAACCATGACCTTGAAGGAATGGACTGTGGATCTCAGACTGAGTGTTCAGAATGAATGTCTCTGTACAAGGGCTTTATATCACAGAATAAAGAAAGAAAATTATTTGGTGGAGATAATTATTTAGACTACCGTTCAAAAGTTTGGGGTTGGTAAGGTTTCTTAAAATGTTTTTGAGAGGAGCTATGTACAGTAAAAACAGCAATATTGTAAAATATATAAACATTTTAAAATACATATACAATACAAAATACATGTCTATTGCTTTTAAACCTCAAATGTAGCTTGAACTTCTCTTTTTGTCTTCCCTTTATTCATAGTACAAAGAACAATGAAAGAATGGCATTGATTAAAGTCAAAAGTGTGATTTGAACTTCAGCCGCCAACTTGAGCACCAAGGCTCAATGTGTTGGAGCACTGTTTTTAGCGACACCAAAGTGGCTTCTAAGTACACAATTGCCTTCAGATGTCCAAAAATGTGCTCATAAAATTGAAGAAGAGCTCAGAGTGAAACCTCGCAAAGCGTGTCTGTCAGATTGAAGGTGGCTTGTCCTTGTAGAGGATGTAACTCTTGGTTTTTATGACACTGCATTCAACAGCTATGCCCTTTCACCACGGTCTTCAAGCCCTGAAGTGGCTTTCATTTACTCGCCACAGAAAAGCTTATTGTACCGAAGGCTTTAACCTCCGTGGCCTGAGCGATGCCCATCATGTGCTCTGTTTAGCTGCGTGAGACTTCGCCAGCTGTTCTGGCTTTCACAGGCCTGCCGTGATTTTGACGTAGATTGATGGGATTACTCCTAAGGCACTTGAACACGCTATGACCGCAGTGACTCTGTGAGCCACAAGCATTCGCACCGGCGCTAATCACACGTCCTCCTTGTAGAATTCCTGACTTTTTTTTTTTGGACAGTGGTTGTTGGATGTGTTTCAGGTCGACTTGTCAGCAGATGATTGGACTTATTTGTCTGGTGTTCACATTCTTAGTTGAGTATGTGAACAAGTGGATGCGTAATCACTACATCCAACCACATCCCTCAAAGCAAATGAGGTTGGGAGCCAGTCTGTCTTACTTTATTCGTTGTTTTGTTATCAGTTAAACAATTTTGTATTTCTATCAAACGTAATGGTGAGTGAATGTCATTGACTTATACCATTGACTGTCATTGAGCTTTTGAATATGTTTGGCATTTCCAATACTCAACCGCAAGACGACTTCAAGTGGATATTGCATTTAAGTTACATTTTAATTACTTTTTTATTAGAGATGCACCGCTGTATCAGCCACCGATCGGGCAATTTTTTATTAATTTTGATTAATTAACTGTGTGAAGGCACTGAGATGTATAATGTCTATTGCATAATCCAATGTTTTTCTCTGGGTAAAGTAATTAAATACTTGCCAAAACAAAATTTAATCTGTACAAAGCCTGTTTTATTTATATTTTATTTTATTTTTTTGAGATTGATGTTTGCGAGAATATACTGTATATTTGCTTGTTTAATTTCCTTCCCTGTAGAAAAAAAAAAAGTCACAAATGAGATCTTTTTAATATCTCAATTGCTTCTCTAATACACCAATGAGATTAAGTAGAGAACAAATGGAAACTTCTTGCTTAACGTTCCTGCTTCTCGTTTTTTCCAACTTCAGAGAAAGTTTCACTTTTCATCTGGTTATATCAAACTGTGATTGATTTGCCATTATAGCAAAGTTTGAGTTCAAAATGTACAATTTTTTTTTTATATTCTGAATTTTATCACACTGTATACTTTTCAGTTTACTGTTATTGTATGTCAATTGTTTCTATTTATATTTCTATGAAGGCATTTTAGGAGATATTTAAGACTTTCATGGTTGAAACTTTAACTGAAACGTAACTAAGAATTACATAAAAAATTCATAAGCTAAAAGCAATAAAATGCGGGCCAATACTAACAACCTCAGGAGCTCTATAGATATGTCTATGGCCACAACTTTATTTAATATCTAGATGCCAGACGGTCTGGTTCTCCTAAGCTCTCTGAAACCACCCTTTAATTTCCCCTAACCACCTCTCCCCCATTCCCTGTCTGTATACGTCCCTTACAGAAGGAAAACCTCCTCTGGTCTCTCATTATGATGCTTGCTTTCCTGCCCAGTGCCCACTGTGTGGACCTCAAAACCCTCATCTGCATAATCCCTCCCTTGGTAATTTTCAATAATATGGGAGTTAATCAGACCCACAGAGAACCACGGCCCCTGGTGTGGTCCGGCTGGAGCCCTGATGATATCCACTGATGGGCTGCTCTCTCAAAACTCGATCTGGTGCTTTGCTAAGGCTCTCACTGTCATATCACTATTATTGTTGCTAATACATAGAGTTAAGGATTTGAACAAACTCCTAACTCTATAAATAAACCCTAATTTGTAATTTGAGTATTTGAACAAATACCATGATATTTGTTGATAATTCTTACCCAATTTATGAGTTTGCAACACATTCTCAATCCCAACTAGTCACATATTGACGCTTGGTCAGGACCCAACGGCGTCCCATTTAAATGCACAGGGTGCCTCTTTAGCGTCATTTTTCAATGTGCAGGGTACTCCATTGCTTTCAGTGAGAAACCTTTGGCATCACACACAGACACGATGGTCACTGGAATTTCATCATCATGATGAAATTATACATTGGGGTATAAATTTGCCATCTTGACAGATATGTTGGGGTGTGATTTTCAATTTAATCAGCCAGCAAGGGTTTGTTTACATTTATTTCACTTTTTTATTTGTACTATTGAGACATGTTTGAGCATGTAACCCAACCCCACCCCTAGACCTACCCATTTGTGTATTATATAATATAAAACAGGATATAACCGGCAGATATATTGCTACAGGCACAATTTATCCAAAAGTACAAATATTCCAAATGTCCCGAGGCCAAACGGTTGATTTGTGTGAGGAACAGGGCCAAAGACAGGCAATCACCATCTCCATCCACCATCAAGCTCAGATCCTTTGCGCAAACATTGCCGCCAGAAGAAGTGTTATGTCAGCCTAGATTGTAAAGTTGCATTTGCTCTCGTGTTTCTCGTGACCAATTGTGTAATGCTAATGTTTGGATGTATCTTTTGAATGAGATGAGTGTGTGCGTTCATGGAGAGGAATAATTTTCAGCTATTAAAACCTCAAGTTCTTGTGGTTCAAGTACTCTGTTCTTCATATAAAGATATCATATGGCTTCAGAAGACTTGTAAACCTACCCTAAAATTCAATACAAACAACTCGTGTTGCATTGCATGATAGTGTTGTCAAAAGTACCGACTTCGGTACCAAGACGGTACTAAAATTAAAAAAATGTGACGATACCAGTATTTCCCTCTAGCATTTTCTGCGCAGTTGTATGGATTCTTAAACAACTCTGATTGGCCATTGTGTTGATGCGTTCAAAATATGTCTGTGATTGGCTACTATGAATAACGCTTCAGAAACATGTTGTCTTCACCAAGCGCTTACACAGATACACAGGGGAGTGTTTGAAAGCAGGCGTCTATCAGCAGATCTGTCTATCAGCGGATATATTAGGGATCCGGTGATTGACGCCTGCTTTCAAACGCTCACGTGTGTATCTGTGTAAGCACTCAAAGTCAACGATGTCTATCATTGTAGCCAATCACAGACATATATGTTGAGCGCGTGAATGCAATGGCCAATCAGAGGTGTTTAAGAATCCGTTCAACAGCGCTCAAAATGCTAGAGGGAACTTGCTGGTATTGTCACATTTTAAACATTTCAATACTTTTGACAACACCATTCCATGACAACAATGTACTGAAAACGGAAAAGTTTTTCCTTTGCATGTTCCCATACAGACGACAACATTGTCAAAACAATCCCCGTTTACACGGATCTGCGATAACAACTAAAAACGCTGTATTCTGCTGCCATGCCAGTACACTCTATAAAATGCTGGGTTGTTTCCACCCAAATTTGGAAATTAAATTAAAATAAAAATGTTAACCCAGCGGTTAGGCTCATCCATATTTTACTCAAATTTGGGTTAAAACAACCCTGCATTTTTTAGAGTGTAGATGGCGATGTCACTTTGTAAAGAAACACTACATGTCTATAGACTGAACACGTCACACGCATGCACATGACGTCACTGTTTTAAAAGATTCCCGTTTTTGCAGTTTAGACGGAGATGATAACTGTATCCTTTTCAAAAACTTGCTCTTTGAAACCCATTTTCAAAAGTTTGTTTTTCAGGCCCCCAAAACGGCACTGTCGTCTAAATGGACGGGCAAAATACACAAAAAGTTTTCTTTTTTTAGTTGAAAATAATGTCGTGTAAACGGCCCCTGAGAGACATTTTTGTGGCATATTCTATCATTTTACATTTTAATTTTTATACCCATAACATTTATTAAAATTGAATTGTATTTGAGACATTTTATAGATTAGCTGTAAATATACAAATGATTAAATTAAAATTTTCTGACCAAGAAGACATTCAGAACTCCAAATTCTGCACATGAGGCACCATATATATATATATATATATATATATATATTTAGAGAGAGAGAGAGAGAGAGAGAGAGAGAGAGAGAGATATCTATACCTATATCTATATATAATTTTTTTTTTTTTTACCTCTAAAAAACAGATTAGAGCAGTTTGCACCAGTTAAACTGTTGTGTTGTTGATCTTAACTGCTTTTAGATAGGCACTGTTGGATTGTTGCTGGCACAAGCTGATTGATACTATTACTGTTTCAGGTATCAAGCAATGTTATTAATTTAAGGTTTTAACTGATCATTAAAGCGGTTTTCAGCTTGATCTAATGTTATTTTCAGAAGAGTGGGTACATTCTGGATGCCAATCATGTTCTCTATGTGTGTGTGTGGCTTCAAAGAGAAAATGTGCTCTCTGCCTCTTTTCTGCAGACCAGCAGCTGTGTCCTTCCACACGATCTTTCAACATAATCTTTGGTAATTTGCAGTCTGGGTGCACCATTCACATATTTCTTTCTTCCTGCGTATATTCATTTGTGTCCAGCCTAGTTCGGTCGTTCGACTTAATTACACTCCTTTCATAAGTCAGGGCCTTTTGGCTGAACCAAAAAATGAGAAATTGCTATCAAAATAGAGGTGTTAAAGTGTACCGATTAACATGGTAACTCATTTTTCTTTATAGTTCATTTGCCCTCTCCTGCCTTCAAAAATAATTAACCGACTGATGGCTAACCCAACAAATGGCCTTGATTTTCAAAGCCATTAAGATGAACAAATCCAATTGTTGCGGTTGTGTTTATGTGGGTTGTCTGGGTCCACTGTTATTGAGCTAGTACATCACCTTCTCCTTAAATCAATAAAGCCAGAATTCGAGAACGCAGGCTGTGTTTCTGAAAATGAGGGCAGAGCCAGGGTGCAGGGGGTGCATGGGGAACATCCTCATAATGTGCCCATGTAGACATGTCAGCTAGCCGCATAAGGTTCTGTTTAATTAGTCATCAGGGGAGGCAGGGCATTTTGGATTGGATTGTGTGGATCAGGGCCATTTGAATTTGAGGGAGCACCAGGTTTTTGCTTGTGTGTCTTCCAGGGCATCTGGGCACACCACCTGTTAATGAGTCGTGAAGTATTCACTCTCTAAGCCCACAATAAAACCTATTATACTCTCAGTTGTCAGTACAGTTTTGGAACTAGAATATTCATGCATTGGTTCTCTTTGGGTATATACAATATCTGTGCTTTGTACAAATATGTTTGAGCTTTCTATGTCTTTGAGCTGAGAATTTGTTTGGTAGTTATATACTGGCCCACATAGAATCTCATAAGCTTTTTCTCATATTTTTAAACAGTTGTAGGAGGAAATTTGTGGAATAGGTGAAAACATGGTTTAAATTTAGAGACTATCATTAAGATTATATATATATATTTTACATTTAGGCTAACTAAATTAAATTGAGACATTTCATAGGTTTGCATTTTTAAATTGCATATTTTTTAGAGGTGAAGTTAGCTGTAAATATTCAGATTGTTGAAGACAATTAGAACAACATTTGTGTAAATAATTGTAAAATGCAAGTGAGAGCACATTGTTAGCTGAAAGTATTAGCAAATTATCTAAAATATTTAATGTGTTGATGTAAATTAGATTTTACTGCATTGAAATTTGTGTGTAGTTATGTCGAATTTTGTGAAGGACGGTTGATAAAATTTGCTTTAATTCTGTGTAGGGTTAGTTAAATGTTTCTCAAAAATGTACTGTACATTTGGTTGTTTAAAACTGTAAACTGTGTGCATATGTTTGAAAAGATACTTGTATATGCTTTTAAAAAAGACAATGGGGGTTTACAATGGTGAAACTATGGTAATGCCAATATGGTGTCTATACACAAACAGACAGACTCATATGTGTTTGCATGCTTGATGTTAAGTGTTTGTGAACTTGATCTTATGAATCTGTGCAAAGTGCAAAAATGTTGTATTTTGACTGCTTGAATGAGTCCAACACAAGCTCAAATAGCCAACAGTCTCCTGATGGTCTCAACCTTGAGATTTTGCGAACGTACTCAGCGAGGTGTTTGTTGAGAAACGGCCGACTCAGCATATAGCAGGCTAAAAGTGTCATTTCACTAAATGCATCAACACAAGTGCTGGCTAGTGTGGCCCAAGTTATAAAATAGACATTTAACCTCTCCTGAAATTCATTCAAGCACTCAATTATGACTTTAAAATGTCGAAACAGCAGCACGAGCTCTAGCGACAGGGTGAACGAAAGGACAGACAGTGGTCACACTTCGTAGAGCCCTAAGTGCTCTCCAATGACTTCCTTTTGTTTTGCCTGTCTGCTTTTTTTATCTCCGTAAATGATGCCAATCTTCATTCACGGTCCATGACGGTCCTGACAGGATGCTTCCCAGTCATCTGGCCCATTCTGACCCCCTTTATATTAAACAGGCCCCTTCACCTCCCCTCATCCCAAATTAACCCCCTGTCAGTGCCCAACAATGGAAGTGGGCATGGCCCCAGTCTGATTTATCCCACACTTCGCCATGATGGGGGGGTATCTGCCACACCCCTTGCCCGGTCCTCCCTTTCTAAACCCGGCGTAGAGGAGGGCTGTCAGTCCATCTTCCAGAAAAGCGACATGCGCTGATTGGGGAATTAGTTCAGTCAATGACTGTATGTAGAGCTAAATAGGGTGTGTGTCAGTGACTTTGTGAGTGTATTTGCAATTGGTTCGTCCTAGTTCTGCCCATGAGCTTCTATAGGACCGTCTGCTGCAAGAGGGCACACATTGTCACTCCTCAGACATACACGTAGACGTTCAGGGCCAACTGCACCTCTTTAGGCCTGTGGAGAGAAGGAAAACACCATATTTAGGACTTTCACTCTTGGGATTCTCCAATGGATTAATGGCTAACAATTGATTAACACCTTGGAGCTTCTATATATGGTGTTTTGGGGAAGTTTGAAGCGATTTCATGATATGATGATAATGCAGTTTGGAGGTTGCAATTGCAGACATAGACTTTTTAAAAGTCACTGTCTGCAGAGCCTAGTTCTGCTTATCTGTTGGTATCAGGGATACTGGGGCGCTACCATGATGCCGTTGGCCCAATATTCTTTGCTCGAGGACTCAGAGTCTGTGTTACTTCCAACAGACACGGGGACTCAGGAGGGGACTAGCAATAGGGCCACAGAAGCCCCCACTGCAGAACATGATGATGACAACTCTCTGGGCTACACAGGTACTGCTATTTATTTTTAATCCTAAAAATACTGCTTTATATTTACCACAGAAGAACCTCTCTCTGGCTTTATTGTGTGTCATTTCATCTCTTCCTTGAGCTTTTGACTTTTTTACTACTTTTTTGCATGAAAAAGCAGGGGTTGCCAGGTGATAACATGACAAGTTTTTATGCAGATATGACCTGTTTCTGATCCAATCATTGCAGATCCTTCTGCAGAGTCTTTTATTCCGCCTGGATTTCCATGGATGGTTTTGCATAACCTTCACCTTAAGTCTGTCAGTGCATCTGTATTGAGTGAGGTTTTCCCATTTATAAGCAGTTTATATTCTTTACAAATGTTACTTAAGTCAAGCTGGGGAGATTGGACACCCTTTCCATGTTACTTTCGGGAGATAAGCCATGAATGTTCTGACACTTGTGACTTAAAGGAATGGAGGCAGCCAGAACCTCAATTTCCAGATTAAATGCACTCAGATGAGATGAGTCAATCGGCGAGAGAAGATCCCTGACCCTTTTTGCTTAAGTGGAAATATAGTTCACCTTCTAGGGGCCCAGGGGGCTGGAGCGGAGAATCTCCTGCAATGTGTGTGGTGTTATGTTTGGTGAAAGCTTGCTAACATTTTTGACCTTCACTGGAGAAACAAGTCGATAACTGAAAAGGCGGCTCTGACTACGTGGGTGATCCAGTGGAAGATGAGAATAGCTGGTAGAGAGCATAGAGAATGACACTACAGCCTCAAGAGAGAACTCGCTTTCAGAATCTCACAAGGACAGAGATACAGTTAAGATGATAGTTATTGCCTGCCTCACTATGGTAGAAAAAAGATACTAAGTATTGTTGCAGACATTTTTTTAACATTTTAGTTCTTTCATTGGTTTGGTCTTTTAAACTCATGATAGAGTTTTATAGTGTTAGAGCATTTATAATGTTAAGTATTGTCAACACACTTTTTGTTTATTCTGCTACTTTCAGCAAACATTTTGAGAGCTCTTTGTAGATATTACTGTAGCTCTGTGTCAGAACCTACCTTTCTCCATACACTACTGTTCAAAAGTTTTAAGGTCAGTAAGATTTTTAAGATGCTTTTGAAAAAAAGTAGCCTATTTTATGCTCACCAAGGCTGTTTTAATATTCTGCAATATTACTTATTTCTATATTACTATATTCTATATTCTATATTACTTATTTCTGTGATGACAAAGCTGAATTGTCAGCATCATAACTCAAGTCTTCAGTGTCACATGATCCTTCAGAAATCATTTTTTGATGAGTAGAAAGTTCAAAACAACTGCGCTTTTGATCAATTTAATGTGTCCTTGCTGAATAAAAGTATTTTTTTATTTTATTTTTTTAATGGTAGTGTATGATGCATTTAAAGGAACGTTTTGGGACTTTAGCTTATTCACCGTATCCCCCAGAATTAGATAAGTCCATACATACCCTTTTCATCTCTGTGCGTGCCCTAACTCTGTCTGACGCACCCACCGATAGCCTAGCTTAGCACAAAGACTTGAGGTAAACGGCTCCAGCTAGCATACTGCCCCCAATAAGTGACAAAATAACACCAACATTTTCCTTTTTACATGTTGTGATGTGTATAGGCACAGCGTGTAGCCTACAAATAACAAGGTCACATGAAAGACAGCCATCTTCTAACTGTATACCTGGAACTATATTCTCAGAATTCGAAGCACTGCTACTTAGGCGGAGCTCGATAGGATTTGGAACAGGCCTGTAATCTTTGTAGACTGTTGTGTTAATTTTAGAAAGCCCTTCAAAAAGTCAGCATCACAGATTACATTGTCTTTATTTTTCCTTGTACAAATTGAAGGCAAACAGATCTCTTGTGTAAGCACTGACAGACTTTTTTTTTTTTAAACTCTTTTGAAGAGAGACTGCAGGGAAGTAGGAAAATTGAAGGTCAACACAGCAAATGTTTGTCCAGAAATCTGTGGCATTTCAAATGTATCCCATGAAAGTTTTCTGTACCTCTTGCCCTTATCGTGATTGAATATTTGAAATACAATGAATAGCTATGTATTGAGTGGTATGATTAAGTGTTTCATCCGTTTGTGATGCATAGTCTTCATGCATCTTGTTGCAACAACACTGCGCATACTGTTAGGGTCCAACATGCTGCATAAAACTTGATGTCTGGAGGTTTCATATGCACCTGGTTGTCTGGGTGTGACAGTCTTTGGCCCTGTTTACTTTTTGTATTAAGATTATTAAGTAAATGGTGTCTATATTGTTTTGAGCTTGTCCACTTTCGACCACTTCTGGAGGTAGTCAAAAACCAATTGGACTGGATTTCTTTTCGTGGCGCAGACGCTCATGTGGTCAAATGTGTTCGAACAGCCACATAAGACTGACTTATGTGAAAAAACGTACCAAGCACAATGTTCTCTCACCATTCCTGATTTATAACACGCTCTTACAGCGCTCAGCGTGGTCTTGTAGTTATCAGAGAAGAAACTAAAGCTGCTGCTCTCCATGTGTTTTTCCATAGTCTCCGTTCGTGTTTATATGTAAACTGCATGAGCTTATTTCATCCATTAGATTGAAAGATCTGAAAAAAGCCTATAGATTTACCCGCCCATAGAAATCAGGACAGAAGAGGTCGAAAGTGGACAAAAGAGACTAAAACACCAGGTGTAAATGGGAATATCTCCCTCGTCAACTTGAGATCAGATCGACCTTATCTTAATACCAGGTGTAAACAGGGCCAAAGACTTAATATTCTATTAGTCCCGTCTCCAGTGGATCCTCATTACAGGGTCCGGCTGAGGCCTAAAGATCTGACCTCACAATCATTAGTATGACTGCCTTCCTAATGCCCCGTATTATTAGTGGCCGTGGTTTCTGCCTCAGGGATGTGTGAATGCAAATCTCCCACACGTTCAGGGTTAAAATTTTCCACCCCTCGTGGAACACAAGCACTCTTACAATGGAGCTTATCCACAAAGCATATTCCCCACAAAGCGCTTGCTTCTCCCCAGGGTGGAAAACATGGTAAATGCAGGTCCTTCCTTTAGGTCCGATCCCACTTGAGATGTAATTACTTCACCGCAGTCAACCAGAGGGGTTTCTCCACAAGAGCGAGAGGATGTGGGCACTTCTTATATTCGTTTTACCCCATCCAATCTCTTTTCATCCCAAATCCCGGAGCTTAACTCGCCCTCCGTCCTAGGAAATAGGGCCATCAGGCAAAACTCTCAATGCTGAACCAGGCTAATTCTGTCAAGAGTGACTGGAGTGCTGTGGAGAATGAAAGGAGAGGACTAGTTGGAGATAAGAAGCTGGTGGTGCCGAGGTTCTCATTATTCTGCAACACGTCTGTTTGGAACAGGATAAAGAATTTAAATTTGTTTATTATTACCGCTGAGATTAGCATGGGTGAAGGAATACAAACTGGTTTTGTTGTTGCCAAGTGCCAGCTAAGCGCCATTTGGTGCACAAAATTAAATAGCCTTCAAAATTCCAAAGTCGTTTTTAAGCTTTCGTCATAAGTGGCCTGCACTTTCCTGAATGGAAAAGACAGGATGAAAAAGAAAGTTCATCACCCCCCCTTTTTTGTATTGAGTCTGGAGGTCCATATGGTCCCCTCATGACTGGCAAATGAGTTTCTACCTGATTGGCAGATTTAAAAAAAAAAACCTGTGTTGGTTCCAAACCAGCATATTCAGAAATGCTGAAATGTAATTTAGACAAATTCTGATTCGCATCTGACTGGACATTCGGTAGGGATGCTATATTAAAAATGCAATTTCCACAGAAATGACAACCTCCATAAATTTATTTGAATATGACAAAATCAACAACAGCACTTTAAAACTCTCCAAAACTTTCCAAACAAGGGGGTGGCTGGATAAAAATCAGCAGTGCCAGTTGCCACAGGCAAAGTTATGAAAGTGCATCCAAACAATTGCACATTTTCACATTCACGCTGTATTTCTCCCACATGCTGTTTTGTCACGGAGGAGTGAATGTGTTCCGCCATCACGGGCCGGACTCTCTGCTCGCTGGGGCATGAGAGTATGCGGAGGGTGAAAGTTCTCGCTGAGTGTCATATATCTGCATGGCACCTGCTCCCCCTCACTCCTTTGGCGCGTGTTGTGAGGTCAGTGGCACTGCATAAGCCGTAGATCATATTTATAGTGCTCATCGCTGCAACCTGCGTGTTTTGGCAGCTGACAGCAGCAGGAAGACAGAAAGAACCCTTGCGGTGTTTCTGTCGGAAGGACAAGTTTTTAAAACCAGAGGACGTGAGAGATGGAACGTAAGAAGTTTGGGGGGTTGAACATTGGAGCGTGTGGGAAGGAGAATGAGGTGAAAAGTAACCTTTTTTTTTTGGGCCATTACTGCAGAGATCCGTCTCACATGTGAGTTCCAGGTGTTAGAAAGTGTCAAACATATTGTAAATCCTCCCATTTGTGGTGCAAATAAATCCACCTGAGAGATCTATATGAAATTACACATGCAGGCGCAATGTTTTTGTACATCAGTGTGATTTGGAAAGTAAATGCTCAAGAATATGTCTATTTCTCTCTAAATCAGAAAAAGCTCCATGTGCATTCCTAAATCAATCAAATCAAAACGAAGTGCAGGGTTTTCAATCTATTTGTTTCTACTAGCTTCACTCTGTTAGAATTAATATTTTAGACTCCATTTGAGAATCAATTTTCTGGTGCTGAATTAAAT
Source organism: Scardinius erythrophthalmus (assembly GCF_964197995.2). NCBI lineage: Eukaryota > Metazoa > Chordata > Actinopteri > Cypriniformes > Leuciscidae > Scardinius > Scardinius erythrophthalmus. Next base: position 29,685,883 of record NC_138227.1, on the reverse strand, counting down.
GCAGCATCTTGGTTTCTTGGGTTTTTTGCAAGCAGGAAAACTAATGTAGTCGTGTGTCACAACTTTTAGCAAGTGGCAACCAAACTTTAGATGCACACCTCTTATATGCAATAACATTCTCCCTTTTGTCCCGGAGATTGGCAGTTAATTCCACTTTGGTGGTGCTGTAAGACAGTGTTTGTGTCAAGGGTAATGTGGGAACAATCAGCAAAAGTGCCACTTGCTCTTTCCACACGGTCATCTTCTAATCATTACTCAGGATACATAAGCTCTGATTGAGGAATAGCCAGTTGTCCTTGCTGCAGTGTAGTATAAACTTCCCCAGGTTTGTTCTCGCTCTGCTCTGTGGGGCTGTGTTAATAATTCAGCAGGACTGCTGGTGAGGGTCTTGTCCAACAGCTTGCGAGGCACCGATTGGTCGAATCCCCCGTTGTGAAGGTGGGGAGGGCACATGGAAGCCAAAGACAAAGGCTCTACTTGGCTCAGTTTCTTTTAGACAGCTTCTCCTTTCATTTAAGCCTCTCCAACCAGTAAACCAATTAAGCCAATTAAGCATGAAAACACAATGCGTCTTGTTCTTGCCAGTCTGCATAAAGGATACACGGAGAGAAGAGGGACGTGCTTCTTTCTGATGAGGCTAGTTAGAGATTGGGACAAGCTGAAAAGTCCCATAGTTATCCAAAAGACCATTGTTTCTTTGTTAATGTATCTGGATCCTGTCGGCCTGTTACTCCTGGTGCACTCATGCATGACATTGTGCAAATTAGATATCGGAAAGGGAGGCTCAATGTCAGCGTGTGGATCCACATGTCCAGTTTAATATGGTTGTTTTACTAATACAAAATGGTGAAACACAAATACATATTGCACACTTTTATTTGCGATCTTCACCACTAAATAATAAATAAATCGATCTCGGCACAATGAGATGCTAGCCTCTGTCTCCTGAACAGATACTGGGTGCTAAAGGGGATTCATCCCACGCAGGCGAGCGGAAACGCAACAGCCTGTTTACCCGTTAGCCAACCTTTTGTGTCTTCCAATTGCGGTGTAATGCAAAGCTCTCACGTTCTTTTGCACTTCCCTCATTTCGCCGTCTGTCTTTTTTTTTTTGTAATGTCAGTCGTGGCAGGGTTCTGCATGGAGGGCCTCTCTGAATGGCAAAACAGAAACAGATTTGTTCAGCTCGCCCCCCCCCCCCCAGCCCATCTACCCCTAGTTCTGAAAGCACAACACAAGGTTTGCAATGAATGAAGAGAATGTCCTCTTTATGCTGTTTTCATGCAATTCTAGACTTCCATTTTCTGTGCGCTTTCCTGTCGGATGTATTTTTACATTTATATTGTTTGTCTGAGAATTGTGCAGCTCTGTTGTGCCTCACCTTTCCACGGGTTTCCTTTTTTCATCCTTTTAAAATCTCTCAGCATTGATTAAAAGCATGTTTTGTGTTGATGTTGTTAATGTGAATCTGTGGTTGAACCGTATCCTGGTTGCAGCCCAGATGGCCCTCCGCGAGACATTCTTTCCCAGTGACAACACTTGTGCTGAAGATGTCCTGAGAAATCTCTCGAACCTAGCTTGGTTCTTAGCAAGGCTGACAAGTCACTGAAGTTTTCTGCTTGGAAGAATCTCTGGGAATGACAGGGGTAGCACTTAGTGCACCAAAGTGTTTCCCAGCCGGCGTGGCCTCGTGTCAGAGGTCTAAGGTCAGAGGCTCAGTAACTCGTAGATTTCCTCACAGGATTCGCTCCTCATCTGAGATTCGAACAGATTTGTCAGTGCCCGTATGGAGTCTCTTATGCATTGTTAAAGACAGGAAGCTGTGTGATCTGCATTCCTGTACTTCAATCCAGAAATGATTAGCTATCTTTCATCATAGCTGGGTTAACAAAGTGACACTGCAGATGATTTGTATGTTCCTGGCTACTTTTTTTTTTTTTTGATGATCTCTGAGATGATCTTTTTTCTTTGTCCTTTTTTATTTTATTTTATAAATGCATAAATAAATAAAATATTTAGCGCGGCTCAACATCGTGATGTCTGTCAGCCATCGCCATGGACGATGACACCGTCTATCGGCCCAACCCTACGGCCCGGAGTCAATTATTCTGCTTGTAATACAGTTAGCACACATCAAACCATTGTTCAGATGATGTATTCCAAGACATTTGTCAGGTTTTTGTCTTTAAAATGCTCTTGTGTGTAGGACTAATTTCTTTTGCATCTCATCCAAAGTCTCCGTTGCTAATTCCAAAACGTAATTTTAGAGCTAGTAACGGAGACTTGAGCCATTGATAGCAGACTATGGCAGTTATTAATGCAGTTATTGGAGGGACAGAGAGAGAAAGAGAGAGATCAAGCGTGTATAAATTACCCGTCTGTGCGTCTATCAATAGAGTTCAGCAGTTGCGTTTCTAATGGCGAATCTGTACGTTTATTTGCTTCAAGAACAGCGACATTACCTCGCTAGTGAGAAATATCATGAAGCTTTTAAGTTTCTGAACTATTTGTCTGATAGAATCGTCAGAGCAGTGCTGACAACACGTTTCTGTGCGAGTGTCCGTACTTTATGTGTGCGTTTGAGTTGGAGAGAAAGCGGGAGAAAAGAGAGTATGTGCTTTCCGTACATAATAAAACGTAATGTTGTAGCAAAAAAAAAAAAAAACATGGAAAAATTAGTTTTTTCCTATTGTTTACTTCATTTATTTGCTTATGTATGTATCCATATATACATACACACTAATAAACTTATGTTAGATGGAATTAATCACGATTAATCAATTTGAAAGCACTTATATAAATGTATATTAGTATACATATTGACAAATTTTCCTTGTCTTGGAATAAGGGGCCGTTTACTCTTTAAACTAAAAACAAAAAACTTTTTGGGCTTTTACACGACAATGGTGTTTTGAGTGCCTGAAAATGCAAACTTTTGAAAATGGGTTTCTAAACGATACTATTTTCATCTTTGTGTAAAATAAAAAAAAAACACGAATTTTGTGTTTTGTTTACTATTGTAGCGTAGTGTTTCTTTACAAAGTGGCATCGCCATCTACTGGCCCGGCAGCAGATTACAGCATTTTTAGCCGTTGTCGCAGTTACATGTGAACTGGGATTGTTTTGACAACATTGTCGTTGGTAGGTGAAAAACGCAAAGTAAAAACGTTTCAGTTTTTAGTTCATCGCTGTCATGTAAACCTACCCTAAATCAGAATGACTAAACTGAGGTCTGACTGTCAGAGCTTTACAATGGGGTTAGCAAACATTTCCTCTAAAGATGTCAACCACAGTCTTCTCACAATGGTTTTGAATATGAAATCTTTTAAGTATAGATAATCGCGTCATTATAAAAGAAATTCAGGTCTGTCCTTTTGAGCATCTTATCTATTTCCAGCACCTGGTGTGAAAGGGAAGCATCAGCATAGTGTATTGAATTTTAAAGTCTCTAACTTTGTTGTACTCTCGATTGTACTCTCAAGGACAACATCTGAAAGTTTTTGGCAAGAGTGATCGAGGATAATATTGGAATGTAATATGTGTAAACTGGCAGCGCTTCTGTTCGACAGTCTACAGTATTTACTAGGGCCTTCCTCTCACCACATAAACACACTTGCGTTGATATAAATTAAATAAATTAGTTAATTTACAAATTTCCACATGGTTATTGGTTAAAAATATACTGCTTCCTCTATTATTGTTCATCTAAATAAATCTCATTTAACATTAAACTGCATTGTAAACAAACAAATCTGCAAAACACCGCTCAAATCTCGCCCATGCTTTCCTGAATGAAGTCCCAGGATGCACTGCCCCCACGTCGAGATAAAAATGTGACATTTTTCTCTTTCATGTTTGAAAGCGAGCTTTTCTTCTCTCTATGGGGAGTATTGTTCTTGGAGAATGTTTTTGTTTTAGCCTGTGCTGTTTTGTTAGGTGATGCTGCTTGAAAAGGAGGCGTAAAATAGTCTTAGTCAGGGGGAAAGGGTATGTGTTTCTCTCTCGCTCGCTGCTTGTGTCAAACCCTCGCCCCCATACCGATACAGCCCAGGGTGGATGAGGGGGGTCCGTCCACGTTGAAAGAGACGCCCCAGCATGGAGTCCGAAAGGGACCCCTCTTTCTCTTACCCACATAGAGACATCACAAGAAAAGAGAGAACATCCACCAAAACTTGCTTTGAATATCAAACAGAGCGAACAGGATAAAGGTTATTATGTGTGAGATATTGAAATCCAAAAAAGGGGAGTGGCCCTCGCTGACCATATTGTCTCTGTTTGCTCCTGGCTCATTAAAAAAGTTCTATCATGAATTAAAGCGTCCTTGATGGGGAATGAGGAGGTTTTGGTTGTTTTTTTGGGAAGTTTGAGATTAAAAACTAAATCTCACTAATAAGTGTAACTGGAGTTATGGAGTTTTATGGATAATTCTTGGATCCCAGAAGATCGTCTGATGAACGAACGTTGGTGCGTTGACATAGATGATTTTGTGAGAATCTTAGAAGATAATCTAAATAATAAATTCAGAAAGTGTCCACCATGGCGCCCATGACGCTGGTTGTTTCGGTTTTGGCTATTTTCGTCATGATGGGCGTCCAACATGGAGGAACTCCAGGAGTCCCTCGCCAAGCAAGCCTCAGGAACCCACCAAACCAGTGGTGCAAGCGTCCGCGAGGAGGCTCGCTAGGAGCCCATCACGGCCCAGTGCCACCGCGCCATCTCTACAGCAAGGCGCATAAATGCTACCAGGTCTTCCAGAGTAAGTTCACGATATGTCTGACACAAGGGTTAGATTAGCACTGAAGTATGCCTGGAGTTTTATGTGTTTGTACACTGTTTCATGCTGCTCAGAAATGTTGAGCTCTTTTGATGGAGGTTTAGCACTGAATCAACACTATGCTGAATCAATGAGCTCATGGTTTTTTTTGTTTCTGAGGGTTTTGGAAACGTTACACAGGAGGTTTTGATGTAGAGGAACAGGATAATTCTAGTTTGGCTGTGCTATTAGAGGACAGGTGAGGGATGGATATTTGGCTCAGATGTTGGATGTACTTTCCTGTCTCCTCACCATAAAACTGCCATATCCTCTAGTATATCTTTCAGGTTTTTTGACACAGCTCTGGCCTGGTGAAGGTCAGGAACTTTGGTGACGGGATGTTAGATTGAATACAGACACAAATCTCAGAAGAGGCTTGGCGTGAATGGGCTGTGGTTTTGTATAGTTTAGATCAATGTCTGCACAAGTTTTTTAGGTTAATGTGGGGTTTATATTTGGCAGACTACCAGTCGGAAGATTAGACACACTTGACTGAATTTGGTTCAGATGTTCAAATGTTAATATTTTTGCTTGTGATGTTAAAAAATGTTGAATGTAAAGACTTTAATATGGATGACTTGGAACAGACAATGTTGTTGCAGTGTAGAATCTAAAATAAATAATTTTTTTACTGCATCGTTCCCATTGCATTTGTGTTATTTCATCGTTTTGCCATTTATTCTAAACTGTGGGAATGAGTAGATGTTTCCAAAATTTTCACTGGTACTATATTTACAATTAAGATAAATATTCACTGTCCTGTCTGCTTTCTACTGTCATCTATATTAAAAAGGCAAGTTCAGGGGTAGTTCTGGGATTTTAGCCTTAGCCCTTTTTGAGCATTCAATAATGTGGTTCAGAGGAATATTTCTTTCCTTGCAAGAGGTTGAGCATTTTAATCAAAAATACTTTACAATAGTTTTTCAGTAGGTGCTTAAGGCGGTTTTTAAGTTTGTATTTTATTTTGTGCGTTTGGATGTGAGATGCATCCGTGTCAGACAGCTTTGTGTTGATTTTTTAGAAGGGCAGGGATAGAAAATGGAGGCTGAAAAGCCTTCTTAAATAAAGCCTAGGAACGCTTATGCAAATAGCCATTAAAAATTATTATCACTAACTTTTAGATTCGAGGTATAGACTCGTAAAGTACCAAAAGCGCTCTTATTCGTGTTCCTAAAACTGTATATTTCGTCTTCTAAAATATCTCAATGAAGGTGGCGGGAGTGTAGGGATGACCCAGCAGAGGGCGGTGTTGGGTTACGGATGGCGCGCGCCTGTCAGATGAAGATGGAGAATAGACACTACTTCAGAAGATTTGTTCTAAAGTTAAACAGAAAAAAAAAAAAAAAATCAAATTCAATTAACAAACAAACCACAACCTTAATAGAGGCATGCGAGTCCAACAAATGCAATTTTGTAGATAAAGGCAGACAAACACGCACACAAACTAATTTAAATCCAGCGAGGACACCTTTTCAAGATATGCAAATAAACCCCTCCGTAAATCCACACAAAGCGTCGCCTTTTAAAATAATTAAGAGCAAATTATTCTGTTTCACCAGTACGGGGGATGTCTTTTAAAATGTAAATTCATTAAAGTTTGATCAAACAGAATATTGCCTTGAGGGAACCGTTTCTCTCACAGGCGAAGCCGCGCTGGAGAGGTTATATGTGTTGCCAGATCTCGCTAGAAAACTAAACTGCACAGGTATAATTTCTTGATTTAATTCATCTAGTATTAGTGTGGCTAAACTTGCATAAAATACAAGACCGGCCTTATCAATAACTAAATCCTAGAAAAATAATTAAAACCACGTATATATAAAGCAATGGGTATTTCTACGAAATGTGTGTCTTTCAGTTTGACAAGATGATTTTAAACTATGATCTAAACTATCATTTATTTTACATGCTAAATTGCACTATGATTTTTGATTTTTTTTTTCTCTCAAACAAATACAATAACTATTTCTTTATCAATTATTTAAGTATCAATTATTATTATAATATTTGTAATTGTTGTTATTTTACAGATTTGAGAGTTGCAAATTGCACCCGTTTTGTAAAATTCCTCTCCATTATTATATGAAAAGATTTCATGAAAAAAATAAAACAAGCCAAAAGTCGCTTATAAGCGCACATGGCAACACTGAGGTTAATTCTCATAAGGAACAGTCCATTGCTCAGTGCTCGGAGGGGGAGCCTGGGACGTACCATGCCATTTACTGTTCACGCCGTTTGAATGAAGTACCGTTGTTTCAAATGAATCCCCTCAGCCCGAAGTGACGGGGGACCTCAGTGCATAGATCCAAATATTAAAAACACTGAGATAAAAACTGAAAGAAGAGGGGGAAACAATAGAGGGCAGATATTGGAGTTACTTTTGAATTTACAAAGCAATGGAAAAGTGGAAGTGATTACATCCAATGGACTTCAGTCAGCGAATTCTCCAGCAGCATCAGCTTCTGCTCTTCCTATGGAAACTGAAGTTTCTGAGTTCGAGATGACTTATTCACGCCGTTTCTGAACGATGTGACACTGGTCACTCTTTTAGGCTGTGGACCTTATCACCTTTAAAACTTTGGGGAAAAGTTGGAGTTCGTTTTCCTTCACTGGCTTTTTCTATGGGATCTTTTAGGATGCGATCAGCGGATACGAAGTGACCAACTCTGCGCTTGCAGAATATTATTTTTGGAGGGGTTAATTTCAAAACCCTGCACGGTTTCTTTAAACTTTTTTTTTTTTTTGCGATTAATTTAGTTTTTTTTTTTTATTATTCCTTTTGGACGCATGGGGTGCGTGTGTGAACACAAATAAACTGGATTACAATCAAATTAACGGGGACTTTAAATATAATTTCACGAAATTCGAGGAACTCTCAAGTATTGTGGAAAAGCGAAATAAAGCCTACACCATTTGGATATTATGAAGGATCAAAAACGCACAAAAATCTGATCTCTTGTCTTTCTTGTTTCTTTTTTATTTTGCGGATTAAACAAACAGCTCTCTAAATCGCGAATATTTGAACGATGTCGGGGAGAATTATTGGATTCGTGCTTTTTATCGCAGTTTTACACGTTTGCACAGGTACGTACATTTTGTGAATAATGCTGTACAAGCACTTTCCTAAAAACTCGCGTGAAATGAGGTGAACGCTTGACATTTGCGAGTCTGTATACGGTATTGAACGATGATAACGAAGTTGCGTTGATATTTTCCTACCTGTTTGTGTGATTTTGTTTTGCCTATCTATCATGACAGTCATTTCGAAATGCTATTTACCGACTTGGCAAAGTTATTTTTACAGTCTATACTGTATCCCCCCCATTTATCATCATCTGCTAATGTAAGAGTGGTAGCCTACTCACTTAAGAGTATTATCTTACCTTGCTTGCATCAGATTCAAAAGGTTTACTTTTGCTTTAAGATCACCACAATGATTCCACAGACTTCAGAACTGCATGCCTATAACTTTGTCTTTGATTTGCCATGGCTAGCCCATTCTTAATACTGATTAATATGTACCGTTTTTGTACAGGAAAGGTGAACAATGGAAACAGTTTTGTTTAACAGTTTTTACCCTGTCAGTGTAGGTCCAGTGATTATTTGACATGCTGAATCAAATTAAAGCATGTCATTTTTACCTCAGTCATTAATTAGAAACAGTGCTCCCTAAGTTAGTTTTGACTGGAAAAGTCATGGAAATTCTTTGTTAAGAAAGTGTGTAACCCTCTTAAAAATTTGAAAAATTACATTTTTAAAGCCTTATCATTGCAAGCAGTCGTTTTTAAGGTGTTAAAAAGGACATAATGCTTGCCTTGCCTTCCGTTTTGTGGTTGTGTTAAACCTGTTTGTCTTGTTCTTGTGAATAAGAAAATCATTTGTTACTTTGACCAAGCATTTGGGCAAAGTTCACTGTGGTGCTTGAAGTTTACATTTTTTTATTATTCATACTTCCTCTTTTTTATTATCATCATTATTATGACACTCACTATTCTCATAGTCACCCTTTGACTTTCATTAATGATTAATCATACATGTCATTATTTTTCTGCATTTGTATGCATGCACAGAGGTTTGTTTCCGATAGCTTTGCTTAAACCGTCCCATATCTGTGCCTAGACCGTCCCATTCTGAGATCACTGTCCCTCCTTCAGTTTCCAGCCCCATGGCAGGCCCGGATGGTACTGCTCTGAGCAGAGATTTTGACAGAAACCTTAAGCCGAATGTAATAGACCTGCATAATCCCAGTTGACGTTGCCCCTGATCCTCTTTCTTTGCAAATAACCGACTAAAGCTCTGCTAAAACAAACTCTCTGCCTTTTTATCTGCAAACCTAGTAACACTGTCACAGATTTACCAGGATTCCTTTCCCTTTGGGATTTCAGTGATGTCCGCATAGACCCGGTGTTGCTACATTAAGGAAACTGAATGTGAATTGGGTCTGTTTGTAATGCTCCTCTAACAAATGATTCATACAGACAGTCTGGTTTAGGAGGCTGTTATGTCTTAAACTGTTGATTGCTTTATTTTATTGCCTCAGTTTGCTTTGTGATTACAGTTGAGCCTGAAGTAATTGTTCAAGTTAAAACCTGGAAGAACATTATAGCCTTAAACTCAAGTGTCATTTTTCTTTACAAAAATACTTTTAAAGTACTTTCTCCTCCCTACAGCTTAGGCTATATGCAGAGACAACTAAAAGTAAACCATTTATAAGCTGATATCCTCAACAGATGAAAACATTTAGATACTATTAAACTTGTTTTTTAAGTCCTGAGAAGTGAAGCCAAAACGTTTCGATCGCCCCCAGGGGGTTGGCCCCAGTATAGGTTAAAACCCCACCCTCTCCATGTAATCTAATGGGACAAACTAAAACATAAAATTACTCTTGTTTTCGGTCATTTTAGGTCGTTTTTATCACTCTGATGTAAGTTCAAGTGTTCGTGTTTTAAAATAAGCTTAATTTTAGTTAGTTATTTGATGTTATAAAAATGGGTGGGGCATCATGATTGACAGCTGTTATTGACAGATTTTCTGAGCAAAGTTTTCACTAAAGGCACTAAAGGACTTTTTTTCGGGATGTTCAGGAGGAGATTGGAGCTTTAACTTTAATAGGCTCTATGCACTATCGCTTCCACGTTTTGTCTCAGCCCGCCCGGTGACATCCGGTGCTGCGTCGGAAGCCGTTTTTGCATTCGGTGGAGATAATGGTAAATTACACTCGCTGTTTACAAGGACTTCCAGCGGTTAACGTGAATGATGTTAACAATATTGTGAGGCAGTTAGCTGTCACACCTAAAGGTACGTTCACACTACACGCGACCAAGCGACGCGATACCATTCATTTTCAATGGGGAGCGGGCGACTTCCGGCGACACGCGCGGTCGCGACCGTTGGCGACTGGATGGGGCGTGTCTGGCGACGCGACAAAGTTGAGAAATGTTTAACTTCATGCAAATGAAGAGCGACTTTCGCGAGCGACAACCAATAGGAGTGAAGTCAGTGGAGCAAACGTGATCCGTCACTCTTCAGTGCAGCGTCTGACCGAGGCAAGATGAATGAGAAGTTTATTTTAGCAGTCAGAAACTGTCCAATAGTTTATGATATGTCTCTGTGTACATACAGTGGTACTCGCCGTGCAGACTCCGAGCCCGAATGGTTTCGTGAACTCAGAAAGACCAGTATTTGCCCATTTTCTGCAGTTAAATAGCCGCGATAGCACAGGGCACTCGCTGTTTCTCATTCATCTTTAATATTATGCATTTTCTGACTGATTCCATTTATATTTAGACTTTTCCTTCCAAAATGTTAGCTTGTAGCGGCAAGAAAACAGATTTGTTGTCTACAACATGTAACATCCGTGAATGTCACTCACAAACATTACTAGGCAACCAGAAGTGAGAACGCCCACTAACGACCTCACCGCCAGCCACTGGTGACATGCAGCGATAAAGTCGCTTGTAGTGTGAACGGGGCTTAAGAGTAAGAAAGAGAAGGGCTTTAAATGATATATTTCGAGCTACATCAACAACTTTGAAGGTGAGTATTCTCTCATATCATGCGAAATCCGACTAACAAATCGGTTTCTAAATCGTTTTTTCCGTTTTTGAGAAAATGAATTTTATGAAAGTTTTGCCGCTTGTAAACTTCACTATAGAACGAGCTATGCGGAAGTAAAGGTGCTGGCTGAGATTCTACCGGAAATACGTCAGCGGCGTTTATGCATAGAGCGTATTGTGGGAGTTGGGGTGGCACTATCTGTTTGCCTGACCAATGACTTACAAAAAGTATTTGAAAACAATTATTTTTAGTTATTTGTGTTTGGTGCGTGAATGACACACTTCAGTTTTAAAATGTCTGTTGTGAAATTCTGCATATATATGTCAATAATACAGAGCTAGAAAAGAAAGAGAGAATGAGAGTAACTAGATGGATTTACAACTGCGACTGGATAAATAAAACATAAGGCAACAAATTACAGACTATTTCACGTCTACTCGTGATTACAGATGAAGTGATTGCTTGATTAATGTAATCATGCATAAACAGCTCAAACCATGTCTCTCAGCGAGCTGAAACGGAGAGGAGGACTGTCGGATGAAGTCGTATTTCACAAAGGAAATTAAATCGGATCAAAGCATGGATCTCTTTCCCATGTGCCTTGCTTGTATTGAATTCCGATGGAGTTGCTCTGAGAATTAGCTGCGCGATGCACCACTGCTGAGAGGCATCTACGCAGCGAGGAAACAGTGTAGCGCTTTAACAAGCACCCGTAGGGAGAGAGGTCAAGGGTCGTGGTTCGAACTTCACGGTAGGGCTCATCTTCTCCCAGAGATGGAGAAGTACAACCTTTTCCTGGTTGTGTTCAGGTACAGAGCTCTGTAATTATGCCAGGCATTGTAAAGGTATGTGCTATCATTAGATCTGAAGACATCCGTGTCAAGGACGGCTTGTGTTTTGGCGTAGTCAGCAGTGACATTACCAGCAACGCTGTTCGTGATTTGAGTCTAAACCACCATGATTTACAGTCAGCTGGAGCATTTCAAGTGCTGTTGAAGGACGTGGCGACAATCCCAACTGTGGATTCAGCAAGGAGCCGGAAGTTTTTTGCCCAACAGCGTTGACATGTGAGGAGCTGGTGTTGATTCCTGGCTACTGAGCAGTGTTTTCTGCTTGTGACAATGAATGATGTTGTTCTAATCCCTGTCTGTTGTACAGTGAGGCCTGTGAGGACTTGCTGATTAGCTCATGGCTGTTGTGAGGCTTGGAAATGATAGTTAAGACAGAGCACATCCGTCATGTGGCCCTGATTCATGTCTCACCGCAGGAGCCCGTTTTATTACTGTACGTCAAACTGTCCCTATTAGAGGCTCGAATGTCATCTGTCAAGAATTCAACCAGCTCTTTCATGACCTCTGCAAATTGTCAGAGCTTAACCCAAAGATGCAATCCGTAATTGATAAAACAGTGGTAATGCGGCAAATAGAGATTTTTAAGGTTGTGAACAGATACTTGTGTTGAGAACTAACTGGAGAAATTTAAAGTGATGCATGATGTATTGGTAGTTATCACCAATATCAGATGTTTTCACAAAAAGGGAATATATATATATATATATATATATATATATATATATATACTTTTATTAATATATATTTTTTTAATTTTGCATTTAATTGAGCAAACTCATTTCCCAAATTTGAACATTTTACAGATTACCTTTTTTGCCGTCATCTAACGTTCACTCTGTGCATTTATAATATTTTGATTCCTAAATTTACTAGTTTTTTTTTGACAAAAAATAGATAGAATATAATAATATTATATAACTTTATACGTACAAATATTCCATGCAGTCTTTCAGGTTTTATGATCATAAAAGTTTTAATGCAAAATAGTGAATAGTCAACTACCAATATATGAATATGGTCAGTTATTGAATACATTCTGAGAGGCATGTTCAGTAAAGCATTTTTTTTGTAAAATCTTACATGCATATACCATTCATCATATTAATTTACATTTTACTGTCAATCAAACGGGTTGAGCCAGGTAGCAGTGACTAAACTCAAGTTTGTATGATGCCAGTTACAGATGCTGGAGTGGGTGTGTCTATATACGTAAGAGAGAGAGAGAGAGAGAGAGAGAGAGAGAGAGACACAAAAAAGAAAGCACGAAGGAATGTCTCTGGAACACTATCCATCATATTAACCCCTGCGGTGCGGCACAGTGGAATATGGGATGGATCGTCTCCTAAGTGCAAATAATAAATTGTCAGTGTCTGACGGGGCACAGCAGGCACCAGAGCCCAATTAATGGCCTCTGTTCTCGCAGGTGAGCGATGTATCTGTCTCCAACGCTCAGGACCTGCGCGCTGGCCTTGACGACTCGCATGTGGCCTAACGAAATGATGTCAAGATGATGAAATCCGTGCACGGTTGCACTTGCAATAATAACGCTAATAAGAATATCATCAGCAGCTACAGCATCACTAATAGCGATATTGGCGAAAAAAGCCAATTTTGACAAAAAATGCCAGAGATTTCCCACCAGGAAGTAGCCTAGTCTTTGAGAACAGGCCAAGGGATTAGTAACCCTGATCCTCACACACCTGTGAAAAATGACAGCGCCCACTGAGCTGTGTACGCCGCATTCACCTAAATCCCAATTAACGTCTGCCTAAGCCTAATTAGGCGGAATTAAACGACATGGTGCTTCAGATTAGGGCAAGACTGGTGGGTTTACAAATCTATACAGACTCTTATGGGGGTGGGATGACAAAATTGCGTACTGTATGGGTCCATGCCTTGTCATAATTTAGTTCTTTGTCTGTGCTATTTGTAGTAAAACTGAACAGACTGATTTGGTTCTCATTTATACAGTCTCACTAAATGTTTAATGAGCATGTGAGTGTGTTTAATTGGATTAATTAGCAGATGAATTCGACATCGATACTTTGTGAAGCAGCACGCCCACGGATATGCGCTTCAGAGGGACGCGATGCCCCATACGGGCTTTATTCGAAGCCCTTGGGACGTCCTTTCTGCAACTGCTTCTCTTGTTTATATCTTCCTGCACTCTTGTGGTATTTTAAACCCTTGAGGAATGCAAGCGTACCCCTCGAGCTGTCACAGGGCCAGTGTGGTGATGAGGGGTAAAGAGCGATGTGGCGATCGCTGGAGTTTAATGCAGATGCCTGCGTCGGACTGTCTGGGAATGAGCTGAGAGATTGTCAGAGACGCTGGAATGAAGTTTAAAGGTTGGAAAGGGGCCGTTCTTGATGCCTCGATGGTCCTGGGAGGATTTTAAGACCAAGATTATGGGGAAACTAAGTGTTTGGGATGGTTCTCGGCTTAGATCGCTATCTATCCTAAATGAAAACGAGTGGAGCTGCAACATACGGTTATGATTAGACCGAAAAATCTGTGTCATCTTGATTCAACGCTAGTTTATTTGTAATGAAAATGAAATTCAGAGCACTATTGCACAACATCTAATGCTGTCGCTGTTTTGAATGTTTTAGGGTCTGTTTTGAACACCCCCCTCATATTGACTGTTTTTAAGACTTGCCTTTTTGTCGGTCAGTGCATTGCCTTTGACAGATAAAGCAAGCCGACACGCAGAAAAGCCCAGTGGGGGCTGACACGGGGTTCATGCATTGTGTCGTCTCAACGGGGTAATTGTTAGGCCCAGAGGAAGGGGAGGGGCGTTCCATGCAGGACTCGGGGTCCACAATAGCTTCCCCAGGGAGTAAAAAAGCAGACTGAGCTCTGTCCAAAAACATGAACAGCAAAGAGCTGCTTTTTTGCCACTGTTACATCTCACATCCTGCCTATATTCTTTAAAATAAAGGTTCTTTTTTGGAATCTATGGTTCCATGAAGAACCTTTAAAATCTACAGAACCTTTACATTACACAAAAGGTTCTTTAAAGTGGAAAAAGGTTCATTCAGATTATTAAAATGGGATGGTTCCTTTTAAAAACTGTTCAATGTAAGGTTCTTTGAGGAACCCAAACTGGTTCTTCAATGACATCACTGTGAAAATGAGTGTTACAGTATTTTCTTTCATGAGTGCAGCATGAAAGCCGAGATTTTAGACAGGGTTTTTGTGACGAAAAGTAAATGCACGAGCATGCATTACTTGGAGAGATTGTGATGTATGGATTTATCTTGTACGAAGAGACACATCCGGAGTTTGGCATGTTTTGCAGTGCTCAGCAGTACTCGCTTTGGGCTCGAGTTATCCCAAGTCAGCCTTTGTTGGGTTGGATGAGCTGTAGTCTTCTATAGGGTCATTTTACAGCCCCAAACCCAATGTTTTTTAAATCTGAAAGATGGCATTGAAAGCCATTCCTTCCCCAAACCCCCCCTCCCTTTTCACCTTATTCTCTTGCCTGACAGGATCAGCTTCCTAGTGACCATTCTATTTGGAATAGCTTGGATACACTTTTGAAATGCTAACGCTCCCTTTTGGAGGCGTCGGTCTGGTGTAGAGAGCGCAATCAAAAGACTTAAGAGAAGGGAATTAAATTAGCAAGGAAAAAGAGGGTCCGCTAATTAGTAGATTTAAAAACATGGACCCTCCCCCCATCCCGGTTTGTTCACCTTCACACATACACAGACTACCTTTGATCCCCCTCAGCCCGGTTGCATTGTGGGTAAGTGATTTTCCTCAATTACGGGGTCTTAGCAGCCCTCCCCCTCCTATTTGTAACTCTGCCCGGTCTAATTGGGCTTCTACAGGAAACCGAGTCTGCGGAATACAAAATCTGGCTCATTTGCAAGCGTTCCAGATCAGTTTGATGCAGTTTGGCAGGCGTTGATATTGATCATATCGATTATTTTAAAGGGTGTCTTAGGCACAGACTTCTTTCTAAACTCAGAGACTTTGTGTTCTTTGATTTCGCACCTCATGCTGGGATGCTCTACCTGCTGATGAAGAAGCTTTCTGGCCAATTTGAGTGAGAGGCTTGATCAGCATCTTAAAGCACTCCTTGCCCCAGGGCTAATCCCAGAGCAGACAGGGCGTAAAGCAGAATAGCGAGCTCCCCAGACAGACAAGTCCTCCAAGAGGCATAATTATCCAAGGCCTGACCTTGAAATTGTAGCTAAGGAGCCGCTATATGATGTGCTGTCATCTCTAGAGTATAACTATGGAGAAGAAGTGAAGGAATTTGCTAATTTGCTAATTGGCTCAACAGTGTGTGGGGAACAATACTTGCATGTGATCATATTCAATCTGATGTCTCAAAAGTTGTTTTCAGATCATTTGAGGCCTTGGTGTTTGCATGTTTAACATAATTTTATGTGTTGAGCTTAAAATGCACTTTTATTTGTGTAAAGATTTAATGCATGACGACGACACATATAAAGTTGGCTGTATTATGCTTATCAAAATTTAGACCATTATGGAAAAAAAACATGAATTACATTAGTCACATTTTATTTGCTTGTGAAATAATGCTATCACATGTAAAACATTATGAAACCACTCAATCTCATGTGATTTTGTGTTAGTTAATGTGAATTTTATGTGTTGAACTTAATATGGTTTTAATGTTTTGAAGATTTTATACATGTGATGATGATAATCACATTCAATCATTTAAAATTAGTTTCAGATCGCTTAAACTTTGCATGTAAAACCATATCAACACCTCGGAAACATTGGTTTTACTTGTCAAAGTAAAAGAAACCACACAGATTTTACTGTATATATGTGTTAACAAGTAAAAAACACTTTTGTGATTATGGTAATCACATTTGATCCCTCAAAATTTGCTTTCAGATCATCTTAACTTTTCATGTAAAACCATGTCAACACATGTGAAACATTGAGTTTACATGTAAGATGTACCAAAGCCACTCAAAAATCACGTTTTTTTTTTTGTAAGTTGCTGTGAAATTCATGTAGTGAACGAATTTGTATTTAATGTGCTTAAAGATTTTGCATATGCATGAAGTGAGCACCATAAAGGGCGACATGTAGACAAAAGGTTTCATAAAAAGAATTGCATAACAGACGTCAATGTTTATGAGTGGATTAAAATAATGAATCCAGGTTCATTAATAATTACACCCCCCCCCCCCAAAAAAAAAAAAAAATCTGAACCCAATTTTGGCTTACGAACAGCATTTGCAGTGTTATCAGAAACCAAGCAGAACTAATTCTGTGTTCCTGAGGCTTTGTTCACACTTTTCTGAGATATTTGAGGTCTGCACAACAATAAAACCCCTAATAGTATAATGCTAGCGCTGTCTGGCCGCTAGCCAAACAGATTCTGTCATAATCAGTGTACTGCTCTTACACCTATTGTTGTTGCTAACTGAAACAAAGGGTTTTGGCTTGGCATTAGAGCCCTCGCTAGAGAAACCGTTCCGCGCGCTCAGATTTCAGGTTGGCCTGTGCTTTGCTGATGTAAGACAAGCTTTCTGGCGAAGGTCCCTGGTGTGGGCACTTCTGCTGCTATGCTAAGGATTATTTCAGCTCTGCCTTCCTCTGGCTGTATATCACTTTGAAAGCTTGCGGCATCACAGCTAATTTTCAGACTTGATTTTTATTTTCTTCTCCTACTTTTAGTTTTGATGATAATAATTATTGTCTCAATAATCACTTTCTCATGCTACTCGTCCTTGGTGGAAATACCCCGAATGTTAACT
The DNA here is from genome assembly GCF_964197995.2 of Scardinius erythrophthalmus. Lineage (NCBI taxonomy): Eukaryota > Metazoa > Chordata > Actinopteri > Cypriniformes > Leuciscidae > Scardinius > Scardinius erythrophthalmus. Next base: position 29,668,412 of record NC_138227.1, on the reverse strand, counting down.
TTGCATGGTTGCCACGTTCCTCGACCACAAAAAATGAGTCAACACAGACACTTTTTAAGCTTTCTGGCACCCTGCAATTTATTTATAAAAATAAACCATCTATTAGGCTCGCATCCCGCTGCATTTAACGTCGTTTTAGCCGTGTCTCGTTCCAGTGATCTTGACGTGAAACATGTTTGCTTGGCGTGCATGGTACAAACTGCTAATGTGAGGTTTTTAATGCATGATGGATAGAAAACTTGTCTCACTCTCAGCGATGATTGGCAGCGTTTAGTCTGCCGTGCACGAATCTTTATATGTGGCATAAAAAAGGGATTTTAATTGAGAGAAGAAATGTCAGCCGTGTTGAAGTGGCATCCTCAGGGGATGAATGACATTCACAGGAGCTCCAGAGCAATTACGGTCAGACAGGAAGTTGCGTGTTGTAAATGGGTTCCTGCTTCTTTTATGTGTTCTCGAGCAACTGGAGAGGGAACAGATGGTGTCTTGCCGTCTCAGGCGTGGCCGCACGGTTCTGATCTTACCGGGGTAGAGTGTCAGTCTTCAAAGCGCTGGACTTCTGGACTTCAAAAGGAATCCACTGATCCGTTTCGATCTCACTGAATAATCCACAAAGAATTACGGTCGTAAACTTATAGCACACAACATGCAGTCATAAAGATGTGAAGAGTCAGCCACAGAGTGATGCGCTCATCAGATTAGGTGGAATTCCCCAGTCCTATCAGCTGTTAAACAACAGGTTTGAGCAATCATTTGAGCAAAGTCTCTTTTACAGGGTTGAAATATTAACCTTTTCACACGCCAACCTGTAATCACACTTGTGCGTCCCAGTAGCGAACCCTGAGGCACTCCTCCGACATCCCATGTCCGTGTCCCAAAAACCATTAAAGGCTGTAAGCCATCAGATAAATGCTGATATGTTATCCAACTTCCATTACACTGCAATCTCATCTGCCATCTCCTTAATGATATTTAAAAGGCATTCGACTTTTTTTTTTTTTCTCCCCAGCCTCTTTGCCTGCTATGCTTATGTTTCTGGCAACCTTACAGACGTTGTTTTTTTCTGTCTTGGCTTCGAGCCCCGAGTGCCATATTCATATATGGGTTGATGGTGCCAAGTGAGGGCTCGGGTCAAGTTGTCTTCCCTCTGAGAGGAGAGATTGGAACAGAGAAAACTCAGGGAGGAAGCTTGACCTTGAGAAAACTAATCTTCTGTTGAATTGAATGCACTCTATTTGTACTTGAATACATGGTGCTGTACAGTATAGGCAAAAAAGGAAAGGCCTCTAGGTCAGATATGCTGTTTGGTACACATACACAAATATTGTGAGTAGGAATAGCCCGGGTGATAGATAAAACTATATTTTTAGTGTTTTGACGGTATTTGCTCTGAAATTAGTTGAAATGGTGATTTATTTATTTATTTATTTTTCAACCAGTACCTGTTATTTCAATGAAACAAATAATAAAAAAAAACTTTAAGTTTTAAATCAATTCATTGATGTGGATTGTTTGAACTGATTCTATAATTTAATTGAATCATTGATGTGAATAGGTGTGTTCGATTAGAAGCAGCTCTGCACATCCTGCGAGAGCGATTCGAAAGCATATGGAGCCGTCAGCTCTCTTATCGTTCTCGCGGTAGGCTACTTTGATATCATACACCGATCGGTCTGCACAGCGCCGCTTGAAGTCGAACACACCTAATAATGAGTCATTGGGTATTGAATCAATTCACTGAAGTGAACAGTTTGATTCATTGAACTGAATCATTGATGCAGACAAATCAACTTATCAAATGATTCATTAAAGTGGACATTTTGAACTGATTTGAATTCATTAAATGGGTTCACTGAGGAATGAATAATTGAATTTTGAAATCAGTTCATTGAAGTGGACTGTTTGAACCTATTAAAATGATTTAATGGAATCATCAATGTGTGTGAGTCATTGAATTCATTAAAGCAATGCATCAATTAAATGATTCAAATCAGTTCAAATGGTTTTCACTTATTCGAATCATTTAATTGAATCATTGAGGTGAACAAATCTTGGAGTTTTGGATAGAATTATGGAAACAGACAGTTTGAACTGATGAACTTTTCAACTCTAAAACCATTTTTTCTTCTTATGTTTAAATCAAATAGCCTATGTTGTTAAATATTCCAATATCCACAATGTTGCCATAATTGCCCACAGCATTACAGCAAATATTTTTGAATATTCAATATATCATCCATCACTAGTAGAAATTTGCATCCCGAATGTTGTCCTCTTTTTTTTTTTTTTTTTTTTTTTTTTTTTTTTAGGTTAAAAAGTTGCCAACTTCAAGTTAGTTGAATTGGGAGGTAAAGCTTTGAGATGCACTTGCTCTATCCTGCTCAGTTGTGAGGAATTTGGCCTGCGTTTCTGGCATGGGTTCGAGAAGTCTATTTAAACGACAAGAACATCCTCTGTTGGGAAATAAATGTTTCACGTTCTTAATTTATTCTTGTGTGTGGTTCTCCCGCTAGTGGGAGTTGTCCTGATATACAGTGGAGATATTGGTCAAAGTCACTCGGATTTGCTTCGATGGGGGAAAAACAAGAACAAGGTGTAATTGGCAGTGCGTTTAACTCACATATCTCCCAGTGTGACTCTAAATCTCTTCCTCACACACACATACACACTGGATCTTTAGCTTGTGTGTTTAATAGTGTAGATACCATAGTACAGGCATCACAGCCATCCCCTGAGAATGAAAGCATTTTCACACACTGAGAGATCTTGTAAATATACACATGAGGGGCTGATTTAATTGTCAGCAGAAGTGAGGAAGAGTGACAGCATCTCAATGTGACACAGAGCAAGTCAGAATATCCCATCCACTGCTTATCGCCGTGAGGACGCAAGGACGACAGGTGAATTATTTATATGTGAGGAATATAATTCAGAAGAAACCAGTATATGTCTGGGATTTTGCATGTGCCTTTTCAATGCTATTTACCAGTGTAGTATACTTGTATTTCATTATGTCCAGAGCCTTGGTCCTCAGGTCTCTTTCAACAGCAGCAATCTTCACAATGACTTATGAGTGTAGCACATCACTAACACACTGTCCACATCCAGCGTCGTCTTCTCTCAGGAAAGACTCAGCCATTCTCCATCTGTTTCTGGGTGTCTGTTGAGATTGACTGGAGCCAGAGGCAGAGAGACTGTTCTTATTGTTTCAGTCCTCCAGACTGGGGGGCCCCTGGGCAGGATGGACCTCAGCCTCTCCCAGAGGAGCTCTCCCTCGTTCCCCGGGACGCCCCTGACCCCCACAGCCAGGGGAGATCCCGCGGATCTGTTTCACAGCTGACAGAGGCCTTCCTCTCCAGGCTCGCCTTTGTTTCTGAAATCCTCTGCCAGCCCCAGATGGGACTCGCTGGGATGGACGTTTCGGGCTGAGGCCGTGATGCGAATTCTGAATTTGAAACATGAGCCCTGGCGTCTGCGTTCTGAAGAGCTTCAATGGCGCTTTCTCGAATAACGTCAAACGACCAAGAGTGGCAGTGTCCTTTTCCGAGCTCTCGCATGAGGCCACTGCTTTTTCTGCTCTTTATGAATGTAAACTGTCAGATTGTACGTTACGAAGCTGTCAGACTGTACAAAATGCTTCGTAGGGCTTTGGCTGGGAATTTGACTGATTATTTTGTCAATGTGTCACATTCTGAGCTTATTGATACGCAAAATTGTACCTCGATAACCCTAGATCATGGGAAAATGTGGGTAATGCTTTGAACGCAAAAGAAAACAAAAAAGTCTTGAGTTTGTCGAGGCTAACTTTAATTAATAAGATAATCATGTTGCATATCATGTAGAAAAGCCAGTATTAGGGCTGCTTGATTTTGATATTACTTAGTACGATTAACAAATTGCAAAGGCTGCGATTTAAATAAAGAAACATGTATTGCGTGTTTATATTTATTTGTTGTAATTTTACAGTTGTGCTGTAAAATAATAATAATATTTTTCATAAATACTTGTTTTTTATTTTACAATTTACAATTACAATTTGTTTATTTAGTAGAAGTAATAATAATGACAACAACCACAATAATAATAATTACAAGTTATAATAAAATGTATTATTATTTATAATAATAACAACAACAATTTATTCTTATTAGAATCAGTGTTAGCATAACACATTACAAGTAATGCAAGTTATGTAATCAGATTACTTTTTTCATGTAACAGGTAAACACATTACTTTTAAATGTACAACAACATATCTGAGTTACTTTTTCAAAACAAGATTTCAGTTGTTATAAAACAGACAAGCAAGCCCAGTCCAGGTGAGAAAAAGTAATGCAAAAGTAACGCAACACATTACTTTCCATAAAAAGTTACTAAGTAATGCACTTTCCATAACTTTCCCCAAAACTGATTATTATTAATGAATTAAAATATTTGTTCATAATTTGAAGACAATAAACAAAATTTGAAATTACTATTGTTATTGTAAATTGAGAAATAAATAATTAAAATGAATAAATAGTATAATCGTATTGAGATATAATCGCAAATTGTGCAACCCCACATACAAGCACAGTAAGTAAAAAACTTGTGTGTTTAAAACACAAATGTATTTTAAATCACATTTTCAACCATAATCACACTTTTCGTTTGAAAAATCGCAATTAGATATTTTTCCGTTTTTATTAAGGATAAGATTAATTCAAAAACAATTTATTTGCCATTTGTGTCAAAATCAAGTACTGTGTGCATTTAGCTTTAATTACATGGGACAAGACAGACAAGAAATGCCGGTCGAGTTCACCGATCTCTAACACTTCCGCAGACACGCGCTTTGGTTTTTACGACTCTTTGACTCATCTTTACGACTAGTACAGGTGTTGCAGGCTATCTCTGTGAAAAGGCAGAATGCACACCCTGTGCTTATCTTGCCCAATAAATCCCACTAAATGACCTGTTAATCACCGATTAATGGTGTTACAAATAGGCCGCGGCCCTCCGTGGTGCGGCCGTCTTATCTTTGCTCAAATACTCATATCGGAGTTTGGCCAGCGGTGATTTAAAGAGGTTCTGAAGAAGCAGAGCAGTCCTGCACAGTGAGTCACACTCTCCTTTGTTCCAGCTGTGGGCATGTTTGCAGGAAAGGGGAATTTTGAGCTTTATTAAGGCCTTTGAAAAGTTGTGCATGTATATCTGCATGCATTTCAGAGTTGTTTGGTTATCTCATGAGTCGTGATAAGGGAGTGCACACATAGGCAGAGTACAGTATCCAGGTCATTTGTGCATACCATGTTCATGACACAACACATTAACACATCACCAGGAAGTTGGTATTATCAATCAGCCATATATATATATATATATATATATATATATATATATATATATATATATATATATATATATATATATATATATATATATATATATATATATATATATATATATATATATACACACATACACATACACATGCACACACACACACACACACACACACACGCACACACACACACACACACACACACACATACATATACTGTATTCTTTCTTGTTTGATCTCTTTTATTCTTTACTGTATGACCTTGGCGTCCTCAGGCGATCTGTGTCTGGCCGTAACTCTCTCTCACTGGCAGGATCTCGTCTCTTCATTGATGAGGACTCACTGAAAAAAGCTCATTTCCATTTGAAGTTAATGCAGCCACTGAAGCTGAACTTATTAAAACTGCCATGTGACACCTCTCTCTCTCTCTTCCCTTCCCTTCCTCCCCTCTGTGTGGAAATAAATGAAGTGAACTACACTGTAGATTGTAATGTAATTGCACTATGCATGAATATAGCTGAGAGCTGTGTAGGTTAACATGGCTGAGAGGTGTGTGGAGTTTTTTAATTGCAAAGGCAGACTAGAGTGAAAGCACCCCGCCGATATGCTCTCCATTCCTCTCAGGCAACTTAACAAATGTGCACACAGACACACGCACACACACTCTATTTAAAGAAGACCCCAGATATAACAATTATAGATCAACCCAAAATTATTTTTCCTCACCTTCAGGCTGAATTGTGAGCTACTGAATACGATATATATATATATATATATATATATATATATATATATATATATATATATATATATATATATATATATATATATATATATATATATATATAAAAAACATTTAAGCAGTCTAGCTAATGAAGTCCAAAGTATAAAATTAATGTAGTGAGAATCAGAATGAAGTCATATTTAAAATTAAATGTTGTGTGTGTATGTATGTATGTATAGATAGATATACATTATGTCTTGTTCAGTGTTTTCTGTAAGCTAGTCCTGCTGTGTGCTATCAGGATTCCTCTGAACTCCTCCACCTCCCCCAGCTCCACTTGCCTAGATCTGCAATAGGATTTATGTATGTCTATTTATGCAGCAGCTGCATATCTTACATGTTCACATTAGCGTGTCTATGTATCTATTAGCAAGTCCATACTTGCCCTCGAGAACATTGCAAATGTCTTGTTGGAAGAGTGGAGTAACATCTCACAGCAAGAACTGGCAAATCTGATGCATCCCACGAGGATGAGATGCAATGTAGTACTTAAAGCAGCTACTGGCAACACCAGATACTGACTGCTACTTTTGATATAAATATAAACTATTTATATATATATATATATATATAGTTTATATGATCTTTGACAATCTTTCACCCTGGTTTATAAACTCCATGTACATTTAAATTTGCAATGGTTTGATTGCCTGACAGCATTCATATGTTTGAAATCAAATCAACCAGAGTAAGGGATTTTCAGGCTACTGTTGAATCCCCGGTCCGAGTTTTCCTCTCTCCTTAATTACCTCCAAAGCAATCCTCCTGTGGCTTCCCTCAGCCCGACGAGGAAAAGTGGAGTGATAGAAGGATAGCGAGACAGATACGGGCTCACATATTGAGCGTACTTCATGTGTATGTATGGAGTATGTTGTGTGTGTGTGTGTGTGTGTGTGTGTGTGTGTGTGTGTGTGTGTGTGTGTGTGTGTGTGTGTGTGTGTGTGTGTGTGTGTGTGTGTGTGTGTGTGTGTGTGTGTGTGTGTGTGTGTGTGTGTGTGTGTGTGTGTGTGTGTGTGTGTGTGTGTGTGTGTGTGTGTGTGTGTGTGTGTGTGTGTCAGTCTGAGAGGAGGAAAATGATTCTTGCCCCAGGCAGCGATCGATCAGATCTTAGATGCAGAATTCCCAGCGTCCCTCCGGTGAGCCCATGGAGCTGATTAGCTCATCTCTTATTCTCAGAAAACAGGAAAGAGCACAGGAGGAAAGAGGATGGACAAAAATGAGGGGAAAAAGAAAGGCTACAGAGACCAAAAGCAGTGGACAAGCAAAAGGAAGAAATCAGTCAGATGTGGAAATAAACATGAAAAGATTCAGTGGAGTGCTGAGAAAGAAATACTAGAAAGAAACACATATTTTATCAATGAAGAGAGGCTGAGATCAAGAGTAGATGCACTTTTTGTTCCTCTCTTTCTTTCTTTGGATTTTGTCTTGTTCACACCATGTAAAGTTTTCAACTTTTTCATCACCGTGTAACGTGGCACCGCCCTCAGCAGTACCTCTCATTATTGGACATATGCAGCGTTCCACCGTATATAAAAAAATAAATATCAGAAGTACGGCTGGTCTGCCGAGAGCGAGAGCAGGGCTTCTGCATTTCAAAGTGCAGTGGGAATATTGCATGTAGTGGGGTCTCTCTGACTTTGTGAGTGGACCCGTGAGCACTTCTGAAAGAGGGGGTGGTGGAGAAGGGGAAGGGTTTTTACTTTCTCTCTGCCTGGATACTTCTCTAATTCTAAGCGCATGCATTCAGTGTAGATTAAGTCAGACTGCTTTAACAGGATTGAAGAGCTAGATCTGAGCAGGTTTTCTTAATATGCAGATGATCCATCCGGGAGACGTTTGTCTTCCTCATATTATTATTTCTGACTCTGTTCTATTAGAAATCTCCTCCTCTGTCACCATTCATTCATTATTCATTCCTTTTATTATAGGCAACTAATATGTTTTTTTTTTAATAGCTATTATTGATGCTGATATCTAAAGAATATTGGGTGGCTAATATATTGCTAATTTAATAAATGCCTAATATATTGCTTAAAAAAGATGCAATATTTAATCAAATGTGACAAAATTATTATTAAAAACAGGCAAATGCTTAAGAGTATGATTTAATCATTATTTCAGTGATTATTATGTTTCTAGTATGTTATATGTTTGGCAACAGTTGATGGAGTGTGTAGCTTTATTATTTCTTAAGCAACCATGTAGGAATCATGGCCATATTTGGATGACAATGTCAAGATTCATCAGGCTCAAATTGTGAAATAATGGTTGGGAGGAAGCATGAATAATCATTTTCACACATGAATGGGCACCTCTGAGTTCAGACCTTAAATTCATTGAAAGTTCATTCATTGGGATGTGCTGGAGGAGACTTTACAGAGAACTGGACTCTTGCATTGTCAAGACAAGATCTTGACCAAAATGGATGCACCTCTTAACGGAAATAACATCACAACATTTATTTCCATCAAGAATACATTTTTGGTCAAGATTTTGTCTTGACAATGCAAGAGTTAAATTGTGACTTTACTTGGTACTTGAAAAAAGTTCTAATTATGTAACTCTTTACTTTAGCTAAAAGTAATTACTTTAAATGCTTTACCCAACACTGCTAATAATCATATTGTATAAAAAATATCAGGTCATTTCTGTACACAAACACTATTGCTGCAAAGCTATGCAAACAATTACTATTTTGCCTTCAATCTGTGTCTTTTGGTAGTGTAGTACTGGTAGTGTATCATCCTGCGAGCCCGCAGTGTGTTTGTATGCATCAGAAAGCACAGCTCATTATCTTCCCATTACGTATTTACACATACTGTAAACATGAGAGCCAACAATTCCGCTCCGAAACATGCAAATCAATGAATGCATTACCTCGGGCAAACTCTCACTGATGTTAGAGATGATTTAATGGTCGTAGACGCTGTCTTGCAGAGCTCTCCCTTCACAGAAGGACTGGAGGGAGGGATAGTTGGATGTAAGGAACGGGGGATGGGATGAAGAGAGAGAAAAGCGGGGGTGGGGGGTTTGAGCGGGGTGGATGAATGTATTTTGACCCTGCACTGCCAATTAATCCTACCTCTTTTTTAATTGGGGCTGAATGGACTCCGAAGGGCAGTGCTGAGATGCACACACACACTATATTGTACCCGTTAGGCATTAAAGATGCAAGCCTCATTTGCATATAAACCAGGTCTTACGGGTGCAGTTCACTGGTCTCTGAACACAAGCAAACGACTTAAGCCCAAAAAGGCAGATTGGCTGTCTCCAATTTTAGCTACTTTTGTATTTCCCTACGCAGTGACTGTGCTTCCTTTACACTTCCACCCTTCAAACGCACCCACACACACACACACACACAAACCCAGACATCCACGAAGCTGTCTGATGTGTGTGTCTCTCTATAATGCCTCTTATCTCCCTTTTCCTCCAAACACCCCCTCATCCCTAACTTTACAGCCCTCTCATTTCACGTCTTTGATCAGGGAAGTGGCGCACCACCAAAATGACAGTGGCTTGCTTTTAAGCACAGGTCTGCCGCAGTCTAAAGAACAGAGATATTTCTTTAATGAAGGGGTTTGTTCCCTCCCAGAGCTTTTGTGTTAGTCAAAACCACACCAATATGTTCGTAGGAAGTTACCAACACCTTCTTCAGGAATTACATTCAGAAAATTTCAAGGAATGGTTGATTTAGTCATTTATTCACCCTCATGTTGTTCCAAACCGTTGTTTTTCTTTCTCCTTTGAAAGAGATGTTCGTGCTGCTCTTCCATACGATGAAAGTGAATGGTGACCAACTTCTCAACATTAGATAATTTGTATGATTTGAGTATGCTCATATGTTATTGTCCAAATACAAAGCTATAGTATGGTTTAAAAAAGTGACATAGTGTGTGCTATTTGTGTAATTTTTCGGGTTCGACAAGCTCTGGTTAACATCCACTTCCATCGTATGAAAGAAATTCATCAACATTTTTCTCCACAGAAGAAAGAAAATCATAAAGGTGAGGGTGAGCATATGATGACTGAATATTTCAATTTCATTTATTCACCCTCACGTTGCTTCAAACAGGTCTGTTTTTCTTTCGTCTTTGAAAGAAGTTTTTTTATACAATGGAAGTGAATGGTGACAAACTTTTCAACATTTAAAGTGAAGCTCATTTATACAGTACGTTTTGAATATGTGCATAAATGTTAGCATCCGGATACAAATCTATGGCTTCAAATGAATCTGTGATGCTTTTTGTTCAAAAAGCGTTGGTCGTCATTCGCTTCCATTGTATGGAAAGACTTTTTTTCTCCACAGAAGAGAGAAAGTCATATTGGTAAGGGCAAGCATATGATAAATTCCTTTTGGGATGAACTATTCCTTTAAATAAACAAGGAAAGACAAACCAGTAGTGTGTGCTGTAATGTAATGCATCCCCATGACATCATGTGCTGAGTTCAGCCAATGTCTCCTGTAGCCAAAAGTCAGCACGTTTAGGCATGAAAATATTGGGACACATCCATCTGGATCTAGGCAGCGGTGCACTTTATTTGTATTGAATTTGCATTAGGATACAGAACAGAATCTCTTCTGACCTGAAGCCATTGAAAAATTGATCGTTGTTAATATCACTCTAATATTGATTGTGCTCGTACATGAGAACAGCATCATTGAGCTAGCATTTGAAACTCGAGGAAGCTGACTGTCCATAATGAATCGTCCTCTGAAATATTAAAATTGATATAATAGTGTTGATTTATTTTTTTCATTCTGATTGATTGACTATATACGATAATATATTTCATATTAAATGTATTAGATTATACAATTAAATTAATTATGATATAATATATTGGAATGTAAAATGTTTTAAATTAAAATTAAATAATATAAATTGCATATCACCTCTAAACTAATGTTCTAAAGTTTTAATTTATTAATATTTAAACGTATTAATACATGTTTAATGTAATATAATATAATACAATATAATATATTATACAAAAAATACAAATAAGCTAGAAAACTTAAGCCAATAAGCAAAAAAATATATATATGTGTTATGTATTTGTATTATATTATGTTATATATGTATTTTTTTCCTAATATAATTTAAAAAAATAATATATAATTTTTGTCTAATACATTATTCAATATAATATTTTAATATGTATTTATATTATATATATATATATATATATATATATATATATATATATATATATACATATATACATATATAATATGTATATATTAACATTTTTCTCCTAATATTAAAAAAAAATCTTATTATTATTATAATAATTATTTTTAATCAAACATGTCTCTCTTTGTTGTCAGGATCCCGTCTGCGTCAGGAAGACTCCGCACCCCGCATTGTGGAACACCCCTCCGATCTGATCGTATCCAAAGGTGAACCCGCCACCCTAAACTGCAAGGCTGAAGGGCGGCCCACCCCGACCGTGGAGTGGTACAAGGATGGAGAGCGTGTGGAAACGGACCGGGACAACCCTCGATCCCACCGTATGCTCCTGCCGAGCGGTTCTCTCTTCTTCCTGCGTATCGTACACGGGCGTCGCAGCAAACCTGACGAAGGCTCCTACGTTTGCGTGGCCCGTAACTACCTGGGAGAAGCGGTTAGCCACAACGCCTCACTGGAAGTAGCTAGTAAGTGCTTGGCTGTTTTCTTATCGTGCTGGGTTCTTGCGGTTTATGGATGTCTACATATTTATAGTAGATGATATTAAGATTTCAGATGAGTTCTTGGCAGTTCTCTTTCATAGAAGTCATATCGTCTTCCAGGAGGGGTTTGAAAGCAGGCCAGTCTTAATTTGGCTTTGTATTTGTGACTTTCCTGGCCTTGAACTGAATCTAAGAGAGTCTATAGCTGAATAGAAAGCGTTTCCAGTTTCCTCCTGGGTCTCTGGGTCTCAATGGACTCAGTGGGTCGGATAATCTCGCTGGAGATGGGCAGGATGTGACTGTGCCACTGGACCTGCATGGTGATCCTGATAGAGGAAACGGGCCAGACGGCATGAAGAGAACAGAATAGGTCGCAGTAGGTGGTCGTGAGCCATAAATTAACTCACAATAGTTTATGATATTTACAGTAGAGATCACAAGATAGCAGTTACCTTTATCTGTTACGCTTTATTGAGGTGTGTTGTATCTCTCTTGTCTATTTGGCATTTGTAGTTTTTCAATTTCAGTGAGTTGTGCATCAACCGGATTGGTTGATCAATCCTTTTTAAAAAAAGGATTCACAAAAATGTTTTTGTGTAGAGGTGCAAAGCAGATCGTTTAAATGGGCTTATTGCTTAAAACTTGCGGTTTTCAGCGATTCTCCTTGGACTTGGACGTGATATGCATTACATACCGTCTCTCTTTAAGCTTGAAAGGACTGATCTCAGATATCAACCGCTTTTCAAGTATGCCTAGGAGCTGTCACCAAGCCTCTTGTTGTAATCTAATCGAGTCAGCGGTGGACCTGGAGGGGGGTGAGTTGGTCGTGTAGTGTTTACCAATGGCATGTCTTACTCTTAAGGTCTTACCCTTATGGAAATGTATTATATATATATATTTTTTTTAGATGTAATATATAATTTTTCAGTTGTAGTCTTTTAAAAAATGGGATCTTAAATTATAAACTTGATTTTTCGATACTGAAGTATACGAAACGCTTTTAATACTAATTTTCAGCAGAATAGTTGATACACAAACCCGCCTCCCCTCACTCACTCCTTTCATTTTCTCCGAATGAATATCGTTGGTGTTACATGGCTTGTATTTCGGCTTTGGATTGTACGTAATTTTAATTATTCCCGCAGATTTTGTGTTCACTCCCAAAGTGTGCGAACATAAAGCAGTGCTAAAGTACGCCTCACAGTACTAAATTGAGTTCTTTTACACTGCTTATTGTGCTTAAACAGTCACATACACACAAAACAATGTCAAAATGCCGGTCTTGGCGAGTAGGGTAAACGTACCTATTAAGCTCAAGTACCCATTAAGCACAATCCCATCTTGGAGCTCAGATTATAAAAAGAATGAGCAATGTATTATCCTATTTGATGTATTAACCAATTGATGTGTTTGTTACTATATACCTCCTGTAATTTTAAACCAATCATACCATTGCACACTGAGATATGTGTATCCATGTGTTCACACTGTCTGGCGGCTATTTTGAAAGCTGTCTGAAAACTTTCACCAGAAGAGGAGCCCCTCAAATGTGCATTTTTTATATGTTTAAACATTTATTTTGAAGAAGTACGTCTTCTTATTGCAAAATTAAGAGATTAATGTTTAGACTTTTGCATATTATAACCTGGAACCTGGATGTGGGAAATATTTACAGTAAGATCTAAAGGATAGTTTTAGCAACATAGCCCAGATGCTACGAACATAGCTAGCTTACTAGCTGTATAAGATTGTGTGCTACACTAATATATTACTTCACAGGCATTAATGGCTTGTACTTTTAAATCCATAATATTATAATTTTACATTTTATTGATAGTCTGTGGTTTTAAACTGCTGTAATTTTTAAAGAATTCATATTATTGTTAGGTGAGCTTAAAGGGTGCACTACTATGACAATCACACAGCTTCAGTGTGACATCTATTAGAAAAAGCATAATTTCATAGATATTGTCAATTATAGTTGTTCATATTAAAATTGGTATAAACTTAATACATTACCTAGATTATTAATTTAGCTAAATATTTTCCTTTAAATTTAATTTAATATTTATTAATTAAAAATTGTTTTTGCTCCAATTAAGCACAGTGTGTGCTCCCTTTAAGCTCATCCACATTGAACGTCCATGTAAATACTTCATAATCAGAATTTAAATATTAACTGATGGTTGTCACTATGTTAATCTTCAAAAAAATTATTAATAAATTACTTTCACAGTCGTAAGATGACAAAAGCTAGACGAAACTATAGTGTATGCCCCCAGAGTTAAACAGTTGAGTTTTACCATTTTCGAATCCATTCAGCCGATCTCCGGGTCTGGCGGTACCACTTTTAGCATAGCTTAGCATAGATAGATCATTAAATCGGACAAGACCATTAGCATCTCTCTCAAAAAAAATGACCAAAGAGTTTCGATATTTTTCCTATTTAAAACTTGACTCTTCTGTAGTTACATCGTGTACTAAGACCGACGGAAAATTAAAAGTTGCGATTTTGAGAGTATAGTTCCTAGCCATATCAGCCTAGAAAATCACAACTTTACATTTTCCGTCGGTCTTAGTACACGATGTAACTACAGAAGAGTCAAGTTTTAAATAGGATAAATATCGAAACTCTCTGGTCATTTTTTTGAGAGAGATGCTAATGGTCCTGTCCGGTTTAATTAATTATGCTAAAAGTATACTGCCAGACCCGGAGATCGGCTGAATGGATTCGAAAACGGTAAAACTCAACTGTTTAACTCTGGGGGAGTTGTAAAATGAGCCTATTTCCAAAAAAAAGTGGAGTATCCCTTTAAGGAGCACATTGGTTTGTTTTGTTATTTGATTTTTCAATATGTGTTACCAGAACGTGGACTAGTCTAGATGTTGCAATGAGTTTGAATGGCACGTCACTATGAATAGGATAGGCTACCTGATCAAATTGAATGCCTTGTTGCTTGATTTTAGTGTTCTGTTTTTTTGTGATTGACTCTGTGCCTTCAAATAAAACTTTTTTCAATTATTCCTTAAAAAGGTTGTTTAAAATAAACAAGAATTTTTAATAAAACTTGTTGTGAGCTTATTGGGAACAGGGGTGTGCTTAAAGGGTACAAAACGTACCCATTAAGCACAGCCAGACTTTTTATATTTAATGATGTACATCTTAATTGAAATACTTTTGTCATTTAAAATAAAATGAAATATTATAGTGTGAGAGATTAATATTTTATTTTAAAATAACTTCTTGTACTAAAACCAATATCTTGTGCACTAAAAATGTCTCAATGTAGATTTTAGTGAGCTTAATAGGTACGTTTACCCTATTCATGTAAACAGTCAGTCATGTTTTAAATGAACGTAGACAACTGAGAAAGAAAACGCATGTGTAACAGTATAATGGATCCGTGCTTCAGGTCTTAAAGTGACAGTAGCCTAAAATACCTGCAGCCAAATTATGAGATAATATAAAAAAATATCTATAGCAGTTTTTCCGTATGGTATCGATGTCAAAATTGTGACTAGCCACAGTGGTGTTCAGAGAATTTTTTATTTTCTCTGATTTTTATTTTTATTTTTTTATTGTTTTAGACATCTACTTAATTTAGTAAACCATTATGCTTGTATATTTGTAAAAAAAATATGTGTTAAATATTTGGACAATGGGGGTAAGATAAATAAACTGAATTCATTTATTAAGTTATATTCTTGAACAAATAAAATATCTTGATTTTTTTTCTTCTCAAGTAAATTTATCTTGTGTTCCAGTAAATAAAATAAGGTAGTTCCAGCCCTAAAACTAGGTAAAACATTGATTAAGAAAACAATTTTTGCAGTTTAGTAATAATGGTTGATTTAACTGTGAAGACCACAATTAACCTGATAAAATCATGAATTCAATTATGAACAAAGTAATGTACTTTTTCAAATAATAATTGATAAATAGTACATTTTCATAAGGATACCAGTGCAATTTGCACTGTTTTTTCTAGCTTCTGTAGGCCAATGTCGGCCAAACAGAAACATAAATTTGTGTTGGTGGGAAAATTATGTGAGCTTGGAGACTAAAAAGTGAGAAAATATCATGCGGTATATCAAACAGAGGGTTGATATACTGTACGCTATTTGTTCTGGAGGCCTTCTTTTTTTTTTGTAAGAACGAAAACAAGAAGCTTGGCGGGCGGGCGAACGACTTGGCCCGACATGAGGAAAAGCTCGGGCTGTTTTGGCCGCAGCCTTCGGGCTGCTTATTCTGAATAAGGTTCAAACAGGACCATAATGACACAGTGGCAAAGCTCAAAACCCTCAGTGCCTGTCCGCTCCCTCCTCTCCCCCCCGTCCCGCCGCCATGCATGTAATTACCTCGTTCAGGCAACCATGATGGAAACCTACGACAGGAAGGTAGTAGAATTCCTACCTAAACTCCTCTTTTTCCATCCAAAACTAGACAGTCAGTGTCAGAGGCAAAACGAAATCTATCACTTCTCAGATATCAACACTCACCTACTTATTCAGACTGACACCAGGAATGTCAGTCGAGCCATAGCCAAGAAAACCACCGAAAAGGAAGTTAACGTATTTGTTCTGCCTATCCCGCTCTTACTAGAATCCAGTTTGAACACTGTGTACACAATCTTTCCTTTTTCTAAAGTTATTTTAATAATCCCGCTTTTACGATCGCCCAACTCCCGGCGGACCGTAAATCTAATCCAACTTTCAACAAGCCATGTTTGGCCAGGCAACGACGCTTAGCGCAGATCTGTTGTGGGTTTATTATTAACTTCACGTACAGTGGAGGCTCTGTGCAACACGCTGAGGTAAAATGTGTCAATCTGGGTATCCGCTCTGCTCTGTGTGCCCTGAAGTTGGATTTTGCCCCTTTTGTTTCCATGTTTTCCTTTCAATATGAAACTTGGAGGCTTATAATGCTTCATGTGTCACGCTTTGTTAGAGTATAATGACTCGCAGAGGAACAAAGAATGAGAGAGAGGAATGTAAGATGCGGCTGGCTTTATCCATAAGAGCTCACTGTTCACCCCGATGGCTCCGGGCCACGCATTGCGTAATGCGTAGTATCAGGCTGCGTTTTTAAGGATGACAGACGTGTCTGTTGCAGGTTCTCGCACTCTAAAAACAGCTGTAAAAATGACGATCAAAGAAAAGGGAGTTTTAGGACCCGCATAAATGACAATGAGAGATTGTTAAAAGATTGATGGGCGCTAATGTGTCACTTTACTGTTATGACTACTTACAGTATGAAACAGGTTTGGTTAGTTATAGCTCTACGTACTGCAAAAATCATATCCCTAATCATTTTTTTTTTTTGCTTAAAAACTGATATATATATTTTTTTGAGAATCAACACTGCGTCAGATGTACTTTTTTCCATAGATTAGCCTATATCTTGAATATAAGTGTATTTTTTTCTTATTGCACTGGCGTATTCTTTAACTTGACAGTGTTGCTTCTTAAGTAAAGACGTGTCCACCAAAGTGTTTTTTAGCCAGCTGAAAGCGTCAGGCCCTCTTCTTTAAACCCTTGCTGCTGAATATCTGTGGAAGTGTTACTAGTATCTGACTTTGCAAATAGTTTGTTTCTGAATATAAAAATATTGATACAAATGTAAAGTATATGCTCTGGCTCTTGTTTTCAATGATTTTTTTCCCATTGTTGTGCTTGTTGTTGTTATCTGTTGCCTTAGTACAAGTGGGATGTGGCGGTTGGTCAGTGTGGGGTTTGTCCCGCCCCTCCTCCATTGTGATTGGACGGCTGGGTAAAAAGTGACAGTGATGAGCGCTACGTTTTACCCAAAGTTGAAAATTTTTCAACTCTCGGCGAGGCAACAGTTATTTTAAGTAGTAATAATAGGCCTATATCTAATATTATTGTTTTTACTATATTTTCGATTAAATAATTTAGCCTTGGTGAGCATAGGAGACTTCTTTCAAAAACCTTACTGATCCCAAACTTAGTGTAGTGTATCTTGTAGCTATTTTTTTTCAAAAAAAGAATAGTTAACTTATTTAGAAGTCAGTTTTGCAGTGCATATGTATAAAAAGAGATCATATTTTCCCAAACCTCTCACTTTTACCTGTAGTACTCTTTGAAAAGTCAGCTTTGTCCTTTATTAGCATGCTAACTAACTGCAGCATGTGGAAAGCCTCTAATTATAGTGTACTCTTCCAGTTCTTGGGCTGCGGCGGGAATGTGGATCAGTGCGCAAGACCCTGATAACCCCGTCAGGACGTGTGGAACGGTCTAAAGTACTCTTTAGTCCTAGTCTTAGAAAAAAATAATCACTTATTAATTCGTGAAATCATTCCATCCAGTGTATATATATATATAAATCCCAATCTCTGCAAGAACTAAAACTGAGCATTTGATAATTGATTAAAAAAAAAAAATCAGGTTCCACAAAGCTGTATGATGATGATCGGTTAGCCACATATGCTCTAAAACGACGAGTTGCAATGTTCATGTGAGCATTGCTAGTTCAAAACTAGCTTGCGGCCATTCCTTTATCCAATTCCTGCATATTTTTCGCATCATTTCCACAACGCTCTGTAATATTATTTTCCGTGACCTTGGCAGAAAGTCCCAAAAAGTTTTAGGAGAGCTTCGTATCTGGCGCTAAGGAGGAGACACAAATGAAGTTGACGTTTCGTCTGTGAAACTGAGGGGGACAGTTGGCGTTCGTCCTCTGAAATTTTGGGTGACACCCCTCATTATTCCCTCACAGAATGTTCCCCTCCACTACATCTGTGTGCTCCCTCCGCCTTTGATATTCAAACCAACCCGTTTCCATTATAGATAGACAGACATAGCTGTGCAGAATTCACTTCCTCGTCCTTCCCCCTAGCTAGTGCCAACGTGCTTCCCACTGTTTGCACTGAGAATATTTGTGTTTCATTAAGTTTTTAGCTATAGAGGACAAGGGCTTGAGTCCCTGGAGAGTCCTCTTTCGGGATTCTTTAGCGCATTTATAATGTCCCCTGATCCTTCCAGCCCTCTTCATACCTCTGCTGACATTTCAGAAATTAATTTAATTGCGTGTTTTTTTTGGGCTAGAGACATGTAGGCGGCATATTTTGGCTCTCAGACTCGGCGGTAAGCTAAGCAGTGGCCTATTTCTCTGAAAACAGTAGAATGGCATAGTGTACCCTGCAGAAAATGAACCATGTTTGACGTGTATTCCCAATCCGAGAGTAGTAGGAAGACAAGATTCCTCACATCTGCTTTTGAGTTGTCAGTACGGTTAATCGTCGCAAACCGGCTCTCTTTAATTGGCTAGTGGGTGTGTTTCTCCTTAAGCGTCACGGGGACTATTTGCAGATGCCCAGAAATTACAAGGAAAACTAATCTGCGATGTTTAATTACAGCGCTGAGGGGAGTTACTGACAGCCTTTGGGGGATGGACGGAAATAAAAAAAGAGACCAGAGAAGATAAGTGCAGGTTCTTCCTGGTTTTCCCCATGTTATCATGCTCTCATCTCTCTGGAGATCCACACTAGCTCTTGTTTTGTACTCGACCTGATTAGCATTAATATGGATAATTGCCTCAACTTCAGGCCCCCAAACCATGCAACATCTGCCATGCATATTCAGTCATGTGATTCCCACATCTCAGTCTAGTTGCATAAAAAGTAAGAGATGTGTAGTACTGCAGTTTGGTTGGGATTGTGGCTAGGGACGCACAGTATATATTGGTAGCATATTGATCATTGACTGATTTTCTTTTTTAATTTATTGGTATCGGTCAATATTGTGTATTTAGATAGGCATGCTCATTTCTGTTACGTGTAGGCTAATCTTTAGCAAATCTCATAATGAACATTTAAATCCTCACTAATGCTGGGTTCAGACTACATGATATCCGCCCGATTTTGGCACGACCCATTTGACGTGGTTTGACGGGTCGTGGTGATTCGTAAACGTCAATGGATGTTGTGTGTCATAGTGGATAACAACCGACGCCGCATCTGCAACGCTTCACAACGTTACAAGAGAAAGACTAGCATGTTTAATTTTGCAACCCGGCAAGTACTGGAATGAGCATTAAGCTAGCACGCCACGTCAGTAGTTTGTTTGTTTACATTCTTGTTTTCGGAAGTCAGTCGCTAGTTCCTCCTTCTCAATGACATCACACACTTCTTTAAAGGTGCAAGCGAGGATTGGTTGGGATTTGGGAAGCATGAAATGTTTCTTGTCCACAACATGACAAGAATTTAGGAGTTAAAATCGCATAATCTGTTACAGTATCTATCATAACAGACAAAAATATTGTGTTGTCTGAACCCGACATAAGGAGGCTGCAGGATTGTCAAGGAACCCAGCGGACGGTGGCTTGAGAAGATAAAGTAATGGTGTCAAGCAATTTTAGGGCTTTGTTCTGCTTTTGTCAAAGACAAAGATCTCCCACTGCAAAGCTCATGGACGAGGGGAGATGGACAAATGGAAGTAGGGTCGGAAAGTTCACCGCAGTAATGAGTGGTGGAGAGAGCTGGATGGATGGATGACAACTTTAGGATGGATTGCCTTGTGAGGGAAATGGTTTCGGACAGTCAAGGGTGAGACAGCAGACGCCTGCGTCGTTATTTGAGTGTGACCTGTCCGTCTTCCAGTATCTGTTTGAGACCATCCTGGGTGAAGAAATAACACGCTTGTTAGTTCTGATAAGATAATTCTAAATCGTTGTTTTACCTACAGCTGGGAGTTACACTACATTTGTTTAATTTTCAACTTTGACTGCATTGGAATCAAGTGCCAGTGCTTTGCATACTGGCTTTTCTGAGTTCAGGATTGTTAAAACACTTGGTTTGCCTAAAGCTATTGTGAATCCTACCTCATTTGCATAGATATGACTGGAGCAACAATAAAAATTCCCTACAGTGAAGAAACAAAAGAAGCTAGAGCTCTAAAAGAGCTGTTTAAAAAAAAAAAAAAAGGTTTAGTTTGAATAGATGGTCGATGTTGATCTTCTTTGGGCATCTGGGCTTTGCTCAAAATGGAGGATAGGTAGGTAGATGTACTCGTCGGTGGTAATTAGAGGCCCTCACCATGACCAAGCATTTCAGACTCGCTTTGATCCCAGGAAATGCGCCACATCCTCAGACAGGTGGAGATAACTCGTGCGAGCTTGGCTGGATTTCTCCTGAGGTCATTTTATGGACAACAGTCCACAAATACAAGGTAAATCTCTCTGGAACCAGGTGGCTTAGTGCAAATCATTCCCTGAAGCGCACACCCTAATTTATGGAATTGTTATGGCTAAAATCTGGCATTTAGTTCCTGTTAAAGCCTATTTAGTAGTTCTGAGATGTCTTTATATGGGTTCATTTAGAGTTTTGTCCTTCAGCGGTTCAGTTTGTTCCCACACATCTACAGTACGGCCTTGGGGGGACTCGTGTTGTCTCGCTGTCGGCTCCACCTGGGATCCGTGCGCTCGTCCTGATAAACATAGCGTATATAGCCGAAACTATTTGGTCCTCCTGTGGCAAGAGTCTGTAGATACGACCCATGTGATTTCCTCTTGGCTGAACTCCATTTGCGATAAACACGGCTGATTGTACAGTCCCTCTCTGTCAGAGGCCCAGATAGGAAGTGTGTCTCAGAGGCTAATCTCCCCCCCTCGAACGGAGGGCCGAAGTATTAGTCCCACTGCTGTCTCTAATCCCCCACTTTTGATTTGAGAGTCTCCTGTGGCCTTTGGGATTGAGAGGAAAGTGTTTCTCTCTCTCTTTCTCTCTCTCTCACTCTCTTTTTTGTGTTTATTTTTTAAAAACATCTTTATGATGCTGTCCTGCTCTGCTAAACTTAAGCGTTTATTAAAGCAAGGTTAATCCATCGCTTGAAGCCTTTCAATCAACTGGAGTTCAGAAAGGATTAGCAAGTTTGGAAAATGAGAAATATCAGAGATTTAAGGCAACAATTTCTTCGGTTTTTGAAAATCTGGGCTCATGTCTTATAAATGTCATGTATTTTTATCGGAAACTCTACTGCTCGTTACTTCCTGCTGGAAAGCTCAGGAATAAGTGATGCAACCCAAGCGTAACTCGATATATTCCGAGGACATACTATTTCATGCCCTTATGTCTGCCCTCATTTGCTGTTTTTTTGGGGGAATTTTTATGATTGTGGTTCTTGGTTGCCTGTTGGTCTAGATGGTTGGAATAGTTTAGGAAGAGCATTAGGGCATTAAAAAAACAACCACCACCACCACTTACCACTAGATATGGCCAATTATTTTTCTGCATACAACACAAATACATTTTTTAAATACAATATTTGACATTTTGAACAGTGCTAAATAAACTATATTGATATGTGATGAAATAATTAAATATATATAAACAATCAAATATGCATGTTTATTTATTTATTTATATATTATTTATTTATTTTCAATATGTAAAATTAATGCAAAAATGTAAATATAAATTAGAACTTGTGTATTTATATATAGTTCATTTTTAATTAATTTCAAAATAATTATGGAAATTTTATGAAAATTGGACGATAAATAAATACATTTATAATTAAATTAGTTAAATTTCACATTTTGTAAATTAATATAATTTATAGTTTATTTTTCATTAAATTTTTTTCATTCATTGTAAATAATAATACATTCAATTTTTTATTTCTATTTACATTTTTGCACCAATATTGCATATTGAAAATAATTTCAGAGCAAAGATGTGAAATGGAAACTGTATAAATAATTGTAGATTGATAGGAAAACATGCAATAGGCAATAGAACAATATTTTTTTGGACTGATGAAAAAAAAAAAGAGTATGAAGCTGCAATTTTGTGTAGAAAATTCATAAATTCTGAACAATTGTCACTGTACACTGTTACTGTATATCAGATCTTTTATAGTGTCTGTAAGTCCCCCTTCATGATCCCTAGATTGCCACAGAACGAGTGCGAGACAAACAAAGAGAAAAGAAATGAATGGACAGGGACAGACACACTCCTGTCACACACGTAGCTGTAATAGTTTGAATGGCGAGGCCAGCTTGAACCCCTGCCCCAGATAGAGATCTGGCGGAGGAGAGATGCGTTTGGCTTAGCTTGCCACTCTTTGAGGCACGGCAGCTATGGTGCTAATCCTTCTGGAAAGGACATTACGACATGGCGTGACTCTGACCTTGGAACAGTTTCAGTCACAAATCAGATAAAAGTGACTGTAATCAAAACAGATCCACTCCGCTAACTTCCTATAACTAACTGATGCACCTCTGAATTGAAGTGGCAGCAACTAAAACTAATTCCCAATTAGCACTGTTACACGTCGGTCGTTCAACTAGTTAGAGTCACAGGTTGCATACATTTTCACTAGAGCTTGACTAGATTAATGGTGTTTGCATAGGTTGATACATCTCAGAAATGTTGAATTACAGGTTCACCGATGCATTTCCGAGTCCATTTTGGCGTGTTGTGAAAAGGTTTCTCGCTGCGTTGTTGCAGGAAAGAGATGAAATTGTCATATCACTGTCAAAACAGCTGTAGCAGCTAGACGAGCCGTCTGAAAATGTCACAAACACTCACAGCGGCCTCCTTTGTCCGCCTGCCGTCGTTCCCTCGGATCTGGGTGTGGCTGTGAAACTGTAACATTCCTGCGTAACCCCACACCGCGCGACCATAAAGAAAAGACACAAAGAACGTGGATGAAATGATTGAATGGAAGGGGGGGATAAAGACGAGAGAGCTGTCTGAAAGAAACCTTTGAAAAGGGTTTTTGGGGAAGGTTCTCTGGATCTGCTCGGGGTGACTGGACTGATTTAATTTGAACAGTGAATGTGGATCAGGTGACGGCAGTGATTTGAGGGTCAGTGTGTCAGGCTATGAGATGGAGAAAAACAAATTAAAGACCCCTGTGGTGAAAATCAAGGTTTTAATGTTGTTTATTTGTCTATGTGGTGTTTTAAATATGCTTTAAGACAAACCATGTGCAAATTCATCAGTCGACACTATTACTGTTTATTTTCATAAATGCGGTTTGAAACTGCCCGTTTACTACCGTCACAAACATGTAACCAATCCCGTCAAAGTGTGGGCGGGGCTTTTCCTGTCATTATTTCTAAGGATGCTGATTGTTAGAAGGCAGCTGTCTGACTCTGAGAAGGTGAATGGGAACACGGTTTGTGTAACATTAGCAACACATTATTAGCTGTTTGATAACGCAGCCGAGCCAAAGGCTAATCATATTAATTAACGTTATGTGTCCGACGTTGTAAAAAGGGATACATACAACACATCACCATTCTGATACATCGTCTTGTAGACGAGCCTGTATAATTCACTCTTCCACTTCTTCTTCTGAATCAGTTTATGATTCAAACATACTGAATTTATCCAATATTTCCACTTGCCATTGCGTAGCGTTTACTAGAGATGCGCGGATGGGCTATTATATCATCCGCAACCGCATCACAAATCTCACCATCCATCCGCACCAACGTTTTTGACCAATTTTCAAAACCGCACCCGCCCGCCATCCGCTGATTGGCCGATTCAAGGCGCTGCATATATTTTTCATTCGATTGGTTCAACCGCCCGCCACCTGCCCGAATTTAATTAAAATATTGTTTTTCGTCACATCATCTGCCCGATAGCGTTTACTACTGTTGCCGAGTGAGTCTCTGAGCTGGTGTGAGTGAGTGGAGGCGGGGTTCATTTTCATATTTATAGAAACGTGTAGGCTATACTAAATGAAGCAAGGATGTAGAGTTGCATTCAAGCTATTTTAAGGCATAAAGAAATTATTTTCACTTAGAATAATACCCATGGTATTTATGTGGTGCATGTCCAAAAATCATGATACATGTACTGTAGCAATAAAATGTTTTTTTTTGTACATCTACCATGGTAAAACCCTTTTTATTTATTTATTGGACAAAAAAAACAAAACAAAAAAAAAACATTAACCAAGGTAACATCAAAACACTATGGTAAGTATTCCAAAATAGCTGAATTCAACTTAACTATCACAGGAATAAATGCAATTTTAAAATATATTAAAATAGAATAATATTTCCCATACTTCACCGAACTTCACAATATTACTGTTTTTACTGTATTTTTTCAAAACAAAATCATGGTATTGCTATGGTACATGTCAAAATGCTATGGTACATGTCAAAATGCTATGGTACACGTCAAAATGCTAATACTGTGGTGTTTCTTTGTGTGTTTTTTGCATAGATAAATCATCTTTCCATTTAGAGTTCAAATTTGACATTTCCTGGAAAAGAAAGCAAACAAATCTGAACGTTAAGTCAGGGTGCATAAATGATAAAATGTCATTTAGTACTGTCAGTAAGACTTAAACAGTGGCGCCAGCCTCAGTATTTCTGCCAGATTTGAAAGTTGCAACCACATTTTTGAGCATACGTAGTTATTTGTGTCTTTAAAAAAAATGCCATGGTAACCACAGTTTCCACTAGAATACCATTAAAGTTATTGTTACTTCAGTTAAATCGTAAATTAACATGTGTAACCAAGTTACCACAGCTGTAAAGCACCAGCAATAACTGTATGCTTGGTGGAAACTATGGTTTTAAGGGGCACTGAGTGCAGTGATCTTATGTAAATCGAACAGGCAGAAATATGAGCAAACACCGGTGGGAACTGTAATAATATTTGGAGTTCCTCCCCGGTTATCCGCAGTGCAGTGCAGGTGTCCTCAAGGACGGTCCTTGCTTTCCCAACACAGCTGCGGGTTTCGTTGCAGGTGTGTGTGTCGGTGTCATTGAAATGCGCCTTTGCTGTGGCCTGCTCTCCCTCATTAGACCCTTTCCAACAGGATTACCAGAGTGCCGAGTCTGCAGGTACTTTTATAAGTTAATTTCACCTGCTGTTTGGGAGCCATAATAGCTTATTGATTGGCTGACAGAGATGCACTGGGGCAGCGTAGAAGGACGTCCGGTGGAGGAGGAGGGGATAAGTTAATCGCAGTTGGACGCGGGTGAAGAGAATTCAATCAGACAACCCCCCAAGGCTTATACGTAGCGTGTAAATTTGTGTCCACCTCAGTGGATTGGACCTGACTGATATCCGTGCTGTTGCGAAAGTAGCAGTTCTGAACGGGAAAGTGAGAGAGGATGAGGGAGAAAACCTGTTAGAGCTCGCTTAGCATGTTTAATATGCTAGCTTGGAGGCATTGCAATGCGTAAACTCCTGTCGTTGATTGTTAAGCTTGTTTGAATAGACTTGAGTTGAGAAGTAACATGTGATAGTTAGGTAGTCCCTTTAAAGTTAGCATGAAACGGAAGTTGCGACAGTCTTTTCTTCCCTATTCTGAGTGAAATGAATTCACAATTAGAAAGAAACATCTGTCGCTACTTCTGTTTCATAGCGACTGCATGGCAATTCACTCGAATGGCTATGTGTGTGTGTGTGTGTGTGTATATATATACAGTATATATATGAATGCATACGTCTATATGTACATATACATGTGTCTATATGTATGAGGTGCTTTGTGGCAATGTATGCCTATTTTGACCAAATTTCAGGGTTTCATTTAGCTTTGTGACCCACTGTAACCTGAAATCTGCTGACTCTCATCGGAAACTAGCTTCCGATAAGCTCCACATCCTGCTTTCTCATCGACAGCTGGCCTGACCATCAGTCTCTGTGCATTTAGATGCGTGTTTGTGTTTTCTCAGAGGAGCCACGGCCCATTAGCTTGACCTGTCACACGCACTTTACGCCTCCGTTACCTGGAAACTGCACATCTCGGGTTTTTTTAATGTGCCTGTCCGGCACCGGGTGCCATTCACGGTGCATTTAGCACAGCCGTCTAGCACGCATCCCTATTCGCTCAAGACCCGCTTGCCCTTTGACCTGTGTCATCGCGTGCATCGACATCATCCACTGTTTGGACACCGCTGACTCGGTACGCGAGCAAACAGCGTGTGCTGCTAAAGACTTGTTTGGGAAACCTTCCTTCCACCCGGTAAGTATTCCAGGACTGTTTGCGTCCCTTCTAGGCTGGCGCTTTCGTTCTGGTCTGGCAAATCTCACCCTGTCCGCACGTAAACGCTCCGTTGACACGGAGGCAAACAGTGGATGATGGCGGAAAAGAAAAATGAGGAGAGATAGAGAGGTGAAACACGCAGACCTTGACCCCCAGCCCTCGATTGGCCATCACTTATCTTATTGTGATGTCGGAGCCAATGAGAGACACGACCCCTCCATCACCCTGCGTGATCCCATAACCACCCCTGACATTCCTTTTGACCGTCCCACCCAAACGCTTGCATATAAAAAATGTCTAAATCAGCCCAGTGTCAGAACATGTGGGATATTACCCAGAAACGGCTTGGCACACGGTTCAAAGGCAATCGCTGAAAGAAAACAAATATTGGAGGAAGATAAGAACAGTTGTGTGATGCAGATAGACGTGTGGGCAAAGATTTGGGACAATGGTTTTCCCAAACATTCCAAAAACATTACTTTAAAGGAGAACTCCGGTCAATTTTAACATTGAGCTCATTTTTTTGTAAATTTGGAGTGCTGTCAATACAGAGAACAACGACAAAAATCGGTGTTGCCTACACCGTGTTATCCTCTTTTTAAAATTTGCACCCTGTTGACTTCAATGGGGCAAGTTTTAAACCTGCTTTTAGCCTCTTAACATCCTTGATGTGTCATTACAAGTGCCCAGGTCATGTGAGTGATTCCTTTAGAGTGATCACGGGTGAATCTGACTGCAGTAGATGTGAAAGATATGAATAAAAATGATGTTATTTCAGCCAGCGCTCATACCTGTATTTTCTTCCTGGTTTCGGTCGAAGTCCACAGTAATCGATTGTCGAGTTCACACGCATAGGTTTAGTTACCTATGATCACGCGCGTGAACTCGACAATTGCAAATTTTAAAAAGAGGATAACACGGTGTAGGCAACACCGATTTTTGTCGTTGTTCTCTGTATTGACAGCACTCCAAATTTACAAAAAAAATGAGCTCAATGTTAAAATTGACCGGAGTTCTCCTTTAACTTTGAAAACATAGTTTGTGTAGATGTTGGGAACTCAACATTATTTGAAAATTTTTACAATAAAATTTTCACAATAATTGTTCATGAATGTATAGCCATATAAAATGATAGAATTGATCTAATACATAATTTATATTTTATATACAATATATTATTATTATTAATAATAATAATATTACAATTTCTGGTATAGTATGCTTACATTTTGAGAATCAAATCCTGATTTGTGGATAAAGTGTATTTTATATAAAATATTTTATATATTTTTTTGTATTTTGTTGACATATACACATGTATATGTATGTATCCTGATTGATTTATATATATATATATATATATATATATATATATATATATATATATATATATATATATATATATATATATATATATATATATATATATATATATATAGACCTCGTGGATAAATGTTAATACTGTATATATTGTATGAAGTTTGTAGAACATTATTAATAATCATATGTGACCCTGGACCACAAAACCAGTCTTATGTGTAATTTTTTTTTAATTGAGATTTATACATCATCTGAAAGCTGAATGCATAATATTTCCATTGATGTATGGTTTGTTAGGATAGGACAATATTTTGCCGGGATACAACTATTTGAATCTGGAATCTGAGGGTACAGAAAAATCGAAATATTGATTGTTGTTCATTTATGTTGCCGATAGTGCTGCATCCATTCACAAAAATAAATGTTTTATAAATTTAAGGTGGGAAATTTACTAAATATCTTCATGGAACATGATCTTTACTTAATATCCTCATGATTTTTGGCATAAAAGAAAAATCTATAATTTTGACCCATACAATGTTTTGTTGGCTATTGCCACAAATATACCCATGCAACATAAGACTGGTTTTGTGATCCAGGGTCACATAAACGTTATGCTAACTTTACCTAACGTTGTACTCACATTAATACATTTGAAACTGCAAGAACCGTACATTTTAACATTCCCACCACCAAAATGGAATGTTTGGAAAACATTTTTAGAACATCAATTTGTTCGAAGTAGTGAGAGAGGGAGTGCGAGAGAGGGAGGGGGGAAAGCTGAAAAGCTTGCTGTGCTTGCATGGAGAAGATAAGAAGACAGGTGGTTTGTAGTCTGATGAAAGCACGTCAGACAGCTGGCAACTCTCAGAACGCGTCGGTCTGTGTGTGTGCGTGTCGAAGAATGCGCATGTTTGCGTGTGTGTTTGTGTGTCTGTCTGTATTTGGTAGTCTTTGTGGGTCTGCCAGCCGAGACACATCCCAGAAGACCCATCATCCGGGTCTCCCTCTCTTCCCTGGCGCTCACCCAGCTAATGCCAGCACCCTCAGTTGATTTAATGTCTGACACCAGATCCACACGAGGAGGGAAAATAACAAGAGATCTCATGCTATGTGCTGATGTGAACATACTGACACGTTAAAGGGATAGTGCACACAATTCTGTCATCATTTACTCACCCTCGTCTCACAAAAATGCATGAATTTCTATTGAGAAGCATTTTTAAAACTTTTAAAATACAATGCAGGTCAATGGGGTCCAAAACAAAAACACTACTTTTTGTGTTCTGGAGTACGTGACTATGTTACGAGGTGGTGATTTCTTATGAATTTGTACAATGTTAATTATACAAAAACAAATGAAAATCAGAAAAAAGCTCCAAAACGTGAAATAGTTACAAAGTGCCGTCAGATGTTGTTGGAGTGGCATGAGGGTGAGTAAAGGATTTAAATTTTTGTGCAAACTGTCCCTTTAAGGCTCATTCAAAGCGATTGGCAGTGACCAGAAGTTACATTTTTCAGTAATAGTCAGAGACATTTGGCTAATGCGAATGTAAGAGGTGATTTGAGTTTCAAAGTGACATTTTGTGTCATTATTCTCTCACTTGCTCTGCGTCTGTGTGCTCAGGGCTGTTTGATGGTCACTCCAGTGATCTCCAAACACTGTCGTTGTGACGATAGGGTGCTTTGTTTGCCCAGAGGAGATGGCACATATGGGGCACACGCTGTTATTTGCTGTTGGCAAATAAGTACAGTCCTGGGCAAGCACAGCGTTGTGTAAGTACTCCACACTACTGATCACAGTGTGCTTCACGTGCCCTGACTAAAAAAGCTAGAAAGCGCCAGGCCAATTTGATGTTGCTGCCAAAATGTGGAAATAATAGATGTGCAGTTTTAACGGTTACATACATAACTTCTTTTTAATGGTCTTTTGGGCCATATGCTGAGAGACTTTGATGTCCAGATTTGCCCTATAGCTCTGATGCTTCCTGAAATGGAGTGTGAAGACTCGTCCTGTGGGTTTTGATTTACTACATCAACATCAATGGTTTTGTCTTATTTCGCAGGGTGGTCTATTGGCTGTTGGACTTGGCTCTGTTCAGCCGTTCAAGGGAATAGACAGGACTTGTCTTGAAGGTTTTTTTTTTTTTTTTTTTTTGTGCCTAGGAGGGCTAGCTCACCTGTCCATGCACAGCTTCTGATGTTTCCCAGGTGCATTAGCTTTATTATATATATACATCCACACTGCTGTCATCCATTATAAGCTTTTGTTATGAAAATTTAAATATAACAAAATAATTTGCAAAT
Organism: Scardinius erythrophthalmus; assembly: GCF_964197995.2. Classification (NCBI taxonomy): domain Eukaryota; kingdom Metazoa; phylum Chordata; class Actinopteri; order Cypriniformes; family Leuciscidae; genus Scardinius; species Scardinius erythrophthalmus. Next base: position 29,638,022 of record NC_138227.1, on the reverse strand, counting down.
AACCACAGTTTTAATAAAAGTGGAAGTTGTATTAAAATGTGTTTTATTTTATTAATATTATTATTACATTTAATTTAAATATATTTTATTATTTCAAAATTATTTAATTCACTAACATTTATTTATGAATATGTTGTTTAATGTTTATATATATTTAGTTATTATTTAAATTGTTTTATTATAAATAAGAATTTTATTAGTTAATACATTTATTTAATTTTATTAAATGTAATAAATTGCTTGGATTTTAAAGTAGTCAGTCACATGACTTTGATGCGCTAGGAATGTTTTCTGTAAGTGTTTCCATGGTAGTTTATGTGCTTATTTTCCTCCCGAATGAGGCATTTATTCACGTACAAGTGAGTGCATACATTATTTTAATGTATATTTTAAATCTTGAGTTTCCATTGAACATGTATCGTCGCTGTCGGGCGGAAGCCTCGTATCTCTATCTTTTGTCTTTTTTTCCATAAGTCCTTACTATTGGTCATCCTTTAAATCTGTCTGTGGGTTTTGCAAATATTTAACCAATGAAAAGTTCTTAAAAGAGCTTGTGACTAAACCTCGTACCTCCATTGGATCCTCAAACTGTCAGTCAAACCTCGTAACTCCGCCTCCCTTCTATCATGAATGAAGTGAAAACACGTAGGCCTATGTGTTAAATTCTCCAAATCACTTGCTGATCAAAAACCTTGTAACTTCATTTGAGCTTGTTTTTGATAAAATAGTAATAATATAATGACATATTTAAATGTCTGACCATATATAAAGCCACAATATCACAGTTTCTTTCATTTCCTGAAAAGTAGCGTTTTTTTGGTGATATGATGCTTCCACCCGTCAACAATGAAACATTCATCCCTCGTACACAAATCTGTGTATCCCTGTAAGCATCCATGAGTGTCCTTGTCCATAATAAATGCTTTGATGAAGGTAATTGCTTGGTCAGACAGTGATCACTGGATGGTGAAAATTAGTCCTGCAGAGTTCATCTCCAGGGAGTACATTACAATTCAACATCTTTAAGACCACCATTACACTCTTTCACAAGCCAGCGCACATTTTATGGCATCTTATCTCTCGCAGACAGATATTTGCGCAAGGATCCTGCTTTATTAATTTATTTCATTAGATGATAAGTTTTGATAAGCCGCCAGAGTTAACCGCCCTCGCGTAAATCAATGAGTCCTCACCGCTCGAGAAAAGTGGGTTTCAGTTCACTCTAGCGTACTAATGAATTGCATATCAGTGTGAAAACAAGAGGATTTGACTGGCGATTAGAGAGGAAGATTGGTTTCGCTGTTCCAGCGCTCTGCACTCACAGTCGGCGTATTGGTCTTTATCGGATAGCTGCTCTCTGCTAGGATATTTATTATTGCTAACTCCCCAAACACTTACGCCACTGTCAGAGAATCTATGCATTTCATTTCATAAGGGGGTCAGATAAGCCCGTGGGTATAACCCTTTCTATATATTGCTTTTTTTTTCCCTGACAAGATAAATGCAACACAACAGCTGATGAATTCAAACTGTTTATTGCTGTAATTCAGCTAATCCTGTATTAGCATAAATCACACGCAGTATGACCATGCTGTCTGCTCCATGTCACAGCACATTGTCCGTCAAGTGCTGCCGTTATAGATTAAATATTAGAAGCAGATCATACGTAACTTGATGTGTTTTGGGTTTAAAGTCACTTTTGCTTTGTGTTTATTCATTAGAAACAAAACGCTGCCATTCGAACCTTGGCGCGCACCAGATAAGCAGACCGAGACCAACCTTTTCAGTGGGTCTCGATCCGCTTCCAAACCAACTCTGGTGTGGATCGACTGAGATATGAACGCAACATGGACCAAAAACATCTAAACAAACCAAAAACAGGATGCGATTTCAAAAGATGCAACCCTAAAAAGGACAGAAATCTCAAGCCCACCTGGTTTTTCTCATTATAGTCACAATGTTGGGTATTATAGTTCGGTACAGGCGTCAGAACCGCCGCTTCCTTGCATCTTTGTTTGTGTGTGTGTGACGGAGGGATTCCTGCAGCTGTTTTGACTCCTTTACCCTTTTTTCTAAGCTTTTTGCGAGTTCTCAGCTGGTCAAAATATCATGAGTTTTATTCACACATACAACACGCCCAGCACACAGCTTTGTTTTGGATGTTCGCTAAGTTTTGGCACAAAATATACATCATAAAAGCTATTTTGCCTTTTGTGTCTTTAGGTTCAATGTTAAAAATGGCAGCGTGAACGCTAAGCGAACCAAGACGAAATGTATCATTTTCTTTTTTTTAATTCAGAGCCAAGAGAACTGAACACCTTTAGTCTCATTGATTGGTTTCTTCTGTTTCTTTAAGCTACTCAAGCCTCACTTTTGTCTGTTTTGAATCTTCTGAGGCATGAAGACTCATAACCGAGGGCCAAATGTGTGCAGGATAGAGGAGTAGAGGAACTGAGCCCTTCTGTCCAGAGAAAGCATAACAGTACTTTGGTAGAATAGCTCAACATACACAAAAGAGCTACTGTTAGGGATTCATGTATGGCCCTGTTGCTCTGTTTTTATTCATCTGCAGTCGGAGATGACACTGTTATGAAATATATTAAGGGCTTTCATCCAGCAGTTTCGATTTCCCAGCCCTTGGGGAATTGAGTACTTAAAGCCAACTTTGTTCTGGGAAGAGGTATTTCAGCCCTCAGACTCGAGTTGTTTCAGCTGTCTGCTTGTTTTAGCAGATCATCTCTTGGTCATCTCGTCTTCATGCTGTGGAGAGCAGATGTCAGTGGGAGCTTCCTATTGGAGGATGCGAAGCAGATTGATATGTATTCGTAATTAGTAGTTTTGAGACATGTATTGGCATGTAGTTTACAGTAAGTTTCCTGTCTAAGTTAAACTAAGTGACGTGTCCATAACTGTCATTGTTTTTACCAGTGTTATGCACTTACCTTGCAAGTAAGGCTTTCACGATTAAGTATTCGCCTGGTCCCTGTTATTTCATGTAATATTTGAGATAACTGTGATTTATTGTTCACTTTAAATTATTAGTAGGAATTTAAGCAAATATAACAATATGATGAAATATACACTCTTACACATTTAATTTTATATAAAATATGTGTATGTTTTATTTTCTTAAATCATATTGATATATTACAAATTGAATTAATAATTTGAAAATATAATATTTGAGATAATCACTATTATTGTGTATTTTAAAGTCACATTTTGCCATCAAAAACAAGAAACTGATGGGAAATATATATATATATATATATATATATATATATATATATATATATATATATATATATATATATAATTCCAAGTAAAATATGAATGAATGGTTCTTGTGTTTTAGGCTTAAGGTCACATTAGCAAAATTTCTGCAGGCAAAAAGGTCCATTGTCTATTGTGTATCGATGTGTAAAGCACAACTCACACAAGTCGCATTCAAACCAAGCAACTTTCTGTTTCCAGCATGTCGAAATCCACATGACCAACTTGAACCAATTGCGAAATCTGCAAAGAGAAATCTTGCGCCCTCACGTGAAAAACAGTATTGAAATGACAGAATTGTGTGTGTAAATTCACTGAATAAAGTAAATGTGATTGCAACTCTAACAGACGATCATGTAGGCTATTGAAAAGAATTCAATGGCAGTTAACTGTGTGTCAAATGCCAAAAATGTGATTTTGCAGAGAATCTGATATTAAAATCCAGGGCCCCATTGTACTCCCAAGCCCAACCTGTGAGGCATTTCCACCATAAAAGCCACAGAATTCTCCCTCTCTTCCAGGCCAAGTCTACAGCCGTAATCCTCAGCCTGTTAATGCCTTGAAGCGACAAAACTTGAGCCAGGAGGCAGCAAATGGGCATTTTTTTAAAACACAAACAGGCTTTTGTTTAAGAGTCGCTCGTTTGTCTCACGTTTGTTCCAACAGCTCTGCTATCTGTGCTGACCGTTCCCTTGGCGTGGATCTGTTGAAGCAGCGGTTTGTGTTAGCACCTGATTTATCAGTGTGAGGCGAGATAAGAGCGCTCCATCACTCTGCTGCTTAATCCCTTCCAGTGGCAGTGGATGAGGAATTATCCCGGACCCGCAGAGGTGTCGTCTAATCGCCGCTGTGGGGACAACTGCTGCCGGCTCGGGAAACAAGGAACCATTGTGGCTCCTGTCTATTCCACCAGTTGTGCCCATTGTGATGGACAGTCAGAGGCGGAAGGACTTAACTGGAAGAAGATACGGTGATTGAACCGCAACAGATCAGGAACAGAGGGTCCGTTCTGTAACGAAGCACCTCGACACATGACCCAATGAGCGGTAGCCATAAAAAAAAATGCAGCGAGATATAAAATACAATCACCGACTTTGTTTCCCTGTTGTACATCGAAGTTAAACTCAACTTTTATAGTTTTTTCTGGTGCAATGTACTTCCAATTTTTTTTTTTTATATTGCATGTAGGCCTGTCATGATGTGCACTTTTAATTCTTTCCATCCAAATAAGGAATATATTGCAGTATTTACAATATTATAATTACTCATTTTAATGTGCAATATTTCAGATAATCACAATTATTATGCACTTTAAAGTCACATTTTACCATTAAAATAATGAGTTTAAGTTATATTATACATTTGATATCATAAACTAACAATGAACAATACTTATTATGCGTCATGTTTGAATCTTAATTACTTGTACGGCATTTATTAATCTATGATAATTTTTACATATTTCAAGTTGTGTAAATTAACGTTTACAATATTAACAATATAAATGAACAATAGTATTATACAATGTCGCATAAGCAAGAGTTCTGCTGTTCTGTATACATGAACGAATCAGTGTTTTTGAACAAATCGTTTGAGTGAATGATTCACTGACTCCCTTATAAACACAGTCACTTCTTTCATTCATGAATGAATCAGTGTTTTTGAACAAATCGTTTGAGTGAATGATTCACTGACTCCCTCATAAACACAGTCACTTCTTTCATTCATGAATGAATCAGTGTTTTTGAACAAATCGTTTGAGTGAATGATTCACTGACTCCCTCATAAACACAGTCACTTCTTTCATTCATGAATGAATCAGTGTTTTTGAACAAATCGTTTGAGTGAATGATTCACTGACTCCCTTATAAACACAGTCACTTCTTTCATTCATGAATGAATCAGTGTTTTTGAACACATCGTTTGAGTGAATGATTCACTGACTCCCTTATAAACAGTCACTTCTTTCATTCATGAATGAATCAGTGTTTTTGAACAAATGGTTTGAGTGAATGATTCACTGACTCCCTTATAAACACAGTCACTTCTTTCATTTATGAATGAATCAGTGTTTTTGAACAAATCGTTTGAGTGAATGATTCACTGACTCCCTTATAAACACAGTCACTTCTTTCATTTATGAATGAATCAGTGTTTTTGAACAAATGGTTTGAGTGAATGATTCACTGAATCCCTTATAAACACACTCACTTCTTTCATTCATGAATGAATCAGTGTTTTTGAACAAATCGTTTGAGTGAAGGATTCATTGATTCCCTTATAAACACAGTCACTTCTTTCATTCATGAATGAATCAGTGTTTTTGAACAAATCGTTTGAGTGAATGATTCACTGACTCCCTTATACACACAGTCACTTCTTTCATTCATGAATGAATCAGTGTTTTTGAACACATCGTTTGAGTGAATGATTCATTGATTCCCTTATAAACACACTCACTTCTTTCATTCATGAATGAATCAGTGTTTTTGAACACATCGTTTGAGTGAATGATTCACTGACTCCCTTATAAACAGTCACTTCTTTCATTCATGAATGAATCAGTGTTTTTGAACAAATGGTTTGAGTGAATGATTCACTGACTCCCTTATAAACACAGTCACTTCTTTCATTTATGAATGAATCAGTGTTTTTGTACAAATCGTTTGAGTGAATGAAAAAAATCAGTGTTTTTGAACAAATCGTTATTTGATTTGTTAATCAGTTAATCTGAGTGAATGATTCACTGACTTGTTCATAAAGAGAATCACTTGATTCATTGATACATTAGTCAGCATTTTGAACCAAAACATAACAATACATTGACATCTATGTTTATATATATATTTCAAATATTATAATTTATTATTTTATTACAAAATGTATTCGTTTATACTTTTAAAACCATTCAATATTGTTCGTGAAAAGCCCATGGAGTGCTGCATCGTTCTTGGTCAGCATTAAGCTAAACAGACTCTTCTGCTAGATCTTCCTCTCTCATGCTCTGCAAACTGTCTGGAGACGTGTTTGCGGACCAAAGTGAGATGGATTAGACCCGTGGGGAAATCTTTCAGCTGAAACTGTGCGTGTGTGTGTGTTAATGTTAACGCGAGTGTAGCTCCCTAAACCGTGGCCGGTTTCCCGAGCCTGACTCGAACCCCTCTGGGAGGGAAGGATCCATCATGCGATGCTACAATCTCTCCACACTGCTGACGGCACCTCTCTGTGATTGGCCCACAAACATTGTTATGTTTCCTCTGTGTATAGGCCAAAGTCAAAAAATCAACTGCAAGCTAGCTTATTCATTGTTAGCGCTGACACGTGGCTAATGGAAACTTATTTACAGTGCCAGATACTTAGTTAAAATTCAACAATGGATATTTTCAGTGGATCAAGATCAATGGGTTTTGTCACATTACAATAAATATTAATAACATTTGTCAATATTAGTTAATGCATTTGGTATAGGCTAATTTTGCCAACAAAAAGATCTGTTTGTCCAAGTTTAAAGATAAAAAAAAAAATTGCATGATCCTCTTATAAATTCCTCCATATCATATATTCAAGCCAAGAATCCCACTCCAGTCCTAATCAATACATTAAATCACATACACCATTTGTAACTGTACATCAAACACCATTTGAACATCCAAACAGTGCTATGGATTAACAACAGGTAAACACCTTCTTACGAAAAAAAATAATAATTATACTAGCTCGAGAAACCTTGAGGCACATTACGGCACATTTAGCTCATAATTACGCTCCCAAGATAAAGGCATCTGCCTGCTGTCTGGAACATTAGATGATGTGCTGCAATTTTGATTAATTTAAGAGCTCACGGTGCTTTCAGACCTCTGTGATTACTGACACATTTGAGATAAATGTAACTCTGACAGAGTAACCTTCACCTGTAATTTCATTGTGTTTGTCTCGGGTCGTATCTTAAGAGCGCTTCGAGTCCGTGTTCAGGTTCCATTAGCGAACCGAGGCATGTTCTGAAAGTCCATTTATCTGAGGAACACATAGCAAATCTAGTGTTCATATGATGACCATAAACACTGCTCAACAGCACTATGCAACACTTAAAACAGTTCGATTTTTGGTATGAAACTAATTGTCCTTTATTATATTGGTTGTATTATTTTATTTTTTCAAATGACGGCATGAAATACATTGTGAATTGTTTGTGCAAATTCAAAACTGATGCACTAGGTACAGTATTATGAATTAACAATGAACACCTAGTTTTAAAACATTTATTAATCTAGGTTAAAGGTAATTGTATTTTAAATTCATTTAAATATATTTGTTCTTATTACATTTATAAAATATACAAAAGTTAGTTCCGACACTCACATTTTATTGGCTGAGTGAACGAATCATTGAATCATTCAGTAATCGATCCATTCAAAACACTGACACATAGTGTACCTGTAATAAATTCAGCAAAAGTAACCAAGATTAAAACATGATGTAAAAGTATTGTTTATGATACCAAATGCATAAAATAGAAAAAGAGATTTAGCCTCAATAATGAAAAAAAATCAGAAAGAATTATTGTGGGAAAAGATACAGAAATGAGACAATACTGACATGTTTGACACAGGCTCAATTAAAATCACAAAGTATGTCTCTAAAACAATCATTTAACCCGGCTATTCTTCTCCGAATAGGGCTTATCTTGACACAATAAGTAGATTGTGTGTTTAAATACGATTTAAATGAGGCATTAAAAGGCATTGAGATTTTAACTCTCTAGGTTTTTGTGTGGTCCCGCAGCTTTCAGTGAGCCACTTCCCAAGCCAAGTGTTATCCATCAGTTAGAGAGTTTGCGTCTCTCAATCTTCTCGTTTCTTACTCCCTGACCCCTCACCTCAACACCTTTGACCCATCCCATCTCTGTTTATAAACTATATACAATCTGACAAGACTAAAAGGGGGTGTGCTCCTCACTTTTATACTGTTTGCAACACTTTGACAGGGGAGTGTGAGAGACACTGAAGGATTTAGGGTAATTGTCCCCCCCCATCCACATGGGACTCCCTAATTTAGTCTTGGGCGACCTTTGACTCGGCAGCTAAGTCTGTTTTCTGTCCATTGGCTTGACTGAAATGGGGCTAAGGAGGGTATGGAGTTCATATTTATTTATGTAGCGTGTCCGCAGGTTCGTGTGTGTCCCAGACATGGATTATCGATCGGGAGGATCGTCTCTGGTGGAATTCTTTTCATTGGAGGTTGTAGAAGAATGTGTCACGGGGTGATGTTATGTAGGGGTGTTAAGTTGTACTTGTGTGGGAGATGTCCAGCCCGATTAGCATTCACTTATCCTGCTGGTCTCTGTCGAAGGAATGTGTGTTCTGTCTGTGTACAAATTCTCAGGCAGTGTTTCGTTTGTTGCATAGTCCGCAGTGGTCTTAATTACCGTGCGATGTAATTAACTTTTGAGCCAATGACCCCAATTAAGAGTTTGTACATTCTAACTATCTCAAGGAATGGTGGATAGTTCCAGCACTGCAGCAGTTTTGGTTTCTCTTCGTTTTCCCAGGCAGCGTTTTGGGCTCAATACAGGTCAGAGGCCAGATGGATTAATCTGAAAGCCATGGCATTGTTAACCAAATTCTAATTAATCTGCCTTTTCTATTGCTGAGCGGAAAAAAACGCCCTGATCACGAAGCAGCATGGGATATATCTACCTTTCAGTGTTGACTCTGATATTCTAGTTCTGGGTGGATGACGTGGCTCTTCTGTTTTGTTCTCAAAGAGACAAATATAAATGTATTTATTTATTTCAATCTGGTGATTAAAATAATCCTCCTTAAATCCATAAAACAATATTTAAAGTAATTTAAAATAGATGTATTAAATTATATTTGACCTTACATTTTGCCTACTGTTTTGACTGCCTGTGGTAGCATTCCACTACTTTTAATCAAATTAATAATACACATAAATTAAGCATAAATAAATGTTTACTTCAGGGAATTATTTTTTAGGATTCTGTCTTCTTAAAGGGGACCTAATATTCAAAATTCATTTTTCTATTGTTTTTGAACATAATTATGATTCTGCAGTGTGTGTACACAACCACCCTATTATGGTAAAAATCCATCGACTCCGTTTGTTATTTTAAATCGGAATCATTCTCAAAAAGGGGCATAATAGGTCCCCTTTAATTACATGATTATGATAGATTAAATTTTCTCTTCAAAAATAATATCCACCTTATGTGATAGCATAAACATATATTTTCTATATTTCTATTCTATAAACATATATTTTTGAAGGGCATAGTCTGATCTGATCAATGCATATTCATTTTGAATATTTAAATTCTGATATGCAAAAAAAAATAAATACACAGATAGATAGACAGATAGATAAATAGCAAAAATGTTCAGTTATTGAGCATGATCAGTGTGAGATGGTGCATATAAACATTCTCAGTGTGCATGTTTTGTATGCATGTCAGTCTATGTTTTGATGTTCAGACTAGAGAATAAAAAAAAAAAAATTCTAATGCAAACCAGGGTTTCTTTTGTATTTTTATAATGAGTTGAATTTTGGACCATGACCGTTTTAATCAAAAGAGTCACTGTACCAAACCCATGACTCTGATTGTGCCAGACGTGTTTCAATCTCAGCTGTCTTTGTGGTCTCCAGCGATAGCTTGTCATATTCTTTGTCTAAGAATGAACGTGGACATGTGTGTGTTTGATTCTCGACAATGCTTGAAAATTTAGGTGAGGCAGAACCCTCCAGAAAACACGCACACGCACACATGCTGACAGGGAGGGTATTCGGAAGTCATTTCCAGCAGAACTAGGATGAGAAGCCCTGCTGATGAGGCCTGTTGGTATTGTTCTCCAGCAGCCATTCATTTCTAATCATCCACATGCAGTTGTGTCTCATCTCGCTTTGTTTCCACGTCCTGTTGCTTTAAGCACCTTGTTTCACGCTGTTTTGATTCAGACTCTTTTATTGTGACGTTTGCCTGTACAATGGCCTTGGGAAAGCAAGACAAAATTAAGAAAAGATGTAAGTGTATGTGTGCATTGGGATGAAAAAAAAATGCTTTGAGAACAAACAGTTTGAAAAACAAGAGGAAGGCCGTACAGGCTGCGTTTAATTGATTTGCATTGCTTTAGTCTGAGTTGAAACTAGGATGTTTGCTTAAAGTTATTTTTTGCCCCGTTTGTCCCTTCTGTCATTGCACGGCTGAAACTAATACCGCCAGCCCACACACAGTTCTCAAAACAGCTCTGTGGCATCCTTCATTAACGTAAACAGCGAGTAGACAGTTGATTTTTCCAGCAAATGGCCGCCCATCCTGCCATCGTGCTCAATCTCACACTCTTGCTTTGCTGCCAGACCCTTTCTATCTCTTCCTGTCTGTTTCCCCTGCCAGGTTTTACACATCTGTCCCTGAGATGAGGGGCTGTTGACTCGCTCAAGTAACAGATTTATGTCGTGTTTAAGTTTGGCAGAGTTGACACTGCTCGTTTTGACAGAAGCCAGCAGTGAGCTGTGAAAGCAGTTTACACATGGCACTCTTTTTTCTGACTGCCGTTTCTGCCCAATATCATGTGAGATTCCCTTGGAGTATTTGTTCATTTTATTTTGATGGCGATAACCGATAATTCTTTATTGAAAGCCGATAACCGATATATTGGCCGATAAAGCTAAATGCAAATTTGTATAGAATTTTTGAGGGCCCGATTACAAAAACAAAAGTCTCACCATTAAAAGACATGTTCCAAGCACACAATTATAATGTTCTCAGTATAATTTTATATAGCCGATATGATAGCACGTTGCACTTTACAGTTTTTGAAGTGATTCCAATCATATATATTATTTATATATGTATATGTTTAAACAAGAAAAACATGCCAAAGGATCTCTTTAGCTCCTCCCATTCCCATTTAAGGACTGCGAAGTTTGTATTGTCGTAGCTGATTGGCTTGGTTCATGGCTTATAACAAAGTCACAAAGACTTTTTTAAAAATCCCTACTGGAAAAATTAATAAAACAAAAAATACTTCCAGAACCTGCGGCACTGAAAAAGTGGGCTGGCACTGTTGCACTATTTTTACTGTCAGATGCATGTTCAAACACTGCCAAACAGTAGTGTCCTATTGGCAGGATTGTTATGGTAAAAGTCGTCCATCCCCATTCAGTTTCTCCTCCAAATCCCGTCTCTCCCTCGTGCTCGCGTTAGCATCCACACCTGCCAAATGCTTCTCGTGGTCCAGATGCACCTCCTTCATCATGCCAAGATTGAGAAGACTTCACATGGCATTAAACTAGACCTCTAATGGTTTAACGACCGGGCTATTAATAAAAGCCTGTTTACAAATGGCTGAACTCAACATGGACAGTTATGTGGGACACTGGAGGATTCCTATAGAAATCCGCGCTGAAAGGTAGGCGCGGTGATGGATTGCATTGATAGATATTTGGTGCGCCTGCACGTCCCGGGACCTCTCGGCCCGTATTTACCTATATAGAAAACAACCTCCTTTTAAGAGTGACCCTGTCACCATATGTGCCCACAAGGACTCCTTTCAAAGCCGTTTAACGGTGACTGATGTCCCCAGCCAAATCCATGCAGTGCACATGTACAGTTTTCTGACATGTTAAGCATTTGATTTAGCAGTTTGTCATCCCAAGTGACATTTATGCTTGTAAAGCATGCAGATTTCTTCTCTGCCGTTACAGATTTCAGCATACTTATTTCCTAACGCGACATGGGGAGTCAAACTAACTACCTGAGCCAATCCGGAGGAAGACGCGAGGAATAATTCAAAGGATGAAATGAGAATTCCGGTGACTGTGATTTATTGCTACTGCTATTTTCATCTCATATGATTAGTCCCAGAGTTTCTATAAACAAATCCTCCACGTCTACACGCATCAATTATTTTATTTCGTTGCTGTTGTGCACGTGACCTAGTTGGACCAGTTCCGCGTGATAATTTCAGCCCGTTTGTTGCCTGGGGATCCAGTAGCCCTCCTGTGGGGTTCAGCAGACATGGAGTCATGGCCCAGATCCTGGTCTTTAAGGCCAGCGAGGGAAATATGGCATCTGTCATTAGTGTTTCTAGCTAAGGACACAAAACAGCCGCTGAGGAGCTCTGACAGACACAGAACAGCTGTGAATGTCATCACAACAGTGCTTGTGTCTGTCCGTGTGTGTGTTTGAATCTGTTCTCAGTATTGGCTATGCTGGTACACTGGGGCCCCCTTGTCTTGTTAGAGGGCTGTTGAAGGGTGTTATGTCAAATAAAAGGCAGTACACACAAGTGGCCACAGTGCTGGCTAGCTGAACTACACCAGGAAGATACAACCTGGTTGTGTGGAACTGTAAAAGTGGCATTTGAAGGTCTGATTGTTTGAAAACATGTTATATTGTATTCAACTGTATAACTGTGGTAACTCGGTATTAGTCACTACTGAATCAACAAAAGCAATAAAAAGTGGCAGAATGTGTGTAACACTGTCTGAAGGAGATCTGCGAGAGGAAACTGTGGTTATCATGGTAAACTTTTTATGGGTAAGAATTCTGTGTGCATGTTTTTGTTGGAGATTAAACAGGATACTGATGTATTGCAGCTGTTATATAGTAGTTATTTATACACTGTTGTAAAAAGTTTTTGTAAGAAGTCTCTAATGCTAACCAAGGCTGCGTTTTTTTGATTAAAAATACAGTAAAAACAATAATATTGTGAAATATTATTATAATTTAAAATAACTGTTTTCTAATGTAATATATTGCAAATTGTAATTTTAATTTAATATATTGCTAAATGTTTATCCCTGTGATCAAAGCTGAATTTTCAGCATCATTACTCCAGTCTTCAGTGTCACATGATCCTTCAGATATCATTCTAATATGATGATTTGATGCTCAAGAAACACTTCTGATTATTATCAATGTTGAAAACACTGAATAGAAAGTTCAAACAGCATTTATTTGAAATACGAATAGTGCTTTTTCTACATGCTACATATCTTAGACTGCAAAAAAGGGGAAAAATTGATATTTTTCTAAACTTTAAACTTGTCTTTTTTAAACTTATTTTCCAGTTGAAATACATAAAATCCTTAAAACAAATGTAATTTATTTGCATAATGTATTAATAATGGTTTTCATAGATTATATCTTGAATACAAGAGCATGTTGTCTTATTGCACTGCACAGATTTATTTTTTTAGTTTTTATCTTTTACACTTGAAACAAGCTGGGGGGAAAACATCATCCATTGCAGTAAAAAAAAAATACACTCATATTAAAGATGCATTATTGTGAGTTTTAATATCTTATGTATTGATACTTTGCACGTGACGTCAGTTGTACTGGCTGGCGGGCAAGAACGTCATTCTCTAGCAACGAAAACCAGTAAACTAATCAAGGATCTTGCCAGGACGTTGCCAGTTTTAATATACAAAAGTTGGTGTTTTGAGGTGTACACGACATGTCAGATAGTTGTTGTGCGATTGGATGCACTAACCGCGTTTGTTGCCCGCCAGATATCACGTGACTGCAAAGTATCAATTGTTGCTTTGAGTAGCCTATATTTATACAAAAAATATTTTGTAGTGTAGGATATGCAGCATTTTACTTTTAAGGATCCTGGGCTAGAGATCTTCCAGAAATCAAGTCAGAAAACACGAAATGTTGTCATGTTGCCCTTCCTCTTGGGAAATGTCTCAGGATAGAGTGCCAAGATTCAATGTTTCTGCTTTTTGTTTTTTTGACATGGAGCCACAGGCATTTAGCAGTCCAAATCAGGCCGAATCCCCATGCGACGTTTGGCATCTCTTCTGTTAAAGAACTCTAAAGAAAAACAAGCAGAAATTTACAGAGCAGCGACAACTGTGAAATCACGGGAGTTGCGGCTGAACTGGTGGATCGGCAGTCGTCTGCTCTCAGAAATCCCTTGAACGTTTGTTTCCCATCCGTTCTTTGAGCTTGCATAAGACCCGAGTCCTGTCATCCTCCCTTCCCTGTCTCTAAATCACACCTCCCACAATCCCGATCTCTCCTCTAGCCTTTATTGAATACTGTTCCTACTCTTTTTTTTTTTTTTTTTTTTTTTTTTTTTTTTCCTCCCTCCCCATCCTCCCCTTAAAATTCCTAAGCCCTTGACTTCCAGCAGGCCCCTTTGGCTCCAGCTGTGTTTTGCTGATTTCTAATTGATGACTATGGGCCTCTTGTTTTGTGCTGTCATCGGCCGGGACTCTTTCAGAAGAAGTCCTCTCAGCGCTGAAGTGTTTTTGCTCCGGGTCTCCCCGCCTCCAGTTCCCGGACCACAATGCCCCTGCCATTACCCCTTCGCCACGCATGTCACCCCTCTGCTAGCTTTATTTAAGATCCGCTGCCCTCCTCTAAGTCCCCGAACCAGCGGAGGACAAGTGTATAAAGAGCAGAGAGGGTATTCATCCCACCTCTCAAGAAGATTGAACGAGAAAAAGAGGGGAGAAGAAAAGTGGGGTTTCGTAAGACAATCGCTCTCAGGCTGGCTGACATTTCGGACTTTTTTTTAGCCAGAGCGAGATGTATAAACCGCTGCTAGTTCATCAGGGCTTTGTGTATGCGCTCGTACGGCCGCTGGAACGGTGCCAGTCAGAACGCAACAAGGTTCCCTCTGTTCGACGGTGTCCTCCACCGCTGGACGACTGCCCCGGACACATTTACAAACAGCTAAATGCAGCTGGATAACGCTCTTCAAATGTCCCCAACGATAAAAAGGTGCCCTGGTTTCAGCTCGATTCTTGCCAGGTCTTGGCTCCACTTGGCCCTAGAGCTGCCATTACTTCACAGGTGTTGTTTAGGACTGAATGATTAGCTCTGGAAATTGAGGGCCACTTCAGTGTTTTTGGCCCTTGGAGATGTGAACACACTGTTCCTCTGTGATAAGTCCAAGACTGAGGCGTTCGGGAGTTCTGTTGTTTGCCGTGAGGTCACTAAAGCTTTTGGACAAGTTCATCACATTTTCCAATTATTTCTTAATATACGAGACTTACAGAGAAGGTTCACTGATTTTTCACAAAAATATATTTTTATTGGCATTAACCAAAGTAAGCATTACTATTATTTATTGCTCAACAAACCCTGAGTATTAAACTTTGGCATGTATCTCTAAGCCTTTTTGTATGACAGATATGAATAATACCTCAAATCATGTGGCTTGTTGGGGAGAGGTATGCTGTTTCTATTTTGAGTGATCTGACTTATGATTTCCATTTGCCAGACAATGTAACATGCAAAAAAATCCCACAGACTTGCATTGATTGAGTAATCTGAGCCATATCTAGAGACCAGAACATTTGTTGTATGTCATTTTTTGTACCTTTTTATGTATTTATTTGTTTAAACATAGTGGGTTTCATTTATTAAAAACTGTGTATGATTTTCAAGTGATTTTATTTTGGATTAAAGGAGAACTGGCATATGTGCGCTGGCTGAAATAACAATTTTTATTCATATCTTTCACATCTACTGCAGTCAGATTCACTCGTGTTCACTCAGAAGGAATCACTCACATGACCTTTGCACTTGTAATGACACATCAAGGATGTTAAGAGGCTAAAAGCAGGTTTAAAACTTGCCCCATTGAAGTCAACAGGGTGCAAATTTTAAAAAGAGGATAACACGGTGTAGGCAACACCGATTTTTGTCGTTGTTCTCTGTATTGACAGCACTCCAAATTTACAAAAAAATGAGCTCAATGTTAAAATTGACCGGAGTTCTCCTTTAAGCGAGGGAGTGTGTGCCTCAAATGAATTGAGAATTCATTTTAAATTCCTGCTCAGTTTGAATTGAATTTGAAATTCAAACAATAAATGGCATTTTGACGCTCTTAAATATGATGCAACAGATCATTGTAGCGCCTCAGTTCAAGCGAAAGTGAGTCTTTTCTTCCACTTTAATACAAGCTAACCTATAGCATGAAAAAACATGAATCAGAAGGTATGTTGAAAGATACAGTACAACTTACTGAAATATGTCATATCTTATGGAATCGCTCGATCTGTGTTTCAACCGCAGAAAGATGTTAATAAAACAGCTTGTGAACATTGTCACTTTACGTTACATTTATCTCTGGAAAGTTATTCAATGTTCACAGTTTATTAATTATCAATAAAAATACTAGAGAGGAGCTTATTTACTGTTAATTTATTAATTTGCCAACTACAAACTACCTTGTATAGTTGTAGTTGTATACAAACATTTCTGTTTAAATATGAGTGTAATATATTAGTACTGTAATTATTATAGTACTGTACCAAATGAGAGGGTTCCCTGTATAGTTTACAGCATTAGTTGGGAGATATTTTTTTTTCCCTTAAGAAAGTGAAACTATCGGTATTAGTATCGACAGATATCATTCAAGTATCGGCTATCGGTATTGGCAGAGAAATTTAGTATCGGTGTACATACACAGTTGGTTCTAAAAAAAATTGTGAATTTATTCATTTATGTGTCCAAGCAAAGTTAGTGAATCAGACCCAGTGTGTACGAACATGAATAGAAATACGCCCTATAAATCACTCATTTGATAGGTCTTGGAAACTCCAACCACAGCTGAAAAAAACGTGTCTTCGGAACTCTCTAATGACTATAATCATTCCCTCATTGGAGGATATTCATAGTTCTATTAACATTGCATTCGTTTGACCGTCGAGCTCACATGCCACAAGCCAGCGGCATTCTCTTTATTAGAGCGGCGGCTGACGCTTTCATTTATCTTCCTCAGGAGTGTGGCCCCTCTGTTTACATACCCTGTGCTCTTTTAATCTATTCTGTGCTTTGTTTGTGTCAGACCGGAGGAGGCAGCGAGTGAGATACGGAGTGAGCGGCTGGTTCTCTCGCGGTCCCCGCTGTTCCACTGTCCTGCGTCTGGAGCTTACAACTGGCAGAGCTCATTATGGACTGATTCAAGGTCTGCCAACTCAAACCCAGGGGGCCTGAAACAGCACCGTGTGCAGCGCATACCCGGCAATCTCCGTTACGCACACACATGCAGGGATCTAACACCTGCAGAACCTCTGTTGTGTACATGCACACAAAAAGCCAAGGCCAGAAAAATGGCCATAGTTAAGCGTGGCTCATCAGAGGCCCTCGCTGTGCGCCCAGTTTGACGGCTCTACCTTCCCGCTGTAATGTTTTCCATATAAAAGCGAGCAGGAGGAGGAGGCGATATGTGCCGGTGCTTAGGGTCCCACAGCAATGCATGAGGTCTAATCCCCTCATTAAGGACGGTCAGTGCACAGGCCCCAGATGGTGGGCTGGCAGAGTGACAGCAAACGTATGCGCACGGACATATACACGCGGCATCCGTCACGGATGTGGTTTACAAGTATCTCCTGTGTGTTGTCATTCTGGACGTTTCTGGATAATAACATCCGTGGTGACGCAGGGTGATCCCATTCTGGGATGCTATCCCTCAAGCAGGTGCTGTCAAATAAAGAAATGTCGTTTTGAAAAATAGACACACCGCCCCACAATCCCTGAAATTCGCTGACAAGGCTTTCGATGCGTTTAATTCAACTTTCGCCATCCGTCTTTTGTTTCCCGCCGCCTATCATTCCTTAACACACCGAGACCTTTTATAAGACACTGATGGACAGTATTAGTAGCTCGCTGCTCTAGCTTATAGGATTATAAAGACAGGAAAGTGCTCTTGTAAAAGTGATTCATTGACATGGAAAGAAAGATAATCATGTAGCGGAGCGTCAGAGCTTTTAACAGCGCAGTTTTCGCTTCCTTTTCCTTCTAGAGGAAAGCAAAGGTCTCATCTGCATTTCCGTTGCATTTGATGTTGTTTGGCGGAGTATCGCGTGCCTGTTTGGCATTTGTAGCGTTGTGTACAGATGGTTTTGGCTTCAAGTTTTTGGCCTCCACATTTGACCAGATATTTTAAGAAATATCGGTTATCAGAAAAGTTAGTCAAGTCGTCATCTTCATTTATATAGCGCTTTTAACAATGTAGATTGTTCCAAATCGGCTTTACAGAGATACAAGGATAGTTTAAAGTAACAGAGATTGTTTTGGCTTTATAGCAGTTCTTGAAAAGGCAAAATATCCAAAAACCACTAGAACAATGTTATATATTTAGTTGATTTCTGTACTTACATTATCCCAAATGTTTCTAAGAATGTTTAAATCTAGAGAAATAAGCGGTTTTAACCAGGACACGGATCGTGTCCGTGCGTCGCCTATCAATGACATCATACCCGCGTTACTCTCAATTTCCGGTTTTATTTTGTAGAAACCATGGAAACACCAAAGACGCTTTAATATATTATATGTTTTATTAGACAGGTGAGCAACTGTTTGGATACATTCATCGACAGGAAACTAATCATTGTTATACAGCTCAACACAGTTTTCTCATTTTTGTTATTACGGTGAGTACCATATTTACCATGCCTAATATCGATCTAGCTCACTGCAGTGTGCAACAAGTGTCTTGTATAGTAGCCGCCGCGCGAACGCACAGAGTAGCATTATGACAACTTTCAACACAGTCAAATGTATCTAATTTGATAAAACAGCGCATCGTTTTGTAACATTAATAAATATTTAATACATTACCGTCATCCATGAATATGATTTCTGCCCGAGTCACGTCGTATTCTCCGCCGGCTGTAGAGGTGAAGACGACAACTCCCATGATCCCGCGAAATAAAGGCGTCGTCAAGCTACGCCTTTGTTTTGAATAAACGACCTCTAGTGGCGAAAAATTACATAGTGTGCCTTTAAACATAAATATTATGTATCAGTACCATTTGTAGAAAAAAAAACCCTATATCATTTATCACCACTTTTCCTCTGCAGCACAATAACTGTTTAGTCGCATAATGTAACGTCTCATCTGCATTTCCGTTCTGTTTGATGTTGTTTAGCTCCGTATCGTTTGCCTGTTTGGCAGTTGTAGCTTTGTGTATGTTGCAACCGGCAGATGGTTTTGGCTATGAGTTTTGCAGCCCTGTTTATGGCCTCCACATCTGACCAGACTGAGCAACTCAGGTCACTTTGTAGGAGTGTTTTTTTTTTTTTTTTTTTTTTGGACAGCTGCGTTCTGGATTTGGATTTAATGGCAGGCAGATGCTAAGTGATTCTTTGCTGGGTTATTGGCTGGTGGGTGAGGCGCGTATGTCTGTTTAGAAGCATCCTGAGAATAATTAAGGCTCAAAACATGTGCAATGCGGAGGTATTTCAAGGGAAGGAACATGGCGTTATTCGGGGCGTATGTGTGGGTGGTTGGTTTGCGGAAGCGGACTTGCCTTTGTAGATTGATTGCACCCTCTTTACATGCAAAACACGTTACGCTTTATTCTTGAAAGTTCGCTGACGTGTGGTGATTCCCCCCTCCCCATTTGCCTTTTAAAGCCCGTCTTCGCTTAGTGTATCTCGTCACATGGCATTTTGATCTAAACACACGAACAAATCAAGGCGAGAGAAACCAGGCGTCAAATTGAGTGAACGAATTTCGACTGCGGTCTGCCAAGCTGATCCAGTGTTATTAGTTGTCTGTCTCAGAGACGGGTAATGGGGGCTGACACTCTTTGAACGCAGAAGGCACGCCGGGGACCCCCGGGAACCGAAAGGGGAGCTCGGTGGATCTCATCAGGGCTAGAAAATGGTGTGGGGCTTTGTTAAAGATAGACTGGGAGTCTGTTTCTACTCCCTCTATTAAATTGAAGGTTTCAGCATGCCGGGCGAAAGAGAGAGAGAGGAGTCGATAACCTCTCGCTTCTGCCGTTTGATGGACAGTGCGAGAGCGAACGAGTGGGGGGCGAGAAAGAGGCATGCTCTGAATCCCAAATTCATTACACGGAGATAAAAAGAATATTAGATGAGAGATAGAAAAGATAAGATAGGGAGCAAAAGAGATGAACCCTTTTTCGGATCGAATGAGATCGAGACACGTTGGTACACTGGGCTGTAGTTGAGGTTGGAGTACCCAGGGCGTCGTGTCTCTCAAGGGCCTTGCTGAGTGACTTATGGGTCCGTTCTGTGTGTGTTGGCAAACGGAGACGGGGGGCCTGAATCCAAACAGAACGCACAACCTTGACCAGAGCTAAACCGAGAACCTTCAGAGGCGTGAGCCAAAACGTGGCAACACAGGCTAAGCTCGCTAAATGGTAAAAATATCCAGCCTGCAAAGAAGCATTGTGTTCAAAGATATTAAGAAGTGTCCTCAGTATGGAATAAGAGAGCGTTACAGGCTCGCTATATGGATTTAAAGTAAACTTGAAATCAAAAACAGCTCCATTTACTTTCTTAATTAGACAGACTATTTTTATTTGAAAGATATTCACAGTTTTATACTTCATTATTTTTATTTTATATGAGAAAATCTGCATTTTTTTGTGTTATTTAAAAAAATAATAATGGTAAGATTATTTGATTATTTGAAAAATGATCGATAGATTAATTGATTGAAAAAAATAATCATTAGTTCCAGCCCTATTAATATTTATTTAAATGTAAGTGTTATTTAAAATGTGAATTTTTATTTATTTATTTGTATTTATTTATTTTTATTTCTTAATTTTTACTTACAATGTAGCCAAATCTTTATTCAAAATGTGCATGATTTGCAGGCTTGCTAAATATATTTAAATTCAACTAAAATCAAGTCTTGTCTTAGCTGTTTTCTCGTCGAATTTCCTGTTTCGTTCAATTACGTCACGTAAAATGGCATCTGCAACTGCCAGTGTCGACTTTAATTACGCCACACTTGTGTTTGGGGATTTTCAGTGTGTGAAACACATTTATTATGCCAGTGTTTTTTGGCAGCCAGGCATAAAACATTCCTACTCTATACTCACACAAATGAGAACTCTTTCTCCATGCATATTTCCATTTTGAAAATGAAGACGCAACAAATTTCTTGTGGATTTGAACAGCACAAATGCCATTCTCTCACCTCGCCTCACATCCGGAGACGGGGAGGTTTTGTTAGCTTGCGAGCAAATGCCAGCTTTTACAGTATATCACATGACTGAAACTGCACACCAGATTATTTGTTTTCTTTCTGCCGAGATCCCCCTAATAATTCAGCTCCGGGACTTTTATTTGTTTTGAATCTGCAAACATTTAGATTTGAGGCGAGATAGAAGCTGAAAGCATCCGGTTTCTCATATCTTTGGTAAATAATAATAATTCACAATTAATTGCCTGTTTATGTTGTGACATTTGCAGATATGGGACCACTTGCCACTGTTATTTATCTAGCATGAAGTGGATTTATTAAGCTATATAATCTTTTTTATGATGAACTGCTTTGGGAAAATCAACGAATGCTGTCTTCAGAGTTTCCTCGTTGCTGACGTCTATTATTTATGATTTCAATAATCATAGTTTGTCATGAAATAAACAAGCTAATTTATAATTTAGCTATTCACCTTTGTTATTTTCCTTGCTGTCATCAGCTCTTTTGCATTCTTTTATAAGAAAGTTGAATAAAGCTGAATGTTGACAAGTTTGGAAAGACTTCTGATGTGTAAAGATGAGGTCATTCAGGCCTCAGGGCTTCAGAATGACCTAATGGTGTTTAGTCCAAAAACAATGAGCCTTTACACATGCGCACATACATTTAGAATAAGCGTTCAACATGTTTAGCACCACCAGAGTTTTGTAGTCTGAATCATATGGATCGTTCATGTTGACTCACTGACCGCCACTCACTCTTCTGATGTCCCTCCATCTCTTTCTTTTCCATCATTCCCTTCATTAAAGGGGTGAAAGCGAGGTCACGGCGTGGAGCAAACGAAACGCTCATTGTTTGTGAACCAAGCAGGTCTCAGACGAGTTCTGTTTACCTTGATTATTGTGACTTTAATCATTCAGTCTGACGAAATCCTGCTCTCAGGTCAGCGGTTTAGGCCAGAACATTTGTTTTGAGTCTTTGGCTTAAAGAGGAATCGATAAGGTTCTTCGGACTAAAGGTTAAGCGTGCTAACAGCGGGCTGATGAATGGCACTCTCTGCTAATAGCTGAGGAAATACCCTTTCAGCGCGTGTCAGGGCATGAGTGATTAGCCTACATCTAAGCAAGCGCAAAGATAAACCCGTTCGAACGGTCTCGCCCTCAACTTGACACTCTGACTGAATAAGAGGCTTTGGGATCGCGATATTGCGCCCCGTCCCTCGGTCTCCTCTTCTGTTCGCTCTCGTTTTAGCCGTATCTTGTTTCTTTAGCGTCTGGGTGCCTCTGTCAGAAGATGCTATCGGTGCGCTCGACTCTCCGGGGAGTCCGTCTCTCCTAGAATGTTCTGATAATGAGCAGCTTTAGATTTCGCATAGGGTTTCAGAGCTGGTCGGAGATGCACTGCATTGCATGTTCTTTTAGCAACGTAAAATACTAAGCTTTTTCCAGAATTGCAACATGTTTACAACATGACGTACATTTTTTATCAATTGTGTTTCTGTGTAGGAAGCTCATGACAACAGTGCCACTTTTATTTGTAATATCCATGTATTTATTGGACAGTATTAACCACATGATGAGAGATTTAGCTTTATTTTGCTTTGCATTTTCTCCATGCGAATATGGCTATATGGAATAATGCAAAAATACATATACTTCATTAAATACTTTATTATTTATTGATTATAAATAGGGGTGTAGATACACACACACATATATATGTGTATATATATAATGTATATATATATATTTAACAATTTAATAATAAAAAATAGTGTTTTGTATCAGTCTAATTCATTTATTATGAATGATCATACATTTTAATAATAATAATAATATTATTAATAATAATAATCATTTAGAATTGTTATATATTCATTTATTATGTAGCAATCCATTTCATTATTTAATAGTCCTTTATTCATGTCAAAGTTGATGACATTTTTTTTCTTTTTTTCTTTTTTAACAATATAAGCCATTTTTCTTGAACTTCTAGGTAATATTTTGTGATTTTTGTTAGCCTACACTGCAACAACTCTTCTATTATTTCTATAAAACTGAAAGCCTTGCACCAGTGCACTTGATGGAGGACTGACGGATAAACCGAACCAGTCTAAGGAGATTTGGTGTAGATTCATGTAAGGAATTTGCTGTTACTTTAACCCTGACTGCGTACAAGTCAGTTTCTCCGTGCGTTTTCTCGAGCTGATGGTTCTGAGCTCAAACAATCACACGGATGTGAATCAATGTGTGTTTCGGGATGCTGAAGGGAGCGTGAGGAGGTGAAGAGGAGAACGAGAGGGAGGCTCTGGCTCAAGTCAGCGCACTCTGATTTTCTGCTGGTTTATTGATTTTTCAGGCCTCTCTTGTTCTCTCTCACTCGCTCGCTCCTGCCCTCCCAGTCAGATTCAGATGAGTCTCGTCCCAGCGGAGCATCGACGCGGCTTATTTTCCTCCCTCATCTCCTCATTCCTCAGCTATGCTCTGTATTCAAAACGCTGAGATTTCTCCTGGGGGCTTCGAACAAGGAATATACTGTTACAGGCGAGGAGAAGGAAGAAAAAGAGCGAGCCGGCGTTACTAGATACCAGTGAAATCAAATCTATTTGACTTGCCCCTGAGCAACATTCATTTTCAACATTCAAGTAGACGTAAAAAACTGCTGGATTGACTACGTGGAATGTAGCGGGTCTGAAATGTAGCGGGTTCCTGCACTAGACACAACAGCAGGTCTGAGATAAGAGCTTCTGTTTGAAGAGCTAATCAGCAATCTCGCTCTTCTCCGTATGAGCAAAACATAGTGACATCATCCCAGAGGAGCCTTTTCTTTCATAGCTTTCATAGCTCAGAGAGATCTCATTTGTTGAATACTTCACCCAGTTTTCTTTCTTTTTTTTGTACACTCTTAAAAATTAAGGTTCCTTATTGGAATCTTAGGTTCCATGAAGAACCTTTAACATCCATGGAACCTTTCCATTTACGCAAAAGGTTCTTTATAGTGGAAAAAGGTTATTTTGGAAACTGTTTAAAGGGGGGGTGAAATGCTCATTTTCACTCAATCTCCTGTTAATCTTGAGTACCTATAGAGTAGTATTGCATCCTTCATATCTCCAAAAAGTCTTTAGTTTTATTATATTTATAAAAGAAAGATAGGCTGTACCGAGTCTTTCCGGAAAAAAAACGAGCGGCTGGAGGCGGGCCGTGTGGGCGGAGCTAAAGCTGTGCTAACGCGCCGAGTTAACAACACACAGAGACATTTGAAGCAGTTTTACTCACCACCCGGTTCCAACGCACGACCGCGAACCTTTATCATTGTGACTGCTCAATCCTTAAGCATTAGACGATCTGCAAATCCGTCGATCTGGGCTTTGTTTATAAAACAATCATCGTCGAAATGCAGGGAACAAACAGTCTTGCACAACCTCTGTTGATGCTCTGAAAAAACAAACTCCATCCACTGGCCCCTTAACGCTGGGTTCTTTGGGAATCTGTGCAGGGTTGTCTTGCCCTGGCAACAAAAAACACACTTCTTTGGTGACATTGACTTCCAAACGCCGAGCAGGGAGCTTTGATGAGGTACTGCTTTCGCTCTCTTCTCTTTCTGGTCTACGAGTGCGCGCGCCCGCGCCTTTCCGGGAGAAGTGCCCTTAGGACCCGTATAAGGAAATTCCGCCCCATCTGACGTCACACAGGCCCATACTCGAAAAAAACTTTCCGAAACTTGTGACAAACCGGAAGGACAATTTTTGGCACAGAAATACTCCTTCAAACGTACAATTTAATTTTTGAAACTTTGTCCATGTTTAGCATGGGAATCCAACTCTTTAACAGTGTAAAAAACTCAGTATGCATGAAATAGCATTTCACCCCCCCTTTAATGAAAGGTTCGTTGGGGACCCAAAATGATTCTTCCAGTGCACCACGAAAACCCCCTATCTTGATGAGAAATTTATAAAAAAATCCTCTTGAAATGACTTTTGATCGCACCGATCTGAAAGGGACAGCTCACCCAAAAATTTAAATGCTGTCATTAATGTGCTGTCACCCTCATGTTGTTCGCAACTGGGTTATAGGTTGCCAGGCTGAGGTGACAAACGATTTGAAATTGTATATGGTGTGGATTGTGTGAATATAATGCATTTAATACAAGATCTGGCAACTGGTCAACATTAGACAAACATATTGGTCCGATTATTCATAAAGGAATTTGGGCCATGCAAATTACAGGAGTTTCCCAGTAGAAATAACAAACCGGGAGGGGTCCGGGAGATAGGGCTAAAAAAACGGGAGTGTTGACAGGTATGTTTGGAACGACACGAGGATGAGTAAATGACGACAGATTTTTTTTTTTTTTTTTTTTGGTGACCTATCCCTTTAAGACTTAAGAAAAAGTATCAATTCGCTCTTCATTTATAACCTCGTTGCTATGGAAGCTTGTTTCCGCCACAGAATAAAACATTTTAAAAGATACTTGTGACTTTTTATCTCACAATTGCGAGTTTACATCTCAAAATTCTGACTTTATTTCTCGTGTTATAAAACTCGCAATTGCTAGAAAATGAGTCAGAATTGCGTGTTTATATCGCAATCACCTTTTTTATTTTTAATTCTGTGGAGGAAACAAGCTTCACATTGCTGCCTAGAACAAACAGTTCAGATATTAATGTGGTTTCCTTTGGGACTTTTGTTTGTGTGACTAAGCGTGTCTAAAGTAACTAACAGTACTCCCTCATAAACCTCCTGATCATAGATGCCGTAAGTTAACATCCCCCTCAGCACTTCAAAGAGTCCTTAGCGTGTGTGTGTGTGTGTGTGTGTGTGTGTGTGTGTGTGTGAACAAGCAGACAATAAGGGACAGTAAAACAAGGGCAGTCTCAGATAGATAATAGAGTGGACAGAGAGAGAGAGAGAGGATCATAAATGTGCTTTTGTTTACTCTAGTATTGTGGCAGATGAAAAGCTTTTAAACAGTGTTGGTTTGTGAGTGTGTTTGTCTGTGTGTTTGTGCAGGTTAGGCTTTGCCAACATTGCGGTGGCCAAATGTTCCCACAGGAGTAGTAAAACCTGAAATCACCTACATGACGGAACAGACCAATGTGGAAAACGGCTGAATAAGCATAAACTGAATAATGTCTTGATGAAATCTAACAACGCAGAATGGTTTGTGTGACAGTTTGGTGTAGAGAAAGGACATATCCTTAACTCAGTATAAAAACTGTGGAAGCCAATCCTCATCACTGTTGTGTATGTGTGTATGTTAACAGCAGGAGTTTAGTAACAAAATTGTTTGCAAAAGTGAGAGAAACTACCTTTTGGTGACACGTTCAAAAGAAATATTATTCATAAATGAGGTAAATAATCTTTATTTGGTCATACTTTACAATATAGTTGAATACATTAGCATTAGCTAATGTATAAAACAATCATTTCACATCATTAATTAATTAAAATAATACATTTTATTATTAAATGTTGAATGCATGAACAAACAATGAGCAGCAGTTAATTAGTTTAAAAAAGACGGTAAAAAAAGGGTATAAAAAAGTTTGGTTTGAACTCTGAGTTCGACTTTTGATTAGACTGTCATTTAATGAGAGAGAGCGAGAGAGAGAGAGAGAGAGAGAGAGAGAGAACATGTCTGCATTTAGTTGGCAAAACTATGTATGTGAAAAGAAAGGAGTTACATTCCAGTAAAGGGATCATACTGTCATGTGCTGCTCACCTGCCACACACACACACACACACACACACACACACACACAGGACAGAGGTCTTTGTTAATTAGAGTGTGCCTGAGCAATTAAAGTCTCTGTGCTTGACTAGTCCGGTCTGACACATTCTCTCATTTCACCACACAAAGCCAGTCCACAGAGAGAACAAGCTATCATCCCACAATTCTCTGTTTCTCCAGAAATAATGAACCCACTTTATCTTCTATCACTTTAACTATCAGTCGTGCTAAAGTCCTTTCATGAGAGCACAGTTGTGTGTGTGTGTTCAGACGATAGACTCTCTCAGTCCTGTAATCTTTCTCTCTCTCTGTAATCAGCAGTTTTCTGGGCGCTGCCTCCTTCTCCTACTTCTTGGGCTCTAATGTCACATCTGTTCCTTCTTTTAACCACTATTACGCAGATTTTGATGATGGAGTGAAAAAACGAGAAGGATGAGCCAAACTTGTATACCTCGTTCTTAGTGCCTTTCTATGAGCAGAACAAGCGGCACTAAAAAAGAAAAAAGAAAACACTAATAGGCCTATATATCTAAATACCGGTATCTCAAATCAAATCGATTAATTGTGACTGATCGCATCTGACTATATATATATATTTATATGTATATGTATATGTATAATATGTATATGTATATGTATATATATATATATATATATATATATATATATATATATATATATATATATATATATATATATATATATATTCGTAAGAATACTATTTTTAGTATTTTGAGGCTTTTTTGCCTAATGAAAATCCCTTAATAAAAAATCCCATAATGGAACTTTTTTTTTGTGGAAATTTATATTAATTCACTGGAAAGTTATTGTAGAGATTTTCTGAAAATAGAGATTTTTGAGATTGTAGAAATTGCGTGGACTTAATAGTGGCATCTATCCTCCTGACTAAAGCGAAACACTGTCTGAGTTTTCAGTTTTTCACTAATTGTTATATCATTAATAGGCAGTTCATTTAAAATAACCCCAAAGCTAATAATAGAAACACTATGTTGATCTGTGGAGCACATGGGATCTGAGAAGCTTTTCATAAAGAGCGCATGGGGGAGGAAACTTCTAAAATGCAATATGGAGACTAATTAGAAGCTCTCCGTGAAGACAAGCACATTTATCTAACAGCCGAGAGGGACTTCTGTGTCTGTGGGGGAAACGGGACGTCACATGGGAAGGGGAAAGGCCAGAACACCCTTGGTATTTGCGAATGTGTGAAGTAGGGAGCTCCGTTTGCTTCCAAGTGGAATAAAACCAATACATCTTCTATTTTTATGCGAAGTGTCCGTCCTACAAAGACTCCCATGATTAAAGAAAAACAAAGAGAGATTCCCCTGTTCCACACAGTTCCTCCAGCCATCTGACAGGAACAATTAATGTTTGACCTGAATTCCCGTTTGACGGAGGGATAGAAATATATGCATTATTCTGAGCTGGGATCACAGGTCCCTCTTATTAGCTCTGATGGGCCTCGACACGGAATTCCGCCACTGGAATACGGAATGAGAAACGGCGTCTGCCTGAGTGAACACGGAATTCTGGGAGTGAAAATTCGAGGGTTTTGATTCTATTAGTGTTGTTTTCTCGTCTCCTCTCATTTCTTCTCTTCCTGTGTGAACCTGGAATTTCTTTTCTTTTTTTCTCTCACCTTTTAAATTACAGAGAATTTGTTCAAATGGGAGCAAATATTCTAAGGGTTTGATGAATGGGAAAAGAGGAATGACTGTGAGTTGTTTAGATATATACTGAAGTAGTGGTGTTGGAATTGTGTATGTCCACATGTGAGTATGTGTGTCACATGTGATTTCTTAGATGTGGTTGAGCGGTAATGGGCTGCCAGGACACACACACTACTACACACACACACACACACACTAGTCAATCCATCCACATGACATTCCTAGTTACATTCAGAGAAAAGTTGCCCAAGCATCCTGGCTTAATGATGTGAGTCTGTGTGTTTGTTTGTGTGTGTGTGTGTGTCATGCAGGAACAGGTCAGATCGAGATGTTGTTGGTGTCTTGGGTTAAATTGCTCCACTGATTGACGGCTCTCTCCCCCACCCAGGGGTCATTCCAGGTCCCCGTCCACTTAGCGGCTGAGTCTGGCTGCCCCGTTCCCCTACAAACAAAACAGTGTGGAAGTCCTCGGCCCCTCGGAATTCAGATCACACTTGCTGTTATTGATGTGAGGGGTCTGTGGTGCGCACATGTGTGTGTTTTCGGGTCAGGGGTGACAGCTGTGGGCCGCTGTGCTTCAGGTGTCACACTTGGACCCTGGAGGTCACGGTGTCATGCCCGAAATGGTGGCCGAAGTTATTGGACACACATGAGACAAGGGTCGTGATGAGGTGGAGGGATATATGTGGAGTTCAGCATCACCTTTAAGTGAACTGCTGTGTGTGTGTGTGTGTGTGTGTGTGTGTGTGTGTGTGTGTGTGTGTGTGTGTGTGTGTGTGTGTGTGTGTGTGTGTGTGTGTGTGTGTGTGTGTGTGTGTGTGTGTGTGTTTAGCAGTAGTCTGAACAGTAGAGTGCATATGAGTGATCCAGATAATTTACAGCCGTTATAATTTGCGTTTGACTGTCTTTTATTACAGTGAACAAACTCCTACTAAAAACACAGGTGTCACTAATAATTCTCTTTTTCATCTCCTCATCTCTTGATCTTCTCTTTGCTCATTTTTATTTCCTTTTTGGAGGTTTGTTTTTTACAGACATGTCTGTCAGAGCGAGCTTTGAACAGGCAATTATCTATCTATCTATCATGTCTAAGTGATATCTATCTATCTATCTATCTATCTATCTATCTATCTATCTATCTATCTATCTATCTATCTATCTATCTATCTATCTATCTATCTATCTATCTATCTATCTATCTATCTATCTATCTATCATGTCTAAGTGATCTATCTGTCTGTCTGTCTGTCTGTCTGTCTGTCTGTCTGTCTGTCTGTCTGTCTGTCTGCTTGGTTTTCAGTGTTTTAAATATGCAACACATTCTCATTCTATTCATTATATTTGGTTAAGTGGTTTATTATTCGTTCAGCACAGCAAGTTCTTTACGTCCTGAAACAGGAATGTGGTAATGGATTTTAACAGTACTTCTCTGTTAGCACTGACTTCACCTTGACAGATTTGAGCTATGAGCCTCAAACATTGGACAAGGGGCCAGAGACGTGTGTGTGTGTGTGTGTGTGTGTGCGCCCATAAACCTGCTGTGTGATGGATGGAACAGGCCTGGGTGAGGGTGGGGGCACGGTGTGTGTTTGCTGTGTGTTTGAGCGGAGACAGAACCTGCTGCTCTCCAACCCGTTGCTAATAAGGTCCACGCTTGCATGGCTTTATTCCGTCACTCTGCAGGAGGGCTCTCTCGTTTTACTCGTTTTAATTAATACGATTCCATATTCCTTGCTTTTTATATCTGTTTGTTTTTTTCATCGCTAACTTGTCAGCTCAATCTATCACATAGGTGCAGGCCGTTGCTGTCTCCATCGGAGGAAACAGTTATGGGTGACTTATGCCTTTCCTGTGGCGAAAACGCCCCATGCAGAGATGAAGCCAAAAATCGTGGCGTAACCTTTTAACCTCTCGCACTGTATCGCTTAGGTGTCTAAATCACTTTGAGTTGATAAATTGTCATAAGACCAGGTCAGTAGAGTCACCAGAACTAGAAGCCTGCGGTCACATAATGGGTAATCTGGTGTATGACACGGTTTTATTATTGTGATTTACTAGAGATTCTTTCGTCATGGATGTGCAGATTCAGGGTTAAACGAGAAGATATTTTTGGTTCAGTTCAGGACAGTCAGATATGTCTTCTGAAAAGACCATCGTACACCATTATTGCGCTGGTAAACGAGGTTTTGCTCAGTGTCTAGCTGGTCGATGAGCACGGCCGTGTTTCACATCATCATAACTTAGCTACTGAAACTAGTTCAGCACTACTGAACAACAATGTTAATATTTTTTACTGCTGGTAATGTTGATTTATGCTGGTTAGTTTAGAGCTGGTCTAGGTGAGGGGAAACCTGGCTGGTTGATCCCTGCTATAATGCCTATTTAGACAGCCAGGAATTTTAACTGTGGTTCAGCTGGTTAGTACTCATTTGGTGCTGCTGTTACAGGTGATAGTCATATTTTACTCTAGCATAAACTAACTAGTGAAACATCCTGCTAAAAGATGCATTTAGATGAGTAAGATGTTTGTACTGATCAGATTGGTATATGTTGGTCTACCTGCCATATTTTGCACCACCAAAACATTATAGCTAACTTATTTGAATGCAGTAGTAGTTTGGTATTCTTGTTGGTTAATCTAAGTTAACTCTTTCCCCGACATTGAGGGACATTTCCGTCATTTGTGAGAAAACGCTTTCCTGCCATCGACTAAAATTTCCGGCTTTCTGTTTTCACTGGTATGCGGTAGGGGGCGCCACATAATTCACATATTTCAGATCAAAACACAGGCGAAAAAGAAGCAGAAAAATGCAATATCATATGTAAGCAGATAGTCACGCGATCATCAACATTAAACGGCATATATCAAACCTGCCTAATGTTACTGAATGAAATGTCGACCCAGGACGAGGTACATGACTGTGAAGCTTTGGGGTTTTTGATGGACTCGATCTACTCCATTTATGTTTCAGTCATCGTTGTGAATCCGATCCAGACGTCGTCTTTGACAAAAACACAATTTTCTCAGCTTTTTGCTCAAAATGTTGCTTTCTTTTATTAAACTCACATTCAATTGTTGATATAAAAAATGCAAATGTTGTTCTTTTTTTTTTTTTTAAGCAGATGGTCTGCTCTTTCTTTTGACATATTGCATGTTCAGATATTCATACAACAACATATCCTGGGGGCCATGAAACTTTAGTGAAAAGGATAAAAAATGCTGGCGGTGGCTGGCAAATTATTATTATTTATTTTTTTAAATGCTAGCGTTAAGCTAGCGTAGAGTTAAGAAGCTTGGTGTGGACAACCAGCACCAATCCTGGTGTAAAAACTTCTCAACTTGTCACCTTTGTTAAGTATCAAGGTATGTCTAGACCACAGTCAATAAGATGTTGAATAATCCTTTAAGATGTTTTGCTGCATTGAGTGTGTAGAGGAGACGGATGGCAAACACACCCACCTGAGATTTACAGCAGCCTCCAGCAGTGTCGGATTTGGAAAAACCTTAAAAACCGTTCGTAAGAAAGAAAGAACTCCACAGTAATGGAAATGTGACAAGACTCAGAGATGCAACGTGGCAAAATATGTGCGCATCAAAGTGTGCCTTCCTCTGTTCTCTCCTGCCTTTGTCTTTCATCTGTTCCCTCTTTCCAGCAAGTGCCGCGGCGCGTCTTTGCAGCAGATACGGATGATAATTAGCCGCGCAAACTTTAGGGGAATTCATGACGGATGTTTTGCTTTTAATAATTGTCTTTGTCGACACAAGAGTGGTTGTTTCACACAGAACCAAACGCCATTGATGGCTGACAGCACAATGGAGGATCCGTAATCGTATTTCCTTTGAAACTCACGCAGCGAAATGACTGAATTGTGCTGTCAACACCTATGCACCAGAATTATGATAATCCCTTTTAATTTTCCTGTTGTTTGATAGTTTGTTTATCAGTGTCAAGTCAACAAGTTTTTTTCTTCTTCACGGCAGGCGGTTCCTGGGTTCCTGGAGGGATTCGGCGGTTCCTGGGTTCCTGGAGGGATTCGGTTTACGAGAACAGCAGGGAGCGAGACCAAATTTTAAAAAGAATGGCCTTGTGAATCATTGTGATCGTGTTCACGTCCACATAATGGCTTTTACGTAATTCGGAAAGGCCTGGAACTGTTGTGTTACCCATCCAGAGCTTTCAAATATATATGTCCACCACTTGTTTGTATTCTTCTTATTTAGTCCTTTTATTTTTGATTCAATAATCGAGTGCACTCTGCTTGCCCTTTTTTTCCTCTTGCACTCTCAAAGTTCTATAACGTAATTGAAGGAAACAGAAAAACAGAAATGGCTGGAGAGTGATTTATTTGTATTTTTTTTTTTTTTTTTTTAAGATTCAGTACACGTCGTATTGTTAAAGGAAAACTGTGCATCATTTCTTCTGTCAGAGGCATGAACTACAGTAGTGACAAATGTATCTATTAGATGCACAACAGTGATCATTTAGATGGTTTAATTTGTATTTTAGACGTTTAATGACTTACATTTTAGATGAAATTTAGATACTGAGGTTTTCAAAATATTTGAGTTAGTTTTTGAAACCATTTAAAAAGATAATACAACCTTTCACAGTCACAGAATGAACTGATTACAGGTAAAGCTGAGGTTTTCTGAAATCATTCTGGGTAACGTTATTTTACAGTGTCCTTGTTACATGTAGTTACTATATGTTGCATAATAATTTCTATAAAATGTGCATAATTACATGCAGCTAACCCTAAACCACACCCTAACCCTATAGTAAGTATATGTACATAGTTAATTATCATTACTCAGTACTTAAATGTACAGTATAATTAGACTGTAACACAGACACCCTTAAAATAATGTGTAACCTCATTCTTTCAAACCCTTTAACGGATACCTCGGGTCTTTGGTGACCCGGGTCGTCAGTCACTACCCTCCTCCTCATTAATTTTTTCAAGTTAGACGTCAACCTTCTTAGTATTCCTCAATCAATTCATTTATAATTTTTTTTTATATATATATAATTATACAAAATGTATAGGGTCGCTAACGACCCGAGGTGTGTAGTTTTTCTGTACAACAATAATTTAATCTTTGATGATTGAATAAGTACAATTCACCTTTATTCCACAAGCTGGCAATGTCTGAAACACAATGATGAAGTGACGTTTCACTCATAGTTACCGCAGGCAGAAAACAAAAGAATAGGACATATCATCAGAACTTGAAATGGCTCAGAGATTTACTGCAGAGAAAGTACTGAATGCAATCATATATTAGTGTCACTGTCACTTGATGCTGGATCTAGTAAAGTCTTTATGTATAATGATACCATACAATGCATTACAAGGCATAATTAATGCCTAACATAATATATAAAGACTTTAAATAAAGTGTTACCAACAATTTTTTGTATTAAAGTCAACATAGAACGTAGAACGTAAGTCTAGTGTAGCCTTTAAAACAGCATTTTAAAGACTGTCAAGTGATGTGTTATTGTCGTTGGCATGCCTGATATGTCTAACATTACTTTAGCATTACACATTTAACAGAATGAGGTACCTAAAAGTTGTTAGGCTACCAAAACATTTACAATACCTGTTTATAGCTTAACCGTTGTAACCTTTTAAGACGATCGTACATTATCTGACAGACTTAAAGAGTGATTACCAGGTAAAGCCAGGGTTTCTGAGGCGATTCATTCATCGCTTGCCAATATAACAATAAGACCCCTCCTGACAGCTCATATAGTAAACTGTGTATGCAATATCTCATGCTGGTAATGAAACATTGATTAGACAAAGATCATTGATTCTGGCTCACAGAGACTCACCACAGCAGGAACACACGGATCTATGGCAGATGCCTTCAGCCAGACCGGCAGATAGAGAGGAGCCTGATGAAATGTCATTTTCTCTCATTTCAGTCCAAAACTGTCTCATTTTGGCTGCATTTATATCTTTTCTACAGCTTGTTTTCAGGAGATACTCCATCTTGAATCGTTCTTGTCTCAGTTCCAAAACCTAGTACCCAACAGGACGTGTTTTAAAAGGTAGGCAGCTTTATGATGTTTGGCTGCATCCGAAAGCTTAGTGAGCTGAGTTGATGAGCAACTTTCAGACGCCATCTTTATTTTTTTTTAGCTCAACTGTCATGGAATAGAAAGCACAGGTTTGTGGGATTTCAAAGGCAGTGAAGGAAACATCTATGGTGCCTTCAAAAATTCATAAGATGAAGGTATATCACAAAAAAAAAAAAAAACATTATGGTGGAGAAAGCATGATAAATGTTATCGATCATTCTGCAGTAAATATTCATATTGACATTTATGAAAATAAATGAAAATAAAAGGTTAAATATGGACTATTTTACCTGTGTGTTCTATGTATATTCATGTTATTTAAATTATCATATTGAGTCACCTTTACTGAAGTCACTTTGGCTACTTTTTTTATAGTAGTACAAAGTTCGTGCCTATGTAGAGCGTTCCAAATCACTCACTTATAAGGTTTCATTCTATGGATGCTGCATGTATATGAATGATACATTAAGGTAACTTGCTAGGATTTGGAACAGAGCTTCTCTCTTTTCCCCTTCCACTGTCTTCGTTTTTTGATTTACTTCTCTAAACGGACGTGATAGAAATACAGTATGGCTTGAATTGTGGCAGGGCGGTTTTTTTTCTCTCGTTTTTTTTTTTTTCAGAAATGTTTCATTTCATGACAAACAGCCCTTGGAAGTATTCATTTTACAGTGCAGACAGGTCTGCGCTGGACTGATTTATTATCCCGTTCCTTACAATCGCTGTCTGATGGTTGTTCCTGATACGTGCGGATGTCCCGGATTGTTACATCTATCAGCAAATTATTAAAAAAAAAACGCATTTCCAGAGTTCTGCCTCATGCAGAAGTACACTCTTGCTTTCTTTCAGCATTTCAATTTACTCTTGCTGTCAGCCTAAAAAGCCTCGTCTTGGCTCTAACTGGGCCTTATTTTTTTTTCCTTTTTGAAAACAGAGGAAGACATTAGGCCATTATATGGTCTGCAAGTGCAGCTTTGAGACTCGAGCAGGCAGACGTGGTTTGTTGAGTGCTACCAGAGATCGCAACGAGCCAAGAAAGAAGGCAGGGTGGAGGGGTTGAGCAAGGAATGAGGTAGAAGAGGGGAAAAAAGGACGACAGGAAGAAATAGAGCAGCACAGATGCATTATGTGTGCTTGCTGACACACTAAAGATGCGGTCTTCACAGCTGGTGCAGCCGCGCGTCGCGGGAATGTGCCCCGCAGCCGACTGTGGGGTAAGATGTGCCACATTTACTTAAGCTGTTCTCCAAGCAAGGAGAAATGAGGTACAACTAATGTTCCTTGTCATATATCAGGATGTGTGCCATTAACTGGCATTACAACAAAAGCATGGACAACATACATCAATAGAAATAGTAAAAATAATTTAAAATCTCATTTCTCTCTCCATAATGGTATTTTGATAAACGGTTATGCTGGATCATTCCAAAGCAATGTGGGATTAGTTTTTCATCTTTGTGTTCTCTCGCCAACACTCGTTCATGCTCTGTGACATGAAACATTGGTTTTCCGCCATACAGTCTGTTTAGTATGCGGTGCCGGTTTTTGATTGGTTGACCTGGAGCCATTAAAAGAAGAGGGCAGTGCTGATTGGCTTGGCCTTTCCTCATCGACTTTTAATTCCCCACATTGACATTCTAAGATCCCTCATCCAATCGCACGACTCTTTCTCGACCGACTGTCAATAACGGCCTACTGCTGATCAAGCACCCAGAATCCTCCCAGGGTCAGGGCTCGTGACCTCGTGACCTCATTCGGCTTACCTACAAATATTGATACATTAAAGCACAAAGGAGCCTAATAACAGGACATGCGTTAAACGTCTGATCTGGCCGTTCATCGAAGGGCATCCAAGGACACGCCCAGCCCACGGATTCTTTACAGGAAGGGCTATTAAAGAAAGGTCGGAGGTCGCGGTGAGCGTGCGGAAGGGTGCTGGTGTTAATTGCATGGCATGGAAGAGCTCTTTGTGGTGCAGGGCAGCTGCTGGGTATAAACTTTGGCCTTCGGAGCAGGAGGCATGACTGTACATGACAGGTGGTGCTCAGTCCTCGTCCGTCAGACCCCTGCTCGGGTTTTTATTTGTTTTGATAAGTTATTTTGAATATTCTGGTGACCTTTTTTGGATTTTAAATAGATGTGATTTAAAAAGTCAGTGGTAATGAACTTCTTTGGCAAATGAATAGTTTTCTTGAGTGATATCTATCTATCTATCTATCGTATCTATCGTATCTATCTATCTATCTATCTATCTATCTATCTATCTATCTATCTATCTATCTATCTATCTATCTATCTATCTATCTATCTATCTATCTATCTATCTATCTATCTATCTATCTGATCTCTATCTATCTATCTATCTATCTATCTATCTATCTATCTATCTATCTATCTATCTATCTATCTATCTAAGTGATCTCTATCTATCTATCTATCTATCTATCTATCTATCTATCTATCTATCTATCTATCTATCTATCTATCTATCTATCTATCTATCTATCTATCTATCTATCTATCTATCTATCTATCTATCTATCTATCTGATCTCTATCTATCTATCTATCTATCTAAGTGATCTCTATCTATCTATCTATCTATCTATCTATCTATCTATCTATCTATCTATCTATCTATCTATCTATCTATCTATCTATCTATCTATCTATCTATCTATCTATCTATCTATCTATCTATCTATCTATCTATCTATCTATCTGTCTCTGTTTATTGTTAATAATATTTTTTTGTTATGAAATTTAAAATTGTATTAATAATTCAAACAAATAAAAATGCAAATGCAAAAACAGCAATAATAATAATGTATATTTTTGTATTATTGTTATTATTATTATTAGTAGTTGTCTT
Organism: Scardinius erythrophthalmus; assembly: GCF_964197995.2. Taxonomy (NCBI): domain Eukaryota; kingdom Metazoa; phylum Chordata; class Actinopteri; order Cypriniformes; family Leuciscidae; genus Scardinius; species Scardinius erythrophthalmus. The sequence continues at coordinate 29,600,423 of NC_138227.1, read as the reverse complement.
ATTATTATTATTATTATTATTATTATTATTATTATTTGTTGTATACAATATTTCATTATATTTAATTGATTAAAAACAAAATAAATAAATAAAAAATAAAAAAATGTACTTGAAAAAAAAAGTTGCTTAAATTTGCCATGTCCCTACAGCTTTACTGTCCCAATAATGTTAATTATTTATTGGTCATTAGCTTTGTTTCTTGACAAAATCACAACAATGTCCAGCTAAATGGCACAGAAAACAGTCACAGCTGATTCCGTACATTCCTAGATGTCAGATCGGGATGGATGTCTCTATAATTTCCCACAATATTATTGTTTCTGAGGATTTCCTTTGTTTTCTATGGAGGTTTTGTCTTTCGGCAGCAGTAAGGTATGATCTGGTCTTTGGCTATTTCCTGGCCCAGAATGATCCCTAAGCCAACTTTTTTTTTTTGTCTCCTGAGAAGGAAAAGAGAAAGCAGTTTGCTTATAAACTCAGTCCGCATAGAACACATAGTCTCCATTTCTGCGGTGGTGGAAATCACAGACTGTGGCCGCAGGCAATGAATCGCAGAGCGCGTCTTCTGTTTGAAAACGTTACACGATACTGTTTGGAAGCAAAAGGCTTCAATTAGTCTCAATGTGAACATAATGTTTAGAATTCAATAGGAAATATGTGACCCTGGATCACAAAACCAGTCTTATGTTGCACGGGTATATTTGTGGCAATAGCCAACAAAACATTGTATGGGTCAAAATTATAGATTTTTCTTTTATGTCAAAAATCATTAGGATATTAAGTAAAGATCATGTTCCATGAAGATATTTAGTAAATTTCCCACCTTAAATATATAAAACATTTATTTTTGTGAATGGATGCAGCACTATCGCCAATAGAAATTGACAACTTTAAAGGCGATTTTCTCAATATTCTGATTTTTTTGCACCCTCAGATTCCAGATTTTCAAATAGTTGTTTCTCGGACAAATATTGTCCTATCCTAATAAACCATACATCAATGGAGAGATTGTGTATTCAGCTTTCAGATGATGTATAAATCTCAATTTTAGAAAAAATACACATAAGACTGGTTTTGTGGTCCAGGGTCACATATGTGAGTAATGACTCTTTGTAAAGAGAAAAAAAAACTGAATAGAAGTATAGATCTGGTGACGTGGCATGTGTTTGGGAATTTTGAAAAAGTGCATTTCCTGGAAGGTTTGTTGTCTTTGTGAAGGGATAATAGCTGTGTGTGTGTGTGTGTGTGTGTGTGTGTGTGTGTGTGTGTGTGTGTGTTTACATGAGTGTGGGTGTGAGTCACTGGAATTAAATGCACTTTGTAGGTCACAGACTTTTAGATAACTGTTTGTCGAACAATTATCACACAAAGACTTTTTATGCACAAGGGCAAGTCAAGACTCCCAGGAATTTATTTTTCTTTCTTTCTTTCTTTCTGCTGTACTTTCAGCTTTCCCAATTAAAAAAGACAGTGGTTTTGAATACACTGCACCTGAGCTCTCACAGCAAAGCAATAGCAACAGCAACAATTGATACTCCTAATTAGATTATTGGTTAATACAGCATATTAGCCATATTTTTGCGATTAGATTGAGAATTCTTATTTTAGGATTAGAAGTGAGTGTCCTGTGAAGGGAGGCTGTTTTTACTACTGTACCTTTAAAGCGTCTACAGTATATGTCAATTCCTTCTGTTCTGATTGGCAAACCACCTTTTCTTGTGAAATGAGTTAGAAAGTCATGTTTTGAATGTAACAGAAATGCCATATTCTACTCTTTTGCAGCATTTTATTCCCCTGAAGTCCACTGTTAGTCAATGTTTTTGCACTGAAAGAGACGGAATTTAGAAAATGCCATGTGAAACTAATTTCTTTTTGACCTTTAGAACTAAATAGCCTTTTTTTTTGCTACTATACCTTTAAGATCTCTATTTAAGCGATGATGCCTTTGCATTATAATCAGTAAGAAATTTTCTTTTTTTGATTGGTTGGCTTGATTTTACAAACTAAAGTACAAATCAGAATTATTTTGCTGTTAAGATGCTATCGATATAGTTTAACTTGTATTTAACACTAAATATTTCTTCAAGGAGTTGAAGAGGGTCTTGGAATTGGGAGATTTATCAATATATGCCTTCAAATCATATCTTGTCATATTCATGTAAAAGCTCATACTAGAGCTGGAAGGTAATCACAGCAAACCTCAGACTCTCGATTGGGAATATGTTTAATGCGGGGATGACGGATGAAAAACTGTAAAATGCATTTATATATTCCACCGAGGCTAGTTTTCACCTCTCAGATGTACTGGTTCATTGCACTAAATTACACTCCTCCGGCTGGCGCATTTGTTTGTTTGGGTTGACCTGCGAAATGTCTCTCCCTCCGCCACCATGCAATTAAAACCAACAAATTTAGCAGTGATTTTGTTGTCTCTCTCCACAACACTGCTTGGCAAGCGACCGGCAGAACGAATCGAGGAATGCAGCGCAGATATTATTCATTTTGATTTGCTTTTCAGGCATTTCATAGTTTGTTTGCATCCTCCGTTTCAGACAAAGAAAGACGAAACTACACCCGTCCCCTGAGGGCAGAAAATGCGGTTATTTCAGGAGTGGTTCGGATGGGAATTATTCTCTTTTTTTTTTTTAAGAGGAGAATCAGCATATTTCGTCCATTCATCTTCTGCACTAAAAAGCGAACAGTCCTCATCCGTCACGTTAGACGGACTCTGTGCAGTAAATGAGTGTGAGGAAAGACCAGAGCCTCAATAAGAGAGAGCGAGAGGAAGGGGGAGGAAAGCATGGTAGAAAGGTGTTGTGTCTGTTAAGGGTCAGTTCTTGGGTGGAATCTTCTAGTTTTGACACGATTGACCTCTGTGTTTGGTGTAGGCAGCCGCGGACTCAATGATGATGTCAGAATGTCACGTTCGGCTGTAGAACAGCTGTATTGCGTGAACACACACACCATGCCTGGTTGCATGTGATTACCAAAAATGCAAAACAAACCAACTGGAGGATGGAGGTGCTTTTTCAACCTGCGTGAAACATCCCTTCCCCCAACACACACACACCTGAAATATATATGTATATACATTTGCTCTTTTCTAGTGAGCCGTCTACACAACACAAGCAGCTGCTTTCTAAGGCAGAGTTTGATGGTAGCGTATTTTCTAAGCTTACAATAAAAAATTAAATAAAGATATACGATACAATTATAATATACTAAATATATATATTCTAAAATAAAAATTTACCAATTTAAATTTACAAAAAAATTAAAATGACTTTATAATTCAAATGATTATTATTTTTAGAATATATTATATATACTATATACAGTTCATTATATGAAGTACAAATTCATATAGTATATGATATAAACTATGTATATATAGAATGCGATAGACAGACAGACAGACAGACAGACAGACAGACAGACAGACAGATGGATGGATGGGCGGATAGATGGATGGATGGATATATGGATGGATGGATATATAGATGGATGGATGGGTGGGTGGATAGATGGATGATGGATGTATATATAGATGGATGGATATATAGATGGATGGATATATAGATGGATGGATGGGTTGGTGGATAGATGGATGATGGATGGATATATAGATGTATGGATGGATGGATGGATGGATGATGGATGGATATATGGATGGATGGATATATAGATGGATGGATGGGTGGGTGGATAGATGGATGGATATATGGATGGATGGATGGATGGGTGGATGGATGGATGGGTGGATGGATGGATGGGTGGATATATGGATGGATGGATATATAGATGGATGGATGGGTGGGTGGATAGATGGATGATGGATGTATATATAGATGGATGGATATATGGATGGATGGATGGGTGGGTGGATAGATGGATGATGGATGTATATATAGATGGATGGATATATGGATGGATGGATATATAGATGGATGGATGGGTTGGTGGATAGATGGATGATGGATGGATATATAGATGTATGGATGGATGATGGATGGATATATGGATGGATGGATATATAGATGGATGGATGGGTGGGTGGGTGGATAGATGGATGATGGATGGATATATAGATGGATGGATGAGTGGATAGATGGATGAACATATGGATGGACGGATGGATGGACGGATGGATGGATGGATGGATGGATGGATGGATGGATGGATGGATGGATGGATGGATGAATGGATATATGGATGGATGGGTGGATAGATGGATGGACATATGGATGGACGGATGGATGGATGGATGGATGAATGGATATATGGATGGATGGGCAGATTGATGGGCAGATGGATAGATGGATGGATATATAGATGGATGCATATATAGATGGATGGATGGATGGATCAATTGGATGGATGGATGGGCAGATGGATGGATGGATGGATGGATGGATGGATGGATGGATGAATGGATGGATAGATGGATGGATATATGGATGGATGGATATATAGATGGATGCATATATAGATGGATGGATGGATGGATGGGCGGATGGATAGATTTTTAACATAAATATAACTTTATTTTGTAATGCAGTTCTAGCTTGTCTCTTATCTTTCTTACTCTCTCTCTCTCTCTCTCTCGTGTGTGTTCATCCGTCACACTCCTCACACTGCTCCTCAGGCTCAGAGAACTGTTTGTGTTCCTGTATGATTTGTTATAGTTTTCTTTAGCTTTCATTTCACCGAGCGGCGGGCGTCAGACGCACCTGCCCCATTGAGTCGGGGTGACAGGGGTCTGTTTGTGGTAGTGGCTCAGTTAACTCCTGTTTGCAGAGCTAGTGAAGCGGGTCCGAAGATGTCTCCCGCTCCGATAGGGAGGAGACCCGAGGACAAGCCTCGAAATGAAAGACAAATAAGCAGGAGTCATCTCAGGAGGACACAGACTGCAGTCATCCAAACCAGATGTGTGTAACGTGGCCTCGTCCAGCCTATCATTGTTTTAGACAACCACTGGTGTCAAGGTGTTCCCACTGGATAACAGTAGCCAAGGGAGTGTGAGCGGGCCAACTAAAAAAAGACTCCTGTGAATCACCAGGGATACGAATTATTTCGCTTGTTAACTGCACCGCCCAGGTAGCCGACTTGGTTTTAATTAAAATCAGTGCATTTACTGGCCGTTTCAGAAATCATTTCAATGTGTTTTTCCACCACAAATATGAACTGTATCCTGGTTTTTCACAGACTCTACCACATACCAGCGTGTGCAGTCTAAACACACCACTTCAGTGTCGCAAGGGACTCGTTGACTAATCCAGACCTAAAGTAACCGAGAGTCAGTCGCGTCCTGTCATCGTCGCATTCGCATTTGGAACAAATGAGGTCACGGTCCCAGGAAGACCGTTGTCCTCTGGGAGATTAGACGGACCAGCCCCGTCCCGTTCCGCACCACATGCTGGAATACCTCAGCGATGAGATTAAAGCTCATGACGTGCTCCAAGAAAAGTGTGCGGCCTCCTTTTAGGAGAAAGAAAACAGACGTGCTTGCAGGTTTCAGAGCAGAGATTCGGCCAGTGCTTCACTGAGAGCCACGCACGCGTTACCTAATGACTCATTAAAGCTAACAAATAAACCACAACTGATCTAGTCAAGGTGGTAATTTGGTCAGAATGCCATTTAACTCTTTCCTCGCCATTGACGGAATTTTTCTGTCAATTATTAGACAACGCTTCCCCTCCATTGACGGAATATTCAAGCAATCCATGTTTTTTACTGTTATATGGTAGGGGGCTTTATTATCCATTTTCTGATATTGTACTTCATTTTGGGATCAAAACACTGGAGAAGAACAGGCGATGGAAGCATTGCTTATGCACACGTAAAATAACACAATCATCGAACATAACGTTGCTGAATGAAATGTCGACCTATAGGACTGTGCAAGCACTGGGGGTGTTGATGGACTCAATCTACTCCATCTATGTTTTGATCATCGTTCTGAATCCGAAATGACAAAACGCGAATTTCTCAGCTTTTTGTTCAAAATGTTGCTTTTTTTTATGAAACTTACAATTAGTTGTTCTAAAAAAAGAAAAGAAAAAAAAAAAACGCTAAGAAAGAGTTAATGTCATTTAACCCTCCATTCATTTATTCATTCATTCTTGCATTGCATTGCATTATATTGCATTGCATTACATTCCATTACATTGCATTACATTCCATTACATTGCATTACATTACATTGCATTACATTGCATCAAAATTGCAACTGGGAAAATGTAATGTAATTTTGATGCAATATAAACAGGCTTTGTTTCATAGATCAATATGAGCTCAAACTGACAAACAACAAGTCTCATTGCAAATAATGTGAGCAAATATCATTTGGTAGAAAGATCATTTAATATAATCTGATCAACATTTTTGAAAATTGTTCTAAACAAAATGTATTCGAGTAAAACAATGAATTAATAAAATACTAAAATAAATAATTTTATTAAATGGATTTATAAAATTTCGTATTATTTTATTTTATTTTAATACCAAATAATGCTTGCTCTCCATGAAATGTTACTTGTTGCTTGAGAAAATGCACTCAAAATTTTCATTAAAATGCATTTTTATTTATTTATTAATCATTTGTATTAATTGATTTTAATTTTGATTAAATCAGTTTTCTTTAAAAAGGCAAATGTAATTAATTTTGACAGTTTTCAAGCCTGTGGTTTTTGAGAAAATATTTGATTGGGGCATAAAATCATCTTTTTGCAAAAAGAGCCGTATTTGAGTGCTTTTCCGCCCTTTATCTACTGTTGCTCTTTAAACAGCACTGTCTATTTGTATTTTACCCTTTTAAACTCCATTTGTTCAGGTTTTTTTTTCTTATTTCCCGTATCACACCTGCAGATGTGTTCCGCCGGCAGTCAAGTGGAACAGAGACCTGTGGGTCATGTGAAGCTGCAGCTATACACACATACACATCATCATTATACTAAATGAGAGGAAATGCAGCATCCTCCATATCTGAAATGCCAGCGACAATTATGAAATATAGGCTTTCCATTGACTGCAATGCAAAGCCCTGTTCCATTTACGGTGAATAGGGTTCAGAGGTTTCTGAAATCTCTCGATTTCTCCGTTTCATCCCTCTCTCCGTCAGCTTTATCGGTCTCTCTCGCCCGCTAAATAAAGTGTCAGAGTAGCCCTTTAACCTTGAGCTCCTAATGGATGGAGTGAATGGAAGCGGAGGTGTAATGAAGAGAGGAATGAGGAAATAAAAGAGTGAGGGTTGTTAATCAAGCCTGAATACTTGATGGGGGAAGGGGGCAGTATAGGAATGGGGTTGGGATTCAGAATAATGGGTTTGGCCTAGAAACTCATGTGCGCTGTTGGGGAAACTACCTTGAAACAAGCGTCCCATTTGTAGCAATCACAATGAGGATCTCAGTTATGCAAAAGGCATTTTCAACAGATACATTTACACTAAATACAACCAATTAGGCTGGAAGACGCTATAATTGAGTCGAAAACAGTGATAAGCAGCAGCATTTTGTTAAATAGTTAGCTTTTAACTGTAAAATGCAGGATTTTTTTTTTCTTTTTTCAATACCTGTGTGAGTTTATTTGATTCTGGTGCACATACATACTCACATTGTTTTGGAATAATCGTACATCCGATAATACAGTGATTGAAAATGTAGACCAGAGGGTAAAGGAAGCAGAAGGGGAAATGTGGCAGACACATTAAACAGTGCAGCTTTGAATTCATTCCAGATAGTTTTGCATGTTTGCATGACAATAAAGTGAGCTTTGATAATGAAAAAGCGCATAATTAGGGAGTTTATGATGGGTTTCTGCTGGTACAGACACACAAACACAGCTGGACGAACACACCCACAGCAGGGTGGAATAAAAAGAAATGTGTGCTGTCGTGCGATTCAAGGACATCATTGGCATTTTCCCCTCATTTCATCAGGCTGAGGTGGATTGAATCACATTCTGAGCCAATGATCAGATTTATCAAAATCTGAAGTCTGAAGCATATTCCCTCGTTACGTTACAGGAATGTTGAGGAAGAATTGTAGGTGTGCTGATATGCATGAGCTTTCAATAGCATTTTTTAGTATCCTTCACTTTGTATATTTTACTTTCTTTCTTGAGGTAATTCTTGTCGGCAGGCTTGTGGTTTGTCGTCTGCACAGTGTTCAGGGGTTCTGAGCAGTGCTGTCAACTATTTTCAATGGAAAGTAGCTCAAAAAAGTGGCCATCATGTGCCAATTAGCATATTTGTGATGTCATTGTGTCTCATTTGCATTCTGCCTAAAGTCAGCACTTTACTTTTGTTTTCTCTCCTCATCCGTGCATAAATACTGCATTTTAATATAATTTATAGCCAAATGTCCAATAAAGATGTGCGATACAATGACCGACATGTTAACCAGCAGTCCAAAAAGCCGCTAGATTTGTCACTAGGCACTTCTTTGAAGTCCCATTCTAGCGTTTGGTTTAGGATTTACTTTGAAATTACTTTCACAAATTGCTTGTAAATTTCACACATAATTACAGAAATGTAACACATTGAATTAAACTTGAAATTTCAGTAGAAAGAAACCCCATACTTCAGTCGCTAATCAGTAATCGAAAAATAATTTGTGTATGTAAAGGCACAGTATATGCATGTAAAACTGTAAATCCTAGTAACATACAGGAAGTAGTTTCTCTGGATTACTCCCATGACAGATGTGCGCACGATAACACATGACCCGACCCAATTAAAGTCCTTCTGGTCAGCATACACACACACACACACACACACACACACACACACACACACACACACACACACACACAGCGCGCGTATGCATGTACACAAGTGTCATTTCTCTTGGCTTAATAGAGCCAATTACTGTGTGAAACACTTGCAACACAAAGCGTTATGTAGAGCTCATTGAAATGGTAATTCTGTTGTTTTTAATGGCTATGCTTCATGATGAAGTAGGAGTGAATTAATTCTACCGAAATTACATGCTCTGTGGTGGATTATGCTAATACGAGAGCTAGGATAAGGACGGAGATGGATCCAGAAGTGTTGGTTTTTAGTTTCTGAGGTGGTAGGCATTTCTCAAACAGTGGTTTTGAACTAGAAGTACGTGTGTGGATTTATTCTCACTAGTTTATTGACCATTTGACTGCTGATTTGCTACTTTTAGCGACATTTTTGAAAGACCCCAGATTAGAATTTAAGATTTTTTTTATGTTAGTACTTTTTTATAGTAGCCTATATGCTAGTGCTAGTACTATATTTTTATAGTACTATGGTGCTACATTGTTTATATATATATATATACAGACAGACAGACAGACAGATAGATAGACAGATAGACAGATAGATATATTTTTGCCGTAGTAAACTTTAGTACCTTCTGCATTTTGGCAGAAGTTACAGTAGTAAATCTTGAAAGGGTAGTTCCAACTTTTCGTTGTTCCAAGCATATGTGAGCAGTCTAAATAAATGACCTCAATATACTGTGGGTATAACCCTGGCTCCTGATCTAACTCTTGCTGCGCTGCAGACTTGTTTGACATGAGTAATTAGTCCTCAGCTGTCCTCCCTTCCTCTGCACTTCACCCTGACAGTGACCAGAACACCTCGTGATTGACACCGTCCAGATCTCTTCACAGAGACCGATAGAGTTTCTTCATCAAGGGCTCAGAGACACTGAAGTTCTCTCCACAGACTGGAGACCAGTGGTGATGCTGGAGAGCTGAAAAAGGCCAAAAAGAAAGCATTCCTGAGCGGAGGAGAGGAGAGATCGGATGGCTCAGGGAGAGGAGCGGGTCTCGAGGTGACACCCGCAGTCATGGGGTGTCGGGTTCCAGGCCTGGGAAACAATGACTCTGGCATCTGTCTGGCGCGGGGGATTCACAACACCGATGGATCGTGTTCCCGAGCCGGTGCTGAGGATGACCACGGCTGCATCGGAATGTCTTTAATGTAATCTGCTATATCCACCTCTCACCCTCCGCTGCTCATGTGATACCTCAGAGCCTCTTTATTGGAGAGTTTACACAAAACAAGCCCTCACGCTGCTTCAGTTTAAGAGGAGGGTTCTTAGGCGCTGAGAGGATACTGGGAATGGTTTGGCTGAGGTGAAAACCACAAGGCATGCTGCATATTTGGTGACGTCCAAGGAATAGATGTAGTTATTCATTTGAAACAGTTCTTCTGTATAAATTTTATGGTACAAAATTATATTTATGCAGTAGTTATAGTCCATTTATTACATGTTAACCATTTTTTGAGCATATTCTTCCAACTTATACTGTCATAGATCTTAAATGCTTTGAAGTACAGACTCTTTTTAAACACAGCAGATTATTTCTGAAGTGAAAAAAGTGAGGAAAAAAAAGTATATTTAAAAAATAGTTCGAACTTTAAACAAAACATGCTTTACTCTATAACTGCGATAAAATCAACAATCAAACAAGTTGTGTTCCAAGTTTTGGGGCGCAGTACCTAACGTGTCCACTAGATGAAATTCGCTTCCCATTCATTTCCAATGCGGTTAAATACACAAGTGTGATTTATTTTTTATTTTTATTATTTATTTTTCAGGACCATTTAACCTTTTCAAATCATGTCCATCATTTTTCTTTCATTTAATAGTTTTTTTTTGTGTTCACATAGCAAGCGCCAAAACCTTTACCATTTTGTACCATTCGCACCAATGCAGTTAAATAATCGAAAAAAAATAACACTTTTCGCAATCCAAGCAGTTCCCATTTGATAAAATTAAATCCCGTCCCACTTTTTTCAAGTTTTCCCACTTTTGACTTAGAATTTTTGTTTCATTTGGAAATATGTCACATTACGGAAGTCATGAATGCCATTTTATTTAAAAGCGTCAAAGTTGTGTGCGCACATTTGATAAACATTTAATCTTATATCTTTTTTTAAATGTTGCAAAAACATCAGTGAGCATTTACAAAATGAAGAAGTGCTCCAATGACATCTTCCAGGTGAAAACGTACACGTCGTATACTTTCCATATCCGGGAAGTTTTTGAATATTTGAATAACATTAATTTGTAACATCTGACATTGAAGAACTTCAGACTTTGACGTGTGACACATTCCGCTGACAAACCGCTCGACCACCATCCGATCTGCTCAGCTGGCATTGTTGGTGCTTCCCTGAGAATGTCCTCCTTCAATCCCTCCGTTTACACTGATGCAGGAAGTGAGTAAATTAGAGGGCAATTGGTTTAATTCAAGGCCAATTAGATGCCTTCCCCTCCCTGAGCTGTATCTCTGCAGATGTTATCTGTGGAGAAGCACTTGGAAATGTTCCTCAAGACAACAGAAAGACTATTGAGTGTGGAAGTCCTCAATTTGAGGGAACAGACCAACATAAACATGTAAAATGGACAATGAAAGGAATGGATAAACAAGCACTGGATAGTTTCCTGAATAAATGTCAAATAAAGGAAACAAAAGGAACTTTGTTCTGAAATCAAATAAGGAGTTATAGTTAACCAAGGCCCTCAGCTTCGATCATTGGATGATCTCGGTCACTGTTTTAAGGTTTTCTGATTGTTAATGAGAAACACAACCTCGTCAGAGAAGTTGGATCTCGAGTCACCTTCGGCTCGGAGTCTTTGCGGTTGTCTTAGAAACACGGATAAGGCCACGGTCACATCCCCGGTGCGGGTCACTGTTCTGTCTCAGCCGTCGGGCTGAGGGCCAAAGGCTCAGGGGTCAATCACCGGAACTACACTGCTCCATCTGGCTTTCATTGAACTTGAGAACAAGAGCATGAGGAAGCTAATAAGCCCATGCTGGAGCTGCACTTGGACTGAGTGCTTCACTCTTTTGTGCATTGGAAAGAAGGTTCTGTGAATGTTAAAGGTTCTTTATTGTGCCATCAATGCCAGTAAAGAACCTTTAATTTGTAAGTAACCTGGTTGCCTTAAAATTTTTGAGTTCATTTAAATGAAAAAAATTGAGTTACAGTGGAGATTGGTTTAATCAACAGAAATAATTAAGTTGATTTAACAAAAGAAAAAAAAGTTGTGATAACAAATCATGAAAATATACTTTTTTTACAGTGCAGCATTTCAGTTAAAAATCCTTTAAATAAAACACATTTACTTGAGAAGCAACATTGCGTAATATATTAAAACCTGTTTTCAGATGATGTAACTTTGCTTGGTACGAACATTATTTTTAAAAGATTTATTTTTATTTTTTAGATGTTTATACTGGAAAATAAATCCAAAAAGGCTCAATTTAAAACTTACTTTTATATGTGATATGTATTTTTTTTACAGTGCATAATATTCAGTGTGATTCTACAGTGTCTTTTATTTCATCTGTTTTACCGCAGTTTCAAAATTGCAAGTCTGAATGGCTCTGAAAAGTAATAGCACAGGTTTGTAAGACAAAAATCCTATGTATTCAAAAACTTTGCAAATGCTGCTAATAATATGCATGTAAATGTTCAGTATCGGCAATCATCGAAAGTGATACAACGTTCAATTCTCTTTTAGATCTGTTATGCTCAAGTCACATTTCATTTAAAGCTTCTCTCATGCACTGAATATGAGTTCTCGAAACTCATTTTCCTGAATCTGTTGGTTAGCTTGGCAGAAGTGCATCATTTCTGTGCCTCTAGAGTCAAATTGTGTCTCTGCATATTAAGCTGGGATGGGAGATAGTATTACAACATCGGAAAAACAACACACTGTGCCTTTAGGTGAAATATTACAGCGTGTCTCTGGTGATCGACTGTAAATGGGGCATTATCACGGCTCTCTTGGCACAGGAACGCACATGAGAAGGATGTTCAGGAGGTGATATCGCACATTTAGCAGTACTGCCGGCGAACAAACCCTCTGCGTGACTGAGTGAGTGTGTGTGTTTCTCTACCTACATGCACATGTTTTTTGAATGAATGTCATGCTCCATCCATCTTGCTGAGTTATTTCATTTTCTCTCCATTACTGTAGTTATTGCATTGAAAAAGAAAAACACCTCAGGTCAGGAAAATAGCTTCTCATGTTTTTATCCTACCAGTCTCTCTCTCTCTCTCTCTCTCTCTTTTTTTTTTTGCCTCTGTCTTTTTCTCTCCTTCAGACCAATCAACAAAGTTCAATGATGGAGTAGCTTGAATTTTTGACCTCATCACCCCAAAAGGAAACAGATCTGGAGACGATGATGAATCCCAGACCGCCTCGGAGCGCGAGATATGATGGAAGTGTGAATGAGCGGCGCTGACGGGTTGTGTGTGGACTTCCACAGGGCAGGCAGACGAATAGTGTTTGTGTTTGCTTAAGAGCTGGTCAGAATTGAAAGGCTGTGATTTTGTGGAGACAGAGACATGGTGGTCCGACTGACAGCCGTTCTGAACCAAGTGAAGCTGCCAGTCGGTAACCAGCAGAGAGATGACATGTGCTAATAACTGTCAACAGACTTTAGAAATCGAGTTACGCACATGCAGAACTCCTAAACTTCTCCACAGTGTCCCGGGATTTGAGACCAAACAGAGGTTTGTGTGTTGCACTGTGTTTGGTTTTTTTTTTGTCATAGTTTGTGCCTTTTGACAATAAACATCCTTTAAATTTGGTCAGAATTTCGTCATGTCATATTAGTGCTGGGCGGTTTGACCAAAAATCAACATCACGGTTTTTTTCTAAATTATACCGGTTTCACGGTTTTTACCGTTTTTTTTTTTTTTTTTCAAGCATGATGGGTGTTAACCACATTTTCTACTGAGTGAGAGAGGAAATACTGCAGTAGATTTACTTATAATGCCCTATTTTATTGTCATGAGTGAATATTATAGAAAAAATCCACACTAATATTAATAATACAGGTTTGCAAGGCTGTTTACAAAGAGGTGCCAGCAGGACGCGCTTTAGGAGCGGCAGAAACAGTGGTTTCCCCGGTAACGGCTGTACACAAAGCAGCAACGCTCATAAACACTGCTTTATCAGGAAAGATAAAGAAAGATTCAATCGTAATAACAAAGAAACTTTTCTAAAGACCGTCAGTTCACTTCAGATACGTTAATACAGTATAAAAACACGCGCGCCGCGAGAAAAAAGACACTCTCACCCCCACACGATCGTGCCCATTCTAGTCAATGCTTGTGTTTCAGATCGAAGCTTCCCAGAAGCGGCTCTCCGCGCCGCTTCGCTAAATATAGGCGCCTAGTCTATTTTGACGCACCACGTGGAGGACGGAATAAAACCTTGTCGCAGCTGTAATGCGCCGCAGACGTGTGTTGTAAATGAGGGGTGAGACTGTGTCGCGCAGCGCCGCGTTCCGATTAAAGCGACATACACCGGTATTGCGGTATATTAAAAATTCATATCGTAACAAAAATAAACACCGGTATTCGGTATGAACCGGTAAACCGCCCAGCACTATGTCATATTCATTAGTTTTATTCAGTTTTATTCATATGTATATGTGTGTGTGTATATATATAATATATATATATTTGAAGAGTTCAGATGCAAAAGCCTCTAAGTGCCATCTGAAATTTTCTTCTAGAATGATCATTTTTAATGACAATTAATAGGTAATTTTCATTGCCATTTAAGTGAAATTACTGAACTTAAACATACGAGCTTGATAAAATGTATCATAAAATCAATTACCTATTAATTGTATATATGTGTATATATATATATATATATATGTATATGTATATATATATATATATATATATATATATGTGTATATATATATATGTGTATATGTATATATATATATGTATATATATATATATATATATATATATATATATATATATATGTATATATATATATATATATATATATGTGTATATATATATATATATATGTATATATATATATATGTATATATATATATGTATATATATATGTATATATATATATGTATATATATATATGTATATATATATATGTGTATATATATATATATATATATATATATGCATGTATGTATGTGTGTGTGTGTGTACACGTGTGTTATAACCAATATTATTTTAAAATATACATTTTTACAATTATTTGATTCATTATTTTTACAATTATTCAATACATCTTAATAAATAATTTTATATATTCAATTAATGTACAAAATGTAAAATATCCTTTAAATTGTGTCAGAATTTCGTCATGTATAAATTATTATATAAAAGGTTTGAATTTTTTATTTGTTAGTTTTTTCTCAAAGTGCAAAATTAAACCAAATATTCAAACTTTTTATATATTTTAAGTTAAACATAAAATGTATATATTATTTAAAGGCATCATTGACAATTAAATTATTTTTTAGATTTTGTTTTTCAGAAGTCTAGTTTGAATTCCAAATTTAGAATTTAAATGATGATGCACATTTTCTATATTATCGAAGAAGAAAAAAAGTGCTTATCACACATTTTTGTATGTAATTCTGATGACACGTTAACACTTTTGGTGCAGCATGGCATAAAAAGTGTCAAAAGCTTTGACAAAAACTGAGGCTTTTTGTCTATTTTGTCAACTTTTTGAAGAGCAAAGGATTGATGAAGTCAGAGCATGTCACGGCATCACTAGAGCCCAGATGAAAGATATGTGTGCACTTATTCAGGCTTTTCTTAATCTTTATATGAACAGATATCTATCACTGGCCTATTTACAAGGTCTTTAGGTTGTCATCTCCTGCCCTCACCTCCACAACCCCTTCAGAAGTAGAAATCAGAGACACCATTTTTCATTTAACATCCTTGAAGCAGAGAATTCTGGGTGGTCAGAACAACATGGGAACGATGTTAGGAAGAGTCCACTATTAGGGCCTGAATAATGCACGGGTTATGTATAATCAAAAACCGTAGCTCTTTATTATAAGATTTTTCATGGCTGGGCGACGTTTAGGAGCGGGAGGGGAGGAGGGGGTGAACCTACAAGAGTAAATCCTGCTCGTGTAGAGCGTTCGAGATCCCGACTGCCTTGCTCACGCCAATACAAACAGAAGTGAAGTCATCTTCACTTTGCGTCCCGCTAAGAGCAGCACACTAGTCAGCCAACACAAACAAAACTGCCGGTGACCTCCGGCGCCTGTGAGTGTGTGCCAGTTCCACTTTTATAGCCCGCGTTAATCAGCCTCAAAATCAGTTAAAAGCGTTTTACGTGACCTTGGTGACTAAGATATTCTGTAGCCTATGAAGTAAAACAAGAATCGGTTTGGATTTACAGTGCCCCAAAAGTTCTCGAACTAGAAGACGTACCATGACTGTAACAAAAGTTCCTACTGCGGTAACGTCTTGACATCGATAGGTCCCGTTTGAAGAGCAGGTCTCTAAACTTAAACAATGCTTTAAAGAGGGTGCGATCAAATGTTGGCCATCTCACGTGGTCTGCGGTCGGCTCGGCCTCTCCCGTGACCTCAAAACCGTCCCCTCGCCGAGCCTCAAACGCATTCCGCGCTCAAAGGCGGAGATGAAACCGCACGATTGTGGCTGAAGGATGCTGGAGAGGTTCTGAGGGCCTATTCGCTCAGCTATTCACACATCAAAGGTGAACGTCAATGGGCTGCTTCGTATTGTCGTTCCCCTTTTGTGCTGTGCAGGTGTGCTGCTCTTCTCCGGCAGATGTAGAGCTCCCAATTCCTGGCTGAACAAGAGGAACGTCTTCCCCCTTGGGGCATTCATAGGAAACAGGAGAGGTTCAGGTGTTCGCGGGCCTGAAATAAAACGTGCGGACTGATGTTTTGGGCTTAGTGTTAAATATTTAACAACAGCTTTTGCCTGTGGCTGGAGATTTGGCTTTATCTTGCTTTGGGAACGTGGAGCAGCTGGGATCTGAGGGGTTTGTTGAGTCGGGAGCGGTTGCCCCCATGGAGCGTTTTTAGCCCGCATTTGCCTGTCTGCAGTTTTTTTTTCTGCTTTTAGAGATAGCGGACGTTGAATCTGCCCTGCTCGAGCGTGTCCCATCACATCCTCCAACTGAAAGACGAGGTTCACAGCGGAATACAATGTAGCGTTTTAGCTCGCTGATGTGATATCAGTTATTTGTTGTCATATTTTGGTGCATCTTTTGAGTTTATACATGAAATGGTGGGGCGCTTGAACTGATTGTTTTGGACTTGGATGAAACTGCGGTCTTATCTTTGCAGCGTGTGGAACGCAGCAGCGCTTATCTTTTCCTCTCATCACACATTGTTTGTTCTACCTGTTCTGAACAGCCTTTTGGTGAAACTGTCTTTGGGTGGCTCTTCACTGGACTGTTAAATTAAGCATAAACATTATAAAATACGGATAAAAAATCACACTTGCACTCCCTGTCTAACTGACCAACTATAATTGCATTGTGCCATCTCAAGCAAAATTTATTATATATACACTAGTGAAAATTGCTGCCTTAATTTAAGTACAATCAACTTGGATGGTTAAGTAATTGCTATAATATCTATAATATATATATATATAGTGCTTGTACACTGTAAAAAGTGAACAATTGGATTAACTTAAAAAAAATTAAGTTATCAAATTATCTCAACTTAAATTATCAAATTTTTCAAGATAAAACATGATAAATTAAGTTGAGAAAACTTAATTTCTTTAGGTGTTACCAATTGAAGTAATTTTTTTAAGTTGATCCAACTATTCACTTTTTACAGTGTATAGATAGATAGATAGATAGATAGATAGATAGATAGATAGATAGATATAGATATAGATATAGATGGTTTTAAATTCTTAGATTTCTTCAAAAATCCACTTTCCAATGATTGATCAATTGCTTGAGTTGACATCATCCCCTACTGAAAAACATGGCAAAATATAACATTAAGTGATACTAATGGGTAAACTTTAACTAAGTTAACTTCTTAAAAGATTGATAATGTCATTATGACATTTTTTAATGAAATTTTTAATTACTTCAAAAGGGAAAATGTAATGGGAACTGGGTTGCAGCGTAACCCGGGGACACATTTTTAATAAACATAATGTCGACTAAAATATAAAATTAAATGGATGGAGAATGCTAGCTTTTTGTCTTCAAAAATGTGCGTATTTGCTGTGTAGATGTTGGGTTGGGAACAGGCCAAAAAAAGCATATTTAGGATGAAAGAAAAAAAAAACAAAAAAAGAAGAATGAATATAAAGTTACTAGTTCTTGTCAGTGTGTTGAGTAATATATAAATGTATATTTGTATTAGAATAGTTCACGTTGTCATCAGAACTTGCACGAATGGTTCCGTTTTGTAGAATGACCTACATATTTTCCCCAGAATATCAGACTAAATATCAGGCTAATGTTTGGACGAAAGCACATGTTTTATGCTAATTCCGTCTCTGTTTCTCTCTTCCTGTCTTACTTTGTTCCGTTCGCTTGATAAAAGGCACCAGAGCTCGAGACTGTCCGCTGACACCAGGCTTAACCGGGCCGCTGGAACAAATAGTCCGCTACTTTACTTTGGCAAAGGATTCTCTAACATCTGTCTCTCTCTCTCTCTCTCTCTCTCTCTCTCTCTCTCTCTCTCTCTCTCTCTCTCTCTCTCTCTCTCTCTCTCTCTCTCTCTCTCTCTCTCTCTCTCTCTCTCTCTCTCTCTCTCTCTCTCTCTCTCTCTCTCTCTCTCTCTCTCTCTCTCTCTCTCTCTCTCTCTCTCTCTCCATTCATCTTACACTCGTTTAATTTCCTCTTTTTTTCTTTTGTTTTCCAGATGTCATCCTTTAACCAGTCGTTGTACACTGCATATTAGCAGTCTTACAGTGGTATTTGTGTTGTGTCTCTTCTTTGTTTTGTTTTTCTCCTCCTGAAAAGAAAGGGTGATGCAGAGGTCTTCACTTCCGCTTTATGACCCCAAAAACACTTGCAAAAAGAAGATCCGCCAGTCCAAGGCATCTGCAATCGTCCATGCTGAAAGGGAACTGCCTGTAAAAGAACAATACAAAATCGATTTAGTGATACATATGGGGTCATTTAATCAGCATGTACAGTGTTTGGGTGACGACATGACCATTTAAAAATATTTTGAGCATTTTTTGTCAATTGACAGGTCTAATGTTTTGTTTAAGCGCGAACAAATCAATGAGAACAGTCTAAGTGTGAGCGGAAAAGCTTGTTACAGACCGTAAATCTGTTGCCTTCAGCAACGTTCAGTTTCTAGTCTGATTTATGCCTCAATAATGCAAAAGATCGATCGATAGGGAGATGTATTTAAATATGCTTGTGCTTCAGAAATCTCCCATGTGCTTCCTTTGTTTTCGAAGGAGAAAACAAGGAACCATATCAGGGGAAAAGCCTGGCTCAGCACCATACATTTTTTAGGAATATTCTGGATTTTAGTAGTCCTATATTTTGGCAGGGCTCTGTCGTGCCTGAGGGGGGAAAAGAATCATAGATCATACAGTAGAATGTCTTTAAGATGAACAGTAGCAAAGTCCGCCATAAAACGAGAACAGGAGAAATCTATGGCTTTCCTCAGTGGCAGATTCTTAGATGACCTCCGACCCAGTTTTCCACAGTCTTCCGAGTGTTTGGCTTTGTCTTGGCGCTCTGGGAATATTGTAACGAATTTTGTAATGTTAAAGCAACATCCTTGTTTACTTGAGAGTTTATATTTCTTACCCCATTGGTAAATAGTTTTTAATTTTTTTTTAATGCATAAATCTATCTAAAAAAATAATAATTCTTTATTCAAGATATATTCTGTGAAAACCTGAATATCTTCTTAAAGGTCCCATGACATGCTATTTTTTTGTAGGCTTTAATATAGGCCTTAGTGGTCCCTAGTACTGTATCTGAAATCTCTTTTCAAAAATTCAGCCTCGGTGCAGAATTATAGCCACTACAAGCCAGTCCCAGAATGAGCTTCCTTCAGACAGGCCGTTTCGGTGTCTGTACTCTGTAGCTTTAAATGTTAATGAGGAGGAGAAAGGCGGCGCAAGGTGGAGGGTGGGTGTGGCCTTGACCATCTTGCGCAATGGTACCGGTCCGGAGTAACCCCAGAGTGCAGTCTGGACGATGGGGCGGGGCGACACTTTTAGGCGGGGCGACACGTGTCGCTCCGCCCACACCCGATTTTATTGGTTTATAATACAGCAATCTAATTGGCGTAGCCGTTTGAGGCATGAGCATGCGCATTCCTTTATGTACGAGTCTATGGTAGGAGTTTATGAATGATCTACGACTTCGACGCTGTTTGGCCATACTACAGAAATATTAAGTGATGATAACCATGGGGATTTCCGATTTCAGTAGCCTAATGATCAATTGGATAATATTTTGCTGAATTTACGGGTCAAGTTAGATGAAGTTACTGTCAAAATGTATTCGTATAGCGCTCAATTCACATCGTCTCAAAGCAGCTTTACAAAAAATCATATTGTAAGCTTTAGGCTAATATTGAGCAGTTTTAGGGCTAGGCAATATCACGAAATATGTTGCTGATAAATTACTGTTTGAAATTTAGATAGCCTACTCTTATATTTATTAATTTACCCAGCAGATAAGTCAGTGCCACTTTTAGTGAGCAATGATCATGACAGCATGAAATTACTGGCATATAGGCTATCAAAGGAGAGATCATTTCTAGGCTGATATAGGCTAGACAATATTTTTCCGCATGTCATGCAGGGCTCCGGAATTTCAAATCATTCGTAAATGCTTCTTCGTTTTTCCATTAGGATCAGTGAATAAACACAAACTCGGGATTTTACACAAATGATGATAATTCACTGTATTTCAGTAAAACATCGGATAAATCCGAAAGTTTGTTTTATTTTATTTTAAAGCAAAACCACAGTGACAAATAAGACAATAATAGGCTAGCCTACCAAATAGTATACAAGCCCAGATCGATATAATAAATCTGTTTTAGTAAATACATATTTATTTATTTTCACATTTCAGCACTACACGGTTTTAATTCTATTGTAGCCAACGCACAAAACCCAATGGCCTGATGATGTCACAGTAACAGATAGTCGAATTGTAGCCTACGGTCGACACTTATAAAACATGAATCTTTAAAACTATAACATAGGGATTTTACAGAACCAACAGGCCCTCATTTTATTAACAAAGAAACGTGAGTTTGCCATTAAACATTTTATTTGCACTGTAGCCTACCAAATAACGCACGCATTGGACAACATCTCGCTAAAAAAATGACAACAAAAAACGGTCGTGCTTTAAAAATGAAAATCAGCTGCTTTTACATTCTTACAGTGAATTCTCATCCTTTGAGTAAAATCGAGTTTGTAAAACATCTCTTTGAAGTAGGCCTGCGTTCGTTTTTAAACAATAACTTCATCCATTCTGTTTCTTAAGTACAATAAAACATTAGCCAATAGATCTTAACTAAAATTACCATGGTAAACCGACAACATATAGCCTACGATTAAAGTTAGCATTTAATATTTCTTTAATACGGCCAAATCATTCATAAAATCGAACTGAAAGGAATGCGCATGCTCAGACCTGAATCGTCTACACCAATAAGATTGCGGTATTATAAACCAATTAAATTGGGTGTGGGCGGAGTGACACGTGTCGCCCCGCCTAAAAGTGTCGCCCCGCCCCATCGTCCAGACTGCACTCTGGGGTACTACCCGGTCCGTGCATGTTAACGTTGGATATAGCAATGGCACAAAGACACGCAGTCGTTCAAGCATTTCAGTTTGACCCAGAATCTGATCCGGATGGAGAAGCAACAACTCAGCGGTTCCAGCAGGACATTTCCGAATGGTTAGTTTAAAATATTATGTCTGGATACGGTACTTTATTCGGATGGTTTACAGTTATTATCATGTAGCTAACGCTAACCTACTGTTGCCTTTTCATGAGAGATCTGTAACATCTGTAATTTATCTTATTACAATTACATCATCAAGCTCTGCGATCTTGAAATGCGGATATCGCGCGCGCCGTATAACCAACAGGAAAACGGTTATCCAAATAACAAAGAAGTGTACAACACTCGCGTTACAGTGTGTGTATTCACACACATAAACTGCATGGCTGCATAGCTAATGTGACAGCCACATTCTACGTGTAACAGTCTAGGCAAACATAAACAGTAAAGCAACACACTTATATATCATTATTTGACTTACTGTTCCGAGGTGTGTAGCTGAGCCAAAGAGAGTGATCCAGACTTTAGTTTCAGACGTTCAGCAAGCCCAGCTCTGTATTAACCCTTCGGTGTTCATTTGTACATCCAATTATTGAGCAATTGTTATGCTTCGCTCGCTCAAAAGCCATGATTTCTCTCGTGGACAAACTAAAATCGCGCGCGCGCGTTCCTACTTCCTAGCTCATTTTCTCATGGGCGGAAATATTCTCTGGGCGGGCAAAGCTGAGACAGGGGAGGTAACATTCCTCCTTATAACGTCACAAGGAGGAGATTCAAGATCAGCGCGATTGAGCTTCCATTTTCTCAAAGGCAGAGAAAGATAGCAAAAGCTCGATTTACACCGATTGAAATTTCTAGAAACTTGGGGACCATATACAGGCTAGGGGAACTCATATTAATGTTAAAAAACCTCAGAAAGTGAAAATTTCATGTCATGGGACCTTTAATATCTTTTTCTTCTCAGGTTTTAAATGGTAAACAATACAGAAATACTGATTTCAAAATTATTATTATTATAGTTCAGTTTAGTTCCTTTTTTTGTTTAATTCTAGTATTTACTTCTTTTTTTTTTATTCTACCTAAGCACATAATTTGTTAATTATCTGTCATTCTCAAATTCTTCAATAGCACTCCTTTGTCCTTTTCTCAAGACTGTTTTCGACGCCACCAGCACTGCAATTTTCTCTCTTTCCTCTCTTTCCACATTGCTTTGTCTCTCTCTATCTCTCTCTCCTCCTTATTCCGCAGCCATCCTCTCTGAGTTTAAGATCCTTTTTAAAGATATGGGATATGAGCGCTGTTTCATCTTCCCCAGGCTCATCTGGTAGAGGTTAGCAGGCATGTGGAAGCCATTGGACTGAGGACCCGGGCTGATCAGAGAAAGATGTGCCCCTCTGGATCTGCTGCTGCACATGTTTGAATCCCGGGACCCTTATTTGCTCAGTCTCGCTTTCTTTAAAATTCCTACCCCTCTCATTCTCTCATTCCCTTTCCAATTACCCTCATCTCTCTCTCTCTTCTCTGTACTCTCTATGTCTCTCGCTCTTTGTTGGAGAGGTTTGGTGAGGATGCTTTTGTAAATTCTCTATTGGAAGAAGCTGTGATTATCCAACGGCCTGACAAGATTGTTTCTGACTGTGTCTTGCGGTGTCTTTATCTGCTGAATTGTGGGTAAAAACGGAGTTTGAGTAACCTTAGTATAGCGTACTAGTTTTATTATTGTTGCAGTACATAGTATGTTGCATTAATGTGCACACTGGGCCATATCTACTAAAAGCTTGCGTCAGCTCAATAAAAAAAAATGCTGCCCGAATTTACTAAAGACACACAGTGATGAAAAGGCATGGATAGGGTTATTTTTGTGGCTGACCTTACTAAAGTTTGCGCTAGTCAATTTACTGGTATTTGCACCATTATTTAACACCCCCAAAAAAGCATGTCTTAAAGAGTTCAACTAAAGATCACCCTCATGTCGTTCCAAACCCGTAATACTTTCATTCATCTTCGAGACACAAATGAAGATATTTTTAATGAAATCTGAGAGATTTCTGTCCCTCCATTGACAGCTACGCAACTACCACTTTGTCCATTCATACGTCACTTTGTAAACAGCACTCTGATTGGATGAATCTTTCTTAACACTCAGATTTCATTAAAAAAAATCTTCATTAGTGTTCATTAGTGAATTAGTGAAGATGAACGGAAGTCTTACAGGTTTGGAATGACATGAGGGCGAGTAAATGATGACAGAGTTTTCATTTTTGGGCTAACTATCCCTTTAAGCCAATTTGCGCCCGTGTTGTTAGTAGATCACGTGCACATGATTATCAACCGGATGGAAATTTGCACTGCCCTTGATAGACTGCTTTGGTCATTATGGGAATGATCTGGTTGCGTCTGTGGTCTTTAATGTGCGAATTGTCAGTAAATCACCCGCAGAACTTTCCACTTCCATCAGCACTTTTATGGGATTGTGGTCTCACGCTAATTTGCCCTGTTTATTAAATTTGACCCTAGGTATCCCACAAGGCAATGCACTCAACTTACATTTTCAGTGTGATGCAATAAAATACATGATTTCTTGACTCATTATTTGATCAGACTGCCAAATGTGAAATGTTTTTACTCAAAATTCACTGATTTGACTCTCAAGGTGAAGTCACGTGACAGCAATGTAGCAGACTATTTTTGAAACATTAAGCAATAGAATAATGGCTACTGTTTCACATACTATTTAAAAACTAATATGCAGAATAGATTGTAAACTGCAGTTTTCAGTAAGTAGTAGGCTAGTGTTCCATTCCCAACATAGCTTGTGTGAATATCAGTGTCTGTCTTACAGTAACCTTCTCGCTCTGTCACTCTCTCTCTTTTCTCTCTTTGTCTGACAGTGTTTTATGACAGTAAAACAGCTTGTATTATGTTTCCTCCTCATGTGACTGACGTAATCCCAGTTTCTCATTCTCTTCAGTGCATTACGGTCTGTCACCCACTCTTTCCAGTTCTCTCTCTCTCTCTCTCTCTCTCTCTCTCTCTCTCTCTCTCTCTCTCTCTCTCTCTCTCTCTCTCTCTCTCTCTCTCGTACACAGACTCTTCGACATTTCAAAAAACAGCTTGCAAAATAATTAGTTACAGATATATATTGCCAAATGGACACAAATGATCTCAACAAACTAAAATCTCTAAATCAGCTTCAGTTTTTCCACCAACTGGCTTTGCACTGTTTTATGCTGTAACTCATCTTCCCAGAATTCACTGCCGGAATAATGACCGTTGTTTTTTAATATTTTGCACACTAATATGAGAAAACAAGGCGTTTACCTTGAGTTGAGAATCATATGGAATTAACCTCTTAAAATGTAATTTACTATCTTTTATCTTTTGCCTTTTACTGTTTTTTATTATTATTATTATTTGCTTAATGAAAGATAATTGCAACTTTTTATCTCAATATTGCGACTTTATTTCTTAGAATTGCGAGATATAAGTCAGAATTGTGAGATATAAACTCACAATTGCGAGAAATAAACACAATTCAGATTTTTTCTTCTCGAAAATGCGACTTTATATCACGCAATTCTGACTTTATAACATACAATTGCGACTTTATATCACGGAAGTCTGACTTTATGACTCGCAATTGCGACTTTATATTGCGCAATTCTGACTTTATAACTCACAAATGCGACTTTATATCGCGCAATTCTGACTTTATAACTCGCAAATGCGACTTTATATCGCGCAATTCTGACTTTATAACTCGCAAATGCGACTTTATATCGCGCAATTCTGACTTTATAACTCGCAATTGCGACTTTATATCGCGCAATTCTGACTTTATAACTCGCAAATGCGACTTTATATCGCGCAATTCTGACTTTATAACTCGCAATTGCAACTTTATATCACGCAATCAGAATTACAAGATAAAACGTCGCAATTACATTTTTTCTTTTTTATTCTGTGGCGGAAACAAGCTTCCATAGATTGCTCATAAGTCAATGAATGTTTTTTTATTATTATTTAGTATTATTATTATTTAGAAAATGAGGCACCAAACTCGAGTTGCACAGAACAGAGAAATCTAATGTGAATTATTGCAGACAAACGATTTGATTGTATGAACATTTATGACATAAAAGCAATAGTATTTGGTTCCCAGTGGCATTGTAGAAATGTCCTATTTGCCATCAGCCATGATTAGATATATAGTAGAGAGGTTAAAACTGAGCTATGTGTTGGTCATGTGACCGGTGAACCCTTTGTTGAATATAACTAATAAACTCATGCTAAAACGAATAAACTAATTTGACTGAAATGCATCATTTTGAACGTTTTAAATGACGGATTGCACCTTTAAGACCTCACTGTCTGATATTCTTGAGGTACTTGGGATATTTCTGCTGAACAAACCAAAGAAAGAAAGAAAAAAAAAACGTCAAAGAAAAACAAACCAAAGTGGTAACCGGCACTTAGTCGAAACCACTGATCCTTTCTTAGCGTTCGCGCTGTAACTTAATGTCCTGATATATCACTTTACCCGTCACACTGCCAAGACTCAGTATTGGCCTTAAGAATAAATAATACATTTGTACTCGCAGCTCACCGCAGTCCCTGATCTCCAGACCTACGTCTCCAGAGTCTTTCGACTGGAAACCAGAACACGGTCGGAGTAGAGCTGGATTAACCCGCTCTCCCGCTGCTGTGGGCCGCACGATCTACTTTTGTATACTTATTTATGTTCGTTTTATGTGGATTTATGAAGATGTGTTTGGTGTTTATGGCTTTGGCTCCCATGCAGAATAAGAAAATGTGTATCTGTATGTAAGACGTTGGAAACGGCACACATGCTAGATAACTACTCCAGCTGTTGGGTTTTCTTGGCACGCTTCCCGCTCCAATCTTTCACACATGCACACATTCATTTCTGCTTGTTACTCTTGGTCGCAAATATGTGGAGATGGTTGCCCAGAGCTTCTAGCATCTAATCCTTTTTTCTGATTTCATCTATTTGTTTACGCATGAAAATCAGATTGTTTATGTATGCGGCAAATTGTGATTTTTTTGGTGCAAAGCATAAGAATAAAGCTCCAAATCAAGCCAATAAACAATACAATTTTATTCCAAACAAAAGAAAACCCAAAAGTGGTAGTTCTGACCCATGTCTACACCATTATATAACCACAGAGGGAAAACTTCTTGTATGTGGTGTGGTGTGTGTGTGTGTGTGTGTGTGTGAGTGTGTGTTTCTGAAGACCTCAGGCTTTTGTTACGGCCCCCGGGGCTCGATGCCCCTCTGCGTGTGCTCTGGAGGTCGTCCTGCTCGCCGTGCCCTAAGCAATGTCTACATGCTGAATTTCTGCTTCATTTTGAAGAGAAGTAGCTAGAATGGACAATAGCATGCCTGTGTGTTCGCACTGACAAGAGCTTTCATTTGCTCAACTGTAGTTTTCTAAACAAATCATGCATTTGTCCGACCACCAATTGTGCAAGTAGAAGCTGAAGATGAATGCTTGACCTGAAGAGCTCTATCAAAAGCACGAATGTAGCAGCACAATTTGTTTGGTTTATCATTGATTAATTTTCCCACTGCATCCATGAATGTTAGTAGGAATATTAATACGGTAACACTTTACAATAAGGTTTCATTTGTTAACTTTAATTATTTACATCAGTTAAGATGAAGAAATAATGAACGGCAGTTCTACAGCATTTGTTAATCTTTGTTAATTTCAACATTTACTAATACATTATTAAAATCAAAAGTTGTATTTGTTAGCATTAGTTAATGCACTGTGAACTAACATGAACAAACAATGAACAGCTGTATTTATATTAACAAAGCACAATCAATAAGTGAACAAATACAGTAACGAATGTATTACTCATGGTTAGAAGTGTTACTGTGTGGCTTAGAAGTGTTGGCTTTTACTGTTACTTGCTAATTTTTATTTTATTATTTTATTTTATTCAGCCTTAAGTAGTATACTTTTCCTATGTTTCTAATCAATTTCTGAATTAATTTTTGAGCTTTATTATGCACTTTTTTTATTCACATCTTGATATCCAATTTGTACATACTGTAAGTATGTGGATGATACCTCAAATCATATATAAATGAAACCGTATTGTAAAGTATTACCATTAATACGTCTACAAAATATATTTTTATTTTATTTTATTTTATTTTATTTTATTTTATTTTATTTTATTTTATTTTATTTTATTTTATTTTATTTTATTTTATTTTATTTTATTTTATTTTATTTTATTTTATTTTATTTTATTTTATTTTATTTTATTTTATTTTATTTTATTAACCCCCAACTTTAAGTATTATAAATTTCTGAAATAATTGTTGAGCTTTCTTATGCACTTTTTTATTCACATCTTGATCCCCGGTATGTACATGGATGGACACCCGACACGATACCTTAAATCATATGTATGTATGTGTGTGTGTGTGTGTGTGTATGTATGCATGCATGTATGCATGCATGTATAGCATTGTATACAACCTATATACGTAACAACCTATCAACCACATACTGTAGCAACCAGCCACAGCACACTAGCACTGTGGTGGCTTTTGCATAAACACCTCTTTCTAGTCCTATTTGTCTTTGGTTTTCGGGGAAACTCATTTTATTCTTGCTGTCCAGTAATTTAAACTGTCGTTCAGCTGCTCTCTGCTGTGGCAATTTACCCACGTAGCTACATGAGGACCTGTCAAACGCTCTGCTGCACTGCTCTTGACAAAAAACCCTCCACACAAAACAACATCACCACTCAAGTGGGCCGATATGACTTGTTTGGACAGTTTATTTGAAAGCTTTTATTTATTATTACAGCAATGTTTGTTCACACCCCCCTCACCATCATTGTTGTATGATGGCGATTGTGAACAGACGCCCCACTGCGCTTCTGTTAATGACAGCGGAAGCTGAACACAGTGAGAAATGTGACAAAGGCTTGATCAAACTAATAGCTACTTTGTGTTTCGTTTGCCTCTGAGGTTAAAAGAAAAAAGCAATCGGTGATCATGATAACGGTGTTTCCAAAAAACAGGCACGATGTATGTGATAAATTATACAGTGCTGTTGAAACCGAGGGATAATAGCTCACGCAAAAGTGAAATTCTCTTATCATTTACTCACACTCATACCGTTCCAAACCTGTATGAACACACAAGAAGATACTGAAGAAGTCAATTGGGTCCAAACAACCTCAGAACAAAGGAAGCGGTCTCTGGTTGACAGAATTTTCATTTTTGGGTGAATTACTTATTTAAATACCTACATTTTCCCAGTCTGCCTTGCTGTATGCTGAACGTGACCTAAACCTGGTTTGGTAACCTCCTGCCGTTCTTCTAACAACTACAAACAGCTCTGACCATGTTAATAAACAGGTATAGTGAATAGACTCTCTGTCTCCTGCGCTTTTTAGGGTCGCCTTTCTGAATGAGGCAGGGACTCCTATCAATAGCGGTTTCCTTTCAGGTCCTCTTCCACTAGACTTGATGAATTAGCCCTTTTCTTAGTCCGCCACCCTAAAATAACAGGTCACTAAAACCTGACAAGTACTATTAATCAACCGAAACCGTTTCCATTCGATTCCAACTTTGCTTTTGTTTGCCATCTCCAGCGACTTGTTAAATGTTTTCATAATCGTAGCCAGTTAAGCCAAGTTTCAATCCCTGACGGCCACCAAAATGATGTTTCCCTCATATTTGTTTATTGATAGTAGCGTCATTGTTTAAATCTCTTGATTGGAGCTTCCTCTTTTTTTCCCCCTCTCATAATCCCTTCTAGCTGAGCCGGCTGGTCGTTCGAGTTGGGAAAAGTCTCCCAACTCCCGTCCTAATGTAACTTTTTTCCTCTATGTTAACACACTTTAGCACTCCCAAATGAGTTATAAGACCCTCTAAATCACCCCACTGAAGTACACTACATGTCCTGTACCGTGTCTGCCACCCCTAAAAAAACAGGTCACTAGGTAATTGAATAGTTAAGGGAGGACTTGTCCTTCATCAGTGCCAAGCAAAGCATATGGCAGTAAAATCATGTGCCTGCTGTTTCATTTCCACAGGCCCCCTGAAGACTAACAGACCGTGGAGGGGTTGAAAAGAAGCCTTTATTTCCACACACACATTGAGGCACATCAGAGCACGAGCCTCGTTTTGAGGTCATTGCGAGAGCGATAGGGGAGATTTGATCTGAAACGCCTCTGTCAGGTGTGCTGGTTAAGTGTAAGCGTGACGGGTGCTTCTTTTCGAGCGTTTGTTCGTTGGTTGCCGTTCACATACTGTCTGTTTATTTCTGCATAGCTGAAGCGTACGCCACTGTTTACCCCATCTCCAGATGCCGTACACACTCTTGCAAATGCTCAAAAGGAGCCTTATTGGTTTAAAGTGCCGATATTTGGTTTAAAGTCAAGTCGTCTTTATTTATACAGTGCTTTAAACAATACTTTGAACAAGGAACTCTGAAGTGACATAAGCCGGCCAACAGCGATAGCGCGGCATTCGACAACGTCAAGAACTAGAGAATGGAGGACGCCTTGATCGGAGCTGTGTTTTTGTTGTGTGTTTTGTGGGATTCATGATTACGTAGATGGAATGTAGATGCACAAGTTATGCGATGGAAAGAGCAAGAAGGGACGAAATCTCCTACGACAATTTGCAGTGCTACATATCATTAAGGCTGAGAAAAGAACACAGTGCAGCAGACAAAGGCGACAGGTAAATGCCGTTAACGTTAGCTTTCTGTATGTTTATTGTGGAGTACAGTGTGTGTGTTTACACAGCTTTTTAAAAAGGGGGGGGGGGTGTTTCGCGTTCGTGCGTTCAACCAATCAGTGTACACTTGCGTCAGTGTTAGTTCCTGTTGTGTTAGCATTGTGCTGGGTTAGACCCTACTCTGAAGTAGGAGCTAATTTAGTACCCCCAAAAGGCGTTCCTAGAACTAAATTCGTTCCCAGTTCCTGAAGTGCGAACATGCTAGAAAAGGGGGTACCTCCGCAATTAGTTCTAGGAACTATGAAAAGGTTCCTCCGGTGCGAAAGCCCCTTTTGTTCTCATTCAGAAGTGTCAAGGAGTTGTGAAAATTACATGATCTATGACCTTTATACAATGCTTGCCAAAGTAAAGATTGTAAGCCTATCCCTCACAGCCTCATTTTCACCCGTGTTAAATTCAATATAGCGTCTAACCTGACTAAGGTCTGTATTACTGAATATTAAGTGTCTTTCAAACCCCAACTAAGCAAGTCAAAGGTGGCAAATAACCTAACACCATCAGGTGACAGAAACAGAAAAGAAAAAAACGTGGGAGAAACCAGGCTCAGTCAGGGAGCCAGTTATCCTCAGGAGAAAGTGCAGGAGATTGCTTTGCTTCGTCCCGTCTCCTCAGAGACACCTTATCCGCGCACACACCAGACCTTGACCGTGCCGCCACATGGGCGCAGGAGCAGGGGGTTAACGCACCGTAGCTGGGGGCCTTCCTTTGAAGTCGAGACTCACCAGGAGGGCGGTATCAGCTGCGGAGAGCGAAAGAGAAAGAGCGAGAGTTGTAAACCCCAGCGGACGCCGCAGCTCCAGGCAGGGTTAGCTTGCTGTGAACGCACTAGCGGGTTTGAACCCCCCCCCCATCTCCTCCCAGCTCCCTGCTGCTAATGAGAGCAGCGTATCGATCCGCTCTTTGAGACTCTAGGCAGGTATAGTATGTCCTCTCTAAAGTGTGCATTTCCAGCGGCAAGTTCTGGCCCTCACCAGCCCTGGAGACCCTACAGACAGAGGAGAGGGTTCAAGCATCAGGCAGTGATGAATGAGGTGGGCACTCATGATGGTTTGGTGGAAAATAATGGAGGGAGGAAGAGTGGATGAGGCATTTGGTGAGGTGGAAGGAAACTCGAGATTATTGTCCACTAGATGTTTGGCTAGCTAGTAGTTTGAATGCAATTTTTGCATTTATACTTGTTTAGTCAGATTGTATTGCTATTTGTAGTCCATTTTACTACAGCAGTTTGAGTTAAACATTGAATTCAGTAAGGAAAAAAAGTGTGCATTACGAGCCATAATGGAACCAGAATGAATGCTAAATAGCTAAATGGCATAATTTCAGTTATTTCATTTTTTGGTAAAGGATTTATTTATTTTTTATTTTTTGGGAATGTTGAGCATCCATTAATAAAGTAAATAGAGTCAGGTGATATTGGATATTTAGTTGTGCTTGCTTATTTTCACTATTTTTAATTTCAGATTACCTTTGCCATCTTCTATAACACACTTAAATCTAATCTTTTAAACCACAATAAAATGTAATGACACTTTTGAATGTAATATTGCAAATCTTAAAAACAGTATGCAGTATATTTTCAACTTTATAATATTGAGATGTATTACCATTTTTTCAGACAAAATAGATTAAATTTTAAAATCATGATACCATGGTATATATCAAAAGGAATTGGAATTGCTTTAATGTCACTTAGTTCGTGCCGCCACAGTAGTTTTTGTAAAGGCATTTTTTTTTTGGCTTTTCCTACCCGTTCTTCATTCTTCTGAACGCACTCTTTTAGCGGGTGGTCTTAAGTGTTGGATAACCAGCGACTGGCATGACTCCAGCTTCAGTCTGACCTGCAATGGCGCGGTGACCCAGGAGGCGAAGAGCGTTCTAAATGAGGTCTCGCTCTAATTTGTCATCCCTCCATTTTTGTATTATGTTTAGCAGGCACCATGTGGACAGATGATCTGGAGGAGAGGGAATGTGCGGCGGTTTTCCGTGGGTTCACATCTGGGAACGATTGCGTTCGCATACGCACATTGTTCATGTGGAATTGTTCTCGCAAACCTGACATACAGTACACGTTCTCGTTTCTGTTTCTCTAAATATTCTCACGATTCCGCAATTTCCGCCCCAATGACATTTCGTTTTGTACGTGATACTCGATTGGACAGATGCTGGAAGTTGCTTAAAATTGCTTTCCTTTTCTATAGCAGAATTCCCCATGGTTTGAAACCTACAAATCTGAATTCCTGACTAGTTGGAGCTAGTTTGGTGAACACATTGCTGGTTATGCTAGTGAAGAACCAGGTTCTTGCTAGTTAGACCGGTCAATTATTGTGATCTTTTTGGCTTAAAAGTGCAAGTAATCCTAAACTAGATGAGGTTAGGCAGTCTGCTGGGGACAAACTAGCATACCAACATCCAAAAAACACCATATGCTGGGCTTTTCAGCATGATAATGTTTAGGAAACTTCTAAGCAGATAGACGTTGTGATTATAATACATATTTATTCTACTGCAACTGCTGTATTTTGGTCGTTCCCCATGGTTTCTCTTCAAGGCCCACAATCCCGTTCCTGACAAATCTCCCTGCGCCTTTGCCAGCTCTGGGTTTTTGAAGTGCTTTTTTTAGCAAATCTCCAGTTCCCCAATGGCTCCAGCAGAACACTCCAGAAACCCTCAGTGGTGGCTCAGCAAAATCCATTTCATTTCCGCCCAGCAGAGCTCTTACTGTCATCCCTCTGTAGCCCATGTGTGGTATTAAATATTCATTTCATTAATGTCGGAGGAATATCAATGCAAATCTCATTTTAATTTGACGTTACCGCATCTGTTTCAAATTTCTGTGAAGCATATAGTTCTGCAAAAGTTCTGGAAACTGAACAAGCGCTTTTGGGTTGCCAGGTTTAGTAGAGAAGAGACTGAGCATTCAGTAATTTGTGTACAGATTTGAAACTTTTTACACATAGATGGATCATTAGAATTTGGTCCAAAAACAAAATGGCCTATATTTTGTAATTATCAAAGTCAAGTAAAATTACTAGGGGATATAGCCTACTTACTGTGGTTATTTATTTATTTATTTATTTATTTGCCGTTTTCATTCAATGCCAGTTTTGACCACGAGGTTTAAAGGCATAATTCTCAATGAAAATTATGTTGTCATACTGTATATTCACCTTCATGTCATTTTAAACCAATATGACATTCTGTGAGCACAAAAAGGAAAAATTTTGAACGGTATACTGGTAGATCATTTTTCATACAATTACACTGAATATGGACTGATGCACTCAAATAGAATGCAAAAGCAGAATAAAAGTAATTAATGACTTGTGTAGTATATTCGATGTTCTTCAAAAATTTGTGTTTCATAGAAGAAAGCAGGTTATATTACTTTTTTGGGTGAACTGTCACTTCAAAGAGACGGGCTTGGTTTCTCTCTCTTGCCGTCACTCTTTCTGTCTCACTTCAGTGGTTTATATCATTTCCAGGACTCCATTCCCATTTTGTAGACATTTTCAGAACTTGACATATGTACACACACACACACACACACAACTTTCCCCACAAGGCCCTGTTAGAAAGCAAGCATGCTATCAGGTTTCTCAGCTCAGGGTGTAAATCAAGCGTGAGTTGGGTTCACACAACTCTGCAAACTCAATCCAAGTTTGTTGATCCGCTGCGAAAATTCGAATCCCTTAGCTGATCCATGGAGAGCGAACACAGTTCACATTAGACACTGACCCTCATCTCTCTCACCGGCCAGTGATCTTCTGGTGTGCATGTGTGTCTTTCCTCTATAGACTGCCTAATTAAGCCGGTCGAGGAAAACGAGATGCCTGTTGAAACCCTTGGCTGGAAGGAATGATATGCTTGAGAGATTGTTACAGAGAAATGATGGAAAAAGAGAGCAAGAGATGAGGAGAAGAAATTATTTCCATTTCTTTCAGCGAATCACCTCCGATTGGACATTTTTCAGTGGGGAAAGGATGACTTTTACCTGCTGTGACATTACAAGCAGTAGAAACTGGAATCATATGGCCAATTAAGTGCTTAAAGTCTTAAAAGAATTTGGAGGCAGTCAGGAGTTCAGGTTACCTTGAGCATCTCACTTTGATCTAGAGCTGAGGGTAATCGGGCCGACAGGAACACGTTCAGGGGCGTGAGAGCCCAAAGAAGTTTCCATTTCTGTCGACTTGCACATACTTTTATGAAAAAGGGGAGAATTACTGATACGTAATAATTGTTTGTGTAATATTTATAAAAAAAAAATATATATATATATATATAAAATGTATCAAAATACTATATATTTTAAATGTTTTATTTTATATATATG
Organism: Scardinius erythrophthalmus; assembly: GCF_964197995.2. Taxonomy (NCBI): domain Eukaryota; kingdom Metazoa; phylum Chordata; class Actinopteri; order Cypriniformes; family Leuciscidae; genus Scardinius; species Scardinius erythrophthalmus. Next base: position 29,565,723 of record NC_138227.1, on the reverse strand, counting down.
CATGCACACATGTTCACCTTGGTAATCTTTTTACATATAGTACTAATAAACAATAGTAATAATATTAATAATAATAGTATATGATACAATAATGTAATAATAAATAATACATATTTATTGAACTCAAAATCATCATATTAGAATGATTTCTGAAGGATCATGTGACACTGAAGACTGGAGTAATGATGCTGAAAATTCAGCTTTACCGTCACAGGAATAAATTACATTTTAATATGCATTTATATTAAACTAAAAACTGTTTAAATTGTAATAATATTTCACTGTTTTTACTGTATATTTGATTAAATAAATGGAGCCTTGGTGAGCAACAGATGCTTCTTTCAAAAAAATAAAAAAAATTGTAATGTTTCCAAAAACAAGGTGAACATTAATATTTTTTTGTAATAATGCCCAATAAGATCAGAAATGTGCTTTGCAAATGCAAATATGGTTTCACATTGACTATAAAATACTTTCTAGGTCGGCAGCTCACTGGGTTTTGGAAAATATCTCGAGTCAAGTTGCTGTGTTTCACCACATGTGCTTTTCCCATGTCATGTGTATATAATTTAAAACATTGGACTAATCTAATGTGCTGCTGTACAGTATCTACATGGCACTGTGAAAGGCATGCTTTCTCGGATTAATGGGAACGCTTTAAGCAAATCCGTCAGAAGGGTAACAGGGTCGACTAACATGCTTAGACTTAAACACGTGTGTTTTTTGGGTTCAGATGTTATTGCACACTTCAGCAGTGGTCTAGATGAATGTTCAATCTCGTGTCCCACATTAATATCACTTACATTTCCATGCAGGAAGAGCACTTTATATTCCAAACCCTCTTTTGTGCCTTTTTAGCTAATGTAAACAGAAGTTTTAGGTTTAATCTTTGTATGTTTGAAGTAAATTAGAGGTGGTTTGCACTTGGAAAGAGTAGAAAAATGATCCTCTCATGGTTTCTAATTTGTTATTCCTCTTCTTTAAATGTTAGCGTGTGTAGTTTCCTGATAAAAATGCTGGTCGTGTTTCTAATATCCCTGTTTTTCTCTCTCTTTTTACCAGTTCTTCGAGATGATTTCCGACAGAACCCCGTGGACGTGATGGTGGCGGCGGGCGAGCCAGCGGTCATGGAGTGCCAGCCGCCCCGTGGACACCCAGAACCCACCATCTCCTGGAAGAAAGATGGAGTCACCATTGACGACAGAGATGAGAGGATAACGGTAAGCAAATCTGACAGCGATTCCAGCTGGTTAGTGCTGCTTCATCTAGCTGGTGGAAGAGTGTTTTACACTGGCTGGTTAAAGAGATACTTCACAGCTGGCAAATTGGGCTTTCAATATAACTTGTCTGCCTGTGCAGTAGAAAGGCGAACACATTTTTGTAATTTTGACTAGAGAAAACATAGCAAAAAGGATGTTGTCTTCCTTTTTACCAATAGGTAGGAAAACTTCAACACCCATAATACACTGGGAATGTTGCCGTCCAAGGCCACTCCCACCAGTCTGCAACTATTGGATACACTTGATCAGAGTCAAATATTGCCTTGATTTAGAAGGAAATACTTTTTAGCAAACTTTTAGTCATAATGGTGTCGACTTATAGTTCCTGTGTGCAGGAATTCAAAAAGTAAACGTTTAGCGGGAATGAGTTTCCGTTTCCTGTGAAGGATCCAGTGTGTTTTAGGCAATGGCTAAAAGCAGCAAAAATTGTAAATATGGAGAGAACGCTGCGAAAATCTTAACCTCCGTGTTTGTAGTCAACACTTCAAACTGGATGACCACGAGCACAGTGTTTTGGGTCAAACGGAGGGGAGAAACTACCATTCTGTCTGTAGTTCCTCCCGAAAGAAAAACGCTGTCTTGTACAGGTAAGAAAGCTGTTGCCATAGTGTTCCACTTTCACCATAATGCTGTTTAAAGGAGAACTCCGGTCAATTTTAACATTGAGCTAATTTTTTGGTATAAAAATGATGTTATTTAAGCCAGTGCAAATACCTGTGTTTACATCCTGTTTTCGGTTGAAGTCCAAAGTAGTCGATTGCCGAGTTCACGCGCATAGTTTAGTTACCTATGATCACGAGCGTGAACTCGGCAATCGACTACTTTGGACTTCAACCGAAAACAGGATGTAAACACAGGTATTTGCGCTGGCTTAAATTGCATCATTTTTATACATATCTTTCACATCTACTGCAGTCAGATTCACCCGTGTTCACTCTGAAGGAATCACTCACATTAGCTGTGCACTTGTAATGACACATCAAGGATGTTAAGAGGCTAAAAGCAGGTTTAAAACTTGCCCCATTGAAGTCAACAGGGTGCAAATTTTAAAAATAGAATAACTCGGTGTAGGCAACACCGATTTTTGTCGTTGTTCTCTGTATTGACAGCACTCCAAATGTACAAAAAAATGAGCTCAATGTTAAAATTGACCGGAGTTCTCCTTTAAAGAGTAGACAAAGCACAATACAGTTTTCAGTGATAAACCCTTACAATAACTGTTCTGTTAATAACCCTCTGTTGATCTGACAAAATACAAAAATGCGGAAGTATAATCTGTAGTTTTCATGAAAGCTCTGGAGCTGTCTAAAGTCAGAGAAACCGCAAAACACATCATCCGGTGGACTTTTGCTGAGAAATAAACATGAATTTCTCTGTCTGGGTAACATGGACAAATAGTAAACATATAAAGGTTGAAAATCGGCAAAGTTCGATTTTAAGCTCGACTGACAGGATTTGTGGGATAGTACGAATAACTAGAATTTTATCCACCTAAAACAGTAGTCCCACTTCAAAATTGATGACTCAAACAAATTTACTGCTCAAATAACACACATTTTTTATGGATGACTTACTGTTGCTGTATTCAATAAAAAATATGAGCTTCACATCCGGCCACAGGTCCCTTCCTAATTTTCATTTTAGAGGTACTAACGAAGACCTGCTGATTTGTTAATAAAAAAGACACAGCAAAAAGAAGTTCCCTTATTTAATGCATGTGGATAACAACTGCTTCTGCTGCATTTTTCCAGCAAATGAAGGCCGATTAGGGCTTCTGCTGATGAGTGTTTAAACTGCGTCATGGCCGACTCTGTCGGGGAAAATTAATGGAGCCCATTCATCTGATTGGAAGGGCATGTGGGAATGAAAGTTTGCCTTCGCCAGCGTTCACGAGCCGAAAACTCTCTCTCTGCTGATTTAATGCAGTCTTTAAACCAGGGCCACCAATTAGGTTTTTCTAATTAAATGTGTGGGAAATTAAGTAACGGGATAAATCAGGCCTCTTTTGTCGTTAAAAGAGTGACTTTGATGTGCACGCCGCTGCTCGTTTTCCACGTGGCTTATTTGTGTAGAATAAGGCTAAAGGTGGTTTGGGAGGTTTTGTTATTTTTAATCAAACTGTAGACAGGGTTTTTTTGAGAATACCATTTTACTGCTTAGCACTGACTAAAAAGGCAATGAAGGAATGTGTAAAGCATTCCAAAGTTACGACAACATGTAACTATGATGTTGCGATTGTGCTGATTAGAATGGCTGAATCAAACCAGGTCAAGTTTGTTGTTGATGTTAGTGGTGGTGGTGGTGTATGTGTGTGTGTAGCTTATCTGTAGTCTGCAGTCTACAATTAACTGTATGGTCATCTCAAACACACCCACATGTTGGTACTCCTATCATTATGAGGACGTTTCATAGGCGTAATGGTTTTTATACTGAGCTAATGACATTTTCTAGCCCCTAAACCTAAACAGAAAACATTCTGCATTGCTACATTTTTAATGAAAAACCGTTTAGTATGTTTTTATAGCAATTTGAATTATGAGGATATCGGCATGTACTCATAATGTAGGGGGCATGGCCTGAAGCCTGAATACACACTACATTATAAGGATCCTCATAATGTAGGTCAAACACACACAATTTAATATTGGCCATATGTATGTATAGATAGATATGTTTTTGTACCGTCTTAAATTATGTAAATAAAAAGATGCTTAGAAAAATTAAAGGAAGCACAAAATTGTAATATATATATTACTGGATTTAACGTCAAACTAAATCCAGAAGAACTGCGGGAACGTCTCATATATATATATTATTATTTTTTATTTTTATTTTCAACAGCAATGACAAATACACACACACACACACACACACACACACACACACACACACACACACACACACACATATATATATATTTATTTTTATTATTACAGCAATGAGACTTGAGAGTGGCCATTATGAGAATGGAGAATGGTTTAATTGTGCAAAGAGTGTAAACATGTTGTTTCCCTTTAAGAAGCATCTTTGTCTTTGTTTTTTTGTTTGGGGGCAAAATGCACTTCACAGCAATTAACTGATTTTTTTTCCGAAACATTGGCTCAACTACAGCTCTGCATACAGCAATGAGCATCAGCATTATTCATTTGTTTTGCGTTCCACTGTTATCTCTAAATTAAGGAGCTCCAATGTGGCCATTAATTGCTTTTCAGCAGTAACTCTGTATTGTTTTGCAGCTTTTTGTTCTGAGTTGGTGTGTGATCATCATGGTCTGCTGAGTGACTCCACACCGTGAGCCCTGAATGAGCACGCATGAGCCAAACCACACAAGACAAAAGGCATGCGAATAAAGCAATCTCCCAATGCTCAGATTGATCGCATCCGAGGACGGAGGGAGCGAAGGCGTGTTCGTTGACTCTGGACCGAGAGTAAAGCTGTCCTGCTGTGATGGAACTCCAAATATGTGTCTGCGTGTACTTTGGACGTGAAGAGGAGTTTTTGGGCTGTCTAGCAGAGCTCTGCGGCATGTTACGTGTCATAGCAATCAGATAGTCATTTTGTTATGGAACCTAGCACGCTTCCTTGTTGTTAACAGTTGTTAAGTTTCTTAGGTGCGCTTTCAGATTCTGCTACATGTTTTCATTAACAGATAAGGCAATACCACAATACATTGCAACAAGCAGCTCGCTATCTTTTGAAATGGATCTTGAGTTTTTCCTGAGGCACATTCTCACTTTTCCTTTGGGTTCTTCACTGTATTAGTTCCTTAATACTCACACACACATTCTCGCACTCCTACGTCTGACCTGACCTTGTCTGCTTTGCGAGTCTTGTGCCGTTTCAGCCGTTAAGCTCTCGCTCAAACAAACAGTAACATAATGACACTTCAAAACCTCTCCAACACCATAGGGTGCCTTAAATAAACTCACCCTCCTTCCTTTCCCCTCCGACCTCTCCTTTGTTTAAAGACTCTTTTCCACCATTAATATTTAGGAGAGGCGACAGGGCTCAAGAATGCTTCAGAACGTTTTAGAACGTGTCCGGTTTGGAAGTACTCAGAGACGTCCCATGAGACCTAGTGAATGTTTTGTTTAGATGTTTGCAGTCCTTTAAATGTAAATGACTGTAAAAACCAATCTGATAAAACTCTTATTTTACACCTCTGAGAGTTTGTGAACAGAGTGAAAAATGTACATTTTAATGTTCATTAATACTATCTTTATATTTTCCATACTTTCATCTGTCTGTCTGGCTGTCTGTCTGTCTGTCTGTTTATTGTTCCATCTATCCATCCATCTTTTGTTTCATCGTTCCATCAACCATCCATCCATTCATATTTTGTTTCATCATTCCATTCATCCATAATGTTTTGTTTCATTGTTCCATCCAACCATCTTTTGTTTCATCATTCCATCCATCTTGTTTCATCGTTCCATCGTTTCACCACCCACCATCCATCCATTCATCTTTTGTTCCATCCATCCATCCATCCATCCATCCATCCATCCATCCATCCATCCATCCATCCATCCATCCATCCATCCATCCATCCATCCATCCATCCATCCATCCATCCATCCATCCATCCATCCATCCATCCATCCATCCATCCATCCATCCATCCATCCAAACTCCATAATCTTTTGTTTCAATGATCCATCAATGTTCAATTTTCCATTCAGCCATCAACCATCTTTTGTCTACAGATGGTTCTATCCATCAACCATCCATCATCGTTTCATCGTTCCATCCATCCATTTATCCATCAAATATCCATCATGAATCCATCTTCGTTCTATTCATCCATCTATTAATCCATCAAATATCCATCATTTTTGTTTCATTGTTCCATTCATTCATCCATCCATTATCCATTGTGTTTCATCCATCCATTTATCCATCATCCACCCATCATCTTTTGTTTCATCGTTTCATCATCCATCATCTTTTGTTTTATCGTTGATTCATCCATCCATCCATTCATACATCCATCCATCCATCATCTTTTGTTTCATCGTTCCATTCATTCATCCATTCATTCATCCATCCATCTTGTTTCATCCATCCATTTATCCATCAACCACCCATCATCTTTTGTTTCATCGCTTCATCATCCATCATCTTTTGTTTTATCGTTATTTCATCCATCCATTCTTCCATCCATCCGTCCATTCATCCGTCCATATTTATTTTTTAGCTACAGTGTCACATTTTAGTGCAGACTTGAAGATTGAATGTGGCATTTGTGTCTCATAAGTGTAATATCTGTATCTAATTAGTAATGATGGGATATACAGCGAATGCCTCTGGTCTTTGTCACTGAGACTCTGTTTACACATTCCACATGTTAAACACAGTCAGATCCAGCCGCTGGACTCAACACTGACCGCAGTGAATGATAATCAATGAGACATGACATGATCTGCCATAAAGTGAACCCACATGTTGACCTGTGTAAGTGCAGGCAGGTAGGGGGCCGTAGGAGAGCCGCCACATTCTGATCCCCCTCATTGACTCTCGCCGTGTGGTCCCCTGATGCGGGGGTCAGATTTGTTGTGTGTGATTTTGATCTGCTCAGGTGAAAGAAGACCCCCAGCTGCCTGTACAATTGCCTGAGAAAAAAAAAGGAAGCTATAAGCCACCTGAATAGCCACAACACACATTGCACTGATATATTGATAATACAGTATATATGTATATATAATTATTATTTAATTTTTGCAGTAGTTTTTGTGTGATTATGGAGGAGTTTGCATTGTGTCGCATTGTGTCACTATGTCCTTTAATCCTTATATTTATGACTTCTCATATGCTCTTTCCATCAGATACGAGGAGGAAAACTGATGATTACCAACACCCGCAAAACGGATGCAGGGAAGTACGTGTGCGTGGGAACCAACATGATGGGGGAACGAGAGAGCGAGATCGCAGAGTTGACTGTTCTTGGTAAGTTTTCGATATATTTCTGCTTTAATTTATGTATTTCAGTAAATCAGAAGTCTGATTCTCAAATACTCCCGCATGTGATCTGCCTTCCTTAAGATGCACATGTGTATATATAATCAGGTTCCCACACAAACCTCTGGTGCATTTGATTGTGAAAAGCATGCAGATGGATTCACTTAAACACACACACACGTTGCATGAAGTGTTTGTTTATGGGCAGAGCAGGAGAGAATCCAGATGTTTAGAGTTTGTGTGCTTAGCTGTAGGAAGACTCCAGCGTGTCATTGACCCCGTTTAGGAGACATGGACCCTTAAACCTTATCATCAGAGTTTGCCATGAAACAAATACCAGCTCACCCTTCACACTCCCCTTCATTCACACATACACACAAAAATATACATTGTGTCGTCCAACACCTTAACATATCAGTTTACACTATTCCACATCAGAGCTGTGGCCTTTGACCTTCCCTCCTTAATCCCTGCAACACAGCCTTCCTCAACGCCATCATTATTCAATGTCTGCTTGCATATTTACACATTACAGGGAGAAAGTCACCAGCCATGCCAAGTCAAGTCTAGTTTATTGTCATTCTCAATTTAGATCAAGTGTAAGAAATGGAGCAAAACATAATTCCTCCAAAAACATCTCCTCAGATTCAATTTAGAGGGGAAGTGTGCCATCTTTAGTGGCAGTAGAGTCACAAAACAGAATGTAAAAAATAATGAATGTTTTATGACAGATTTTGAATACACTTCCCCATGCCATTGGCTGTCCAAACAGATAGCCCCTCCCCTAACCCTATGATTGGTTGTTCAAGAAATCAGAACACCTGAATGAACTGCCATGATAAACATGCCTTTAAAGGGACTGTACTGATGTTTCTTCATATCAGTGGGTTAGATAGTCCTAATCTTAAAGGGATAGTTCACCCAAAAATGAACATTTTATCATATACTCATATACAAGTTGTTCCAAACCTGTATGATTTTTTTTTTTTGGTCTGTTGAACACAAAAGAAGATATTTTGAAGAATGTTGGTAACCAGACAGTTGATGGTCCCCATTGACTTCCATAGTATGAAAAAAAAATATACCATGGAAGTCAACTGGGACTAGAAACAGTTTGGTAACTTACACTGTTCAAAATATCTTATTTTGTGTTCAACAGACCAAAGAAACTCATAAAGGTTTAGAACAACTCGAGGGTGAGTAAATGATGACAGAATGTTCATTTTTGGTTTAGCTATTCCCCTAACAGATTATTAGTATCCTAACATCAAAGAGATATGATCTTAATAAATAAATCAGATAGGAAGCTTACTTTAGGATTAGCTGCATGAAAGTTTAGGCTAAAACAACAAGTCAGAATTCAATAGATGTAGATCGCTGGAAGTTCATAATCGGATCAGCAAAGGGAATATCTCATAGTGAAGTCTGGGAAACTTCTTGTATTACATAATACGCTTTGTGTTTGTGTGCAGAGAGGCCCAGCTTCTTGCGAAAGCCGAGCAGTCAGTCTGTTCTGGTGGACCAGAGTGTTGAGTTCAGGTGTGAAGCTCAAGGAGACCCCGTGCCCACCATCCGCTGGAGGAAAGAGGACGGAGATCTACCCAAGGGACGGTACGAGTGATAAAACGTCTAGTTAGCCTATATTAAAGGTATAGCGGAGGATTTTCTTTTTCCGGGTGGGTAGTGTAAACTATTGGTCCACCTAAGTGTCAATCATTCTGGTGATATGTTTACGTAAGGCCGTCGTACGTGCTCGTCCCTTAGTTTTCGCTTTCTGCGCATGCGCACTTTCAGGTGTTTATGTTTGGTGAGCTAGAGCTAAGCCATTCATTGAAGCTCGCCGTTTCACCGGGTCCTTTGAAAATGTCTGAGGGTCGCAAGAGAAAAAGTTTGTACGAACTGTATGAGAAGAAGAGAAAGGCCTCAGAAGAGAGAAACAAGATCAGAGTGTTTTTGGGAGATTGTTTCACACGATGGCGTGCGCTGATAACACATGTTGGGCTTCCCAGTTCCCACTGATGCCTCAGTCGCGAAGTTTCTACTCGACAGGTAAAGTTTGGCATGCTATTTGGAGAAAAAGTGCAAATCTTCTTTTGGAAAGTAATCTTGTATGAGCGATGCCGACAGCAATTTGTAAACAGAGCGTGCACGAGGAGAACCTCGCACACGTTAATAGGCGTTCCCTCTCGGGAGCAGGTAGAGTGTTGTGCGCATGTGCATTTTTTCAAAAAGTGGAGAGGGCGGTTCTTATCTAAAATTCGGAAAGATCCTCCGCTATACCTTTAAGCCAATTAAATGCGAATGAGAAATCCCTGTCCTTTAAAGTCTTAAAGAACCTCTTGATAAGATAGAGTCCATGAAGTGTATCAGGATGGCCTCGTTTAATTGCATCTATGTTTGTGTATCGTCGTCGTCTCAGGCATGAGATCTGGGAGGACCACACTCTCAAACTGAAGAGACTGACTTCAGGAGACGCCGGTACTTACACCTGTCAGGCGGAGAACATGATGGGGAAGACGGAGGCCAGCGCCACCCTCACCGTCCACGGTAAGAACATCTCATCTCACGCTGTTTGACAAACCGCCCTGATCCTGCCAGCACTAATCTATAATTTGAAGTAACCAATGCTTTTGGTGGACGGGAATCTGAGTGTGTGTGTTTTTGACCTCTTTATTCACAGCTGTTAGTTTTTTTTGACAGACGTTTTCAGCTTTGACAGGTTGTCAGAATGATTTGTCCGAATGGATGTCCCCCCCCCCCCCCTCAAAACAAAATAACATTTTCAACTTTTTGGTCAAAATTCCCAACTTAATTGGAAATGTAACTTGATTTTTTTCGTAATTCATATTTTATCACAATCTTGCTCCTCACTTACCAAATAACCAGTCGTAATGTGTGTAATAATTAAAATTTTTCCCAATAAATATATATTTAAATATTGATTTGGATTAGATTTACGGCACTCATTTGATTTAGAATTGGATAATTTTGGTAGTGGATTATCAAAATTAGAATTGCAAGTTCTAGGACAAGGATCTATTTAACAAAGAAAAATTATTATTATTTGTAATAAATAAAGTTAATAAAAATACCATCAATCACTACGACATAAAGGTGGCTTATTTGTAGAAACACCCATACATAAGAACACATCTATTTTACTCTAGGTCCATTTTGTTTCGTCCTTTTCACTTTAAGTCCCCTCGAGTGTGTTTCACACTCTTGAAGGCTCAACTCTTCAGAGAACAATGTCCGCATTGTCTCCTGACACCCCTGAGCAGTTTTCTCCTTCTCCTCGTTGCACCGCTTATTGCTTTTACTGGTTTTTATTGCTTACAGAAATTGCTGAATTATTATTTTACATGTGTGTTTAGCGGGCCAGTAGCATTGGAACCAGACTTATAAACACGTCTGCTTCAATAACCAATCTATCCAGCGAAAGAGGCTTATTAACAAACTTGCCTTTGGAATAACATTGCTTTCCAGATGCCAAGGAATGAGATTCATCAAAATGATGACTTGTATTCGAGAATGTCTTTTGTCTGGTTGGTGTTTTGAAGGAATTGCATTAGTGAGCTGCCTTCCTAGACAGCATGTTTTGGCATCATAGGTGCATTGAACAGTCAATTGATTCTTTAAACGATTTGTCAATTCAGAATTTGTAAATGTCAAGCGCACAAACACACACATTCTCCGAGATAAGTAATTTGGAATAAGAGTCAGTTCTCTGTTAAAAGGCCATGAAAAGATAATGTTGGGTACAAACGAGGCCTCTCTCAGCTGGCGATTTAGTCATTAGTACTGATGTATTTGAGGAAAGTGCTAGAATGCCATGCGAGTCCCATGAGTAGCTCCGCTAATGGGCCATGGAAACAAAGTAGAGCGAGAGCCGCAACCATTGCCAAAAGAGCAAACGGCCCCGTCCAAGTCGAGTTCTCTTCAAGCAGCTGTTCTCAAATCTACCGCTTTCCCTCGTTTCTCACCCTTCGTTTGTGTTACTCTGTCCATCTCGCAGGATTGACTCCAAATGGCCTGAGTCATTGCATTTAAAGTTTAAAATTGGCTTATTTACTGTAGTTGCTTAACAAATGTCCTCGGTTTTATTGTGCGCGATCCATCTTTACACAATTTACAATAAGGTCTCATTTCTTAACATTAATTAATGCATTTGCTAACATGAACTAACAATAAACAATGTGTTTTGCAGCACTTATTAATCTTCGTTAATGCTAGTTAAAAATTGTTTGCTACTAAATGCTGTAGAGGTCTTGTTCATTGTTAGTTTATGTTATCTAATCTAGTTAAATAATGTTAACAAATGAAACCTTATTACAGAAAATTCTTCTTTTCATGTAATCTTTCATTAAAATGTAATTCCCAATCGGCAAAAATAGTAGTTTGGAAAAATGTCACTTTATGGATGCTAATTGCTTTTTGAATGCAATTTCATGTTTTCACACTTTTTAAAGCTACGAGTCCTGGAGATTGAGGGATTTTACACAACAAGAGGGTTAAAATGCTAAAGCTTTTAAAAATTTGCATTTGTTTTAAAGTTGAAGTTTAAGTGTTTCATTTCCACACACTAGCGGTAATAAACAGATTTGCAAAAATATTTGAGAAGTAATGTCAGCATTCAGACAAGCTAGTAGTCCCGCCTCCAAATGAATGCCATTGGCTGAGCCAATGTTGTTATGTCGGGCTGGTGGTGTAAAAATGACACACTGTAGCTTTAAAAGGGTCAGACTCCAGGTCACATTGTCCACCTAATAAAACCTTTGGCCAGACCAGAAGAATAAAACCTCCATTCATGCCTCACGCTCACAACTCAAGACTGATAGAATAGTTTCTTTGTGTGGTTTACGCCATATATTTCAGCCTCATGATATATTTACAATGTGTGTGTGTGCTTGCCACACCTTATGTTTCTTGTATGTTTTTGTGTTATGCTCATAAATACATCGCTGCACTGATTTTGTTCAGTAAGCATTTCCTGTCATTTTTGCTTCATGTTGTGTGCGGTTAATTTGCTCATCTCTCACATCTGTGTTTTATCATGCTTCTATTTTTTTGTTCCTCTTTCAGTTGTGTCTGGTAAGTTGCAATTGTCACCCGTCACCATTTTTGCTGCATTGACAGCAACAGGAAGTTGTCAGAACCACCATCCATCCACCATCCATCCTTCCACCAATCAGCACGCTTGTCTGGGTTGTCACCGGCAACAGTGACAGCACAGCAGGCCTGGGTAAAAACTAATGCTCGCTCTGAGCGTACAAGGTAACGTCAAAATTGCCTCATTTTCTTCCCACTTAGGCTAGTTGAAAATTCTAGCTTTATTCCTCCGGACGCTTTACGGCAGTGTATGATTTGACGGGTTTAAGATTGGCTCACCGGTAGAAGGAATCGTTTGCCGTCGTAGGGGGTCGTACTTTGTGTCACATATTATGAACATATCCTTATTACAAGATGAAATGGCTCCGTGCTGTTATGGACTCTGAAGTGGAGTTTGCGTCAGGAATCAGCATCTCTCCACTCCGAGTCATTAAGATGCATGAAAAACCGGGATCCCAACGACGTCGGTTCCATTAAAGAGTGTCAGTACGGGACAGATGGCCCAAATTTATCCCCCCATCTACATGTAAATTTTATTGCTTTGTGCCCTTGTCCATGCAAATGAAGCAGACGTGGCGATCGTGCCTTTTTTATATTGCGTCTACATATGTTTTTATGTTCCGGAATACCTGCATATCCTTCCATTAAACACCAGTGTGACGTTCTCTTTTATTTCCTGCCGTTAAACGTGACGCTGAAGGCTTGAGCTCAGTCTGTCTCTAGTGTATTTATATCCATGAAATTTGGCTGATATCAAAGACCCCCTGAAATCAAAATTGGAGATTTGCTAGTAAAAGTTGACAACATACATTTTTTGCAGAAATGTACGTACACAGAATATACAGAGGTCCAAAAATATTAACAACTCATCTCTGATTCATGGTATGTCTAAGTGTGTGCCAGTAACATAAACAAAAGATTATTGGCCCAACCTCCTGTTTCAATAGAAAATATGAAAATATTATAAACACTTTACTTAAAGCCATTTATCCCCCCCTCTCTCTCTCTGTCTCTCTCTCTCTCTCTCTCTATATATATATATATATATATATATATTTAATAACTTTGCATATAATTGTTTATGAAAAGATATAAGGCATTATAATCTACATTATGAATACCTTTATATAATGTGTTATTCATAAAGTCTCTATGTAGTTTTATCGAAAACTGTGCTTAAAAAATCCATTTCATAACGTTGTTTAAAAAAAAACAAAAAAAAAAAACGTTTTTTAACCTAAGAAAATGCATTTACAGTTACACTTAGAAAAAAATTAACGTAATTATGTATGTGTATATTTTTTTATTATGTTTTTTATAAAGTCTCTATGTAGTTTTACCGAAAACTGTGCTTAAAAAATCCATTTCATAACGTTGTTTAAAAAAAAAATAAAAAAAAAATGTTTTTTTAACCTTAGAAAATGCATTTACAGTTACACTTAGAAAAAATTAACGTAATTATGTATGTGTATATTTTTTAATTATGTATGTGTATTTTTTTAAAGAAAATAATGCATTCAGCACAGAAGCATTAAATTGATCAAAATGTCAGTAAAGACATTTATAATGTTTCAAAAGATTTTTATTTCAAATAAGTGTTGTTCTTTTGAACTTTCTATTCATCAAAGAATCCTGAAAAAAATCAAGATTTCCACAAAAATATTTAGCAACTGTTTTACATATTTATTTTATAAAATAAAAATTAGCTTATAAAATAAAGGCTGCACACTGGCTTTTAAACAGTCTTAATGTGTTGCTCCATAGACTTCCATTTTAAATGTATTCATGTAAATGTGTTTTTGTTCGTTTTTACAATCCAAGAGTCAAAATATTGTCTTTGGAAACTGACTTATTTAACTCGTATTTCTGCAGTTCCTCCTGTGTTTGCGGTGCGACCCAGGAATCAAGTAGCCGGGATGGGCCGCACCGTGACCTTTCAGTGCGAAGCCACAGGAAGTCCTCAGCCTGCTATATTTTGGCAGAAAGAAGGCAGTCAGGTGAGTGTATCTCTGTATGTTTGTGCTTTCGCTTGTGATGCAAAGATGCATTTCCTGAGCACACTTTTACAGTAACATATAAAATGCATGGCACTCTCCCCCGTAAAAGTCAGTCAGATTTATGAGGCTGGTAGATTTATAAGGCCATCTGCACATTTACACAAATCTAATGGGCTCTGTAACACTCCACACCTCTAACACACCTCAAGTCATCGTGCTTTGATCAGTTTTACTCATCGCACACTCAGAATTTCAGGCACACGGTGTAAACGTGCAAGTTCTGACTAGCGTTGTTTTTGGTGGCCTGTTTTAATTTTAGTTTTAGTCTAGTCTTTGTGTCAAGCTGGCATTTTAGTTTTTATTAGTTTTAGTCACATTCATACTCTTTTTAGTCTAGTCAAGTTTCAGTCGACTAAAAAGTGTGAGCATTTTAGTCTTATTTTAGTGAGTGACTATTTTCGTCTAGTTTTAGTCGACGAAAACTGATGACATTTAGTCTAGTTTTAGTCAATGAAAATTGTATTTTAGTCTCTTTTTAGTAATGCAATTCTATTTAACCCAGTCAATATAGTGTGCCACTATGGAAAAATAGCAAAAATAGCGAACAGGAAAGTAACACTCGTCTCATTCGTGGAGGTTGAAAAACAAGTTCTTTGTGACATCCAAGATTTATTGTATTAAAATTTAAATGCAAAAGAAGAGTTGGCTGTTTTTGTCAATTTTAAGTTTTAATTTAAAATGTTTGCGATTTTAATATAACTACATGGCTAAATATTTTACCACTTGCTTATAAATCTAGATAGAAGTAGTGCATTGAATAATACGTAGTTTAAAAGCTTAAAAGTGAATTACGTCTATTAGAGTGTATATGTGTACAAAGAGAATCGCAATGCTGACAAAACTTTTTTTTAAATAAAAGTAGCTGATAACTTCTGGATTTGAAATAAAAATAGTGAGTATGTGTTTGTGGTACAGCCGCGGATCAGTTACGCACTGCAAACGCAGCATATGTGAAAGCACTATAGCACGTGCTGCTCCTACACCGCATACACACTGCACACGGAGTATGTGTGAAACGGGTTCAACACTAGTTCTGACAAGATGTTTTATTTCTCAAATATTGAATATTCTTGGAGAAATTAGAACGTACTCGGTTACTAACGTAACCTCGGTTCTCTCTAGAAGAGGGAACGAGTATTGCGTAAGTAGCTTACGCATCGGGAAAGTCTTCTTTCTTCGAGATCTGAAGCCAAAAAATTATCCTTAATTTTGTATTCATTGTCAACGCAGTGCAGCAGCCGACAGACCTAGGCAGGCTGTATAAGCGTGCTCATTGGCTGCTCGGCTGCAACTGCTTAAGCCTATCGGTGAGCGCTATGAACGCGGCAACCAATGAGGGCGCTTCGCGCCCTCCGCGCCCTTCTAACCGTCAGAATGGGCGTGGCCAGCGTGTATATATTCAGCGCTCACAGGCTAAAATTCTGGTTTTCGCAGTCTGAAGCGCAAAAGCTCGTGGCGCGACACGGCAGGTTACGCAATACTCGTTCCCTCTTCTAGAGAGAACCGAGGTTACGTTAGTAACCGAGTACGTTCTCTTACGAGAGGTTCTCTCGTATTGCGTAAGTAGCTTACGCATCGGGAACCCTTTGTCAACGCCGTGTGCGCCGAGCATCCAGCCCATGAATCCCAGGGGAACCGGGGAAAACACTCTGCTGGAAAATGTGGCCGGTCGAGAGACGGGCCAGCGTAGTACATGCACTTCATGCAGCATATGAAATAGAGCGGCGCGGCCGGTCTATAAACATAGCAGTACAACAGTAGGGCCGGCGGAGCGAGCCCAAACAGTACATAAGCACTCATAAGGGTAGGAGAAAACGACATAGTCGGTCTCACATGAAGATAAAAATTCCCACGCGGCAGAGAATAATGGGGGCGGCCAGCAGCGCGGGCCAGCACCGATAACAGCGCGTAACGGGAAATAGGAAACAGAACGGATCAGCCGGTCTGAGTCAAACACTTCACCCTGAGTAGTTACCAGAATAGCGCCAGCATATGAACGTAGTCTGCACACGGGAGCTGGGCAGAGCATACATGTCACTTATACTGACAATATTTTTGCCTGTAGGGCAGGAACTTCCAGGTTATAAAACCTCACGAATGTAGACGGGGAGGCCCAGCCCGCCGCCATACAAATGTCGTGGATAGAAATTCTGCTGGACCAGGCCCACGACGAGGCCATGCCTCTAGTGGAATGGGCTCTGATGCCCAGAGGGCACTGCAGGTGTTTGGAGGCATAAGCTGCTGCTATCGCGTCCACTATCCACCTGGACAAGCTCTGCTTCGAGGCGGCAAGACCCTTGGTGCGTCCGCCGAAGGAAACAAAGAGCTGCTCTGAACGCCTGAAAGCGGCGGAGCGCGTGATGTAAACTCTCAGCGCCCGGACAGGGCATAGGAGGTTATCGCTGTCCCCACCATCGGATGCTGGCAGAGCCGAGAGGGAAATAACTTGTGCCCTAAACGGGGTTCCAATCGCTTTGGGGATGTAACCGTGCCTCGGTCTGAGAATGACTTTCGAGTCATTCGGCCCGAACTCGAGACATGCAGGGCTAACAGATAGCGCGTGCAAATCACCCACTCGTTTGACTGAAGACAAAGCTATCAGAAAAACGGTTTTAAGCGACAGATACCTTAGATCCGCGGATTCAAGCGGTTCAAAGGGAAAAGCCTTTAGGGCCGCCAGGACCAAGGACAGATCCCACGAGGGAACCGAGGGGGGCCGCGGGGGGTTCATCCGTTTAGCTCCTCTGAGGAAGCGGATAATGAGCTCATTCCTTCCCATTGCCCGGCCGAGCGTCGTCTCAGCGAACGCTGTAATAGCGGCCACATATACTTTGAGCGTGGAAGGGGATCTGCCCTTTTCCGACAGCTCTTGCAAGAAGGAGAGCACCCGCGGAACCCCGCATGCGCGCGGATCCAGGTTTTGAGTAGCGCACCATTTAGAAAACACCGACCATTTAGACGCGTAGAGCCGTCTCGTGGAGGGGGCTCTAGACTGCGTGATCGTGTTCACGACCCCTTCTGACAGGTCAACGGGTATCCGTTGATCACCCATGCATGCAGCGACCAGCGCTCTGGATGGGGATGCCAGATCGATCCAGCGGCTTGGGAGAGGAGATCCTTTCTCACCGGGATCGGCCATGGGGGTGAGTGCGACAGCCTCACTAGCTCTGGGTACCAAGTTTGGTTTTCCCATCGCGGGGCTATAAGCAGCACTGAGTGGTGCGTTTCTCTGATCCTCGAAATGACCTGTGGCAACAGGGAGATTGGAGGAAAAGCATACAGCGGGAGGCTGGGCCATGTCTGGGACAGCGCGTCCTCGCTCTTCGAGTAAAACTTCGGGCATTGAGCATAGTCTTTCGACGCAAAGAGGTCGATTTCCGCTCTGCCGAATAGGCGCCAGAGAAACTGGACTGTCTGGGGGTGCAGAGACCATTCTCCCGGGGGAATGTTGTCCCTGGACAGTCTGTCTGGACCGACATTCAGGTGGCCCGGCACGTGCGCGGCTCTCAGCGAGCGCAGCGAGCGGTAAGCCCACACGAGGAGGCGTTCTGTCAGCCTGCACAGGTTCCTGGATCTGACACCGCCCTGTCGGTTCACATAGGATACCACGGACATGTTGTCCGAGCGGACTAGCACATGGTGATCCCGTATGAATGGGAGGAAGCGCCTGAGCGCGTTCTCGACCGCTATCATCTCCAAACAGTTTATGTGGAGGCATCTTTCCCGGTCTGACCATAGGCCAAAAGCCGGTTTGCCCTCGAACAGAGCGCCCCAGCCTGAGGTGGAAGCGTCCGTCGAGATAACTATGCGGTGTGAGATAGCTCCCATTGTCACTCCCCGCTGGTACCAGTCGGCCGCTAACCAGGGCTTCAGAGCTGAAACGCAGCTCTGAGTCACTCTGATGCGAATACCGCCGGAAGCCCATGCTCTGTGAGGCACTCGGGCATTCAGCCAACGTTGTAGCGGGCGCATTCGTAAAAGACCCAGCCGAAGCACTGCTGCGGCTGAGGCCATGCAACCCAGTAGCCTCTGAAATGTTTTGAGAGGTACGGTGCTGCCCGGCCGGGGAGACGCGGCCAGGCGTCGAATGCAGCGCGCGCGCTGTGTCGACAGGCGGGCCGTGTACTGATATACCTGACCGTCGAAGGCGAATCTCAAGAATGGCCTGTGACGGGGTATTATCAGGATCTGAAAAGCACGCATCTTTTAGATCGAGAGATATAAACCAGTCCCTCGGGCGAATTTGCGCGAGAATTTGTCTGGTTGTGAGCATTTTGAACGGTCTTCTCATAAGAGCCTCATTCAAACGTCTCAGATCCAAAATTGGTCTGAGTGCTCCGTCCTTCTTGGGAACGAGGAAATAACGGCTGTAAAAGCCCGACTCGCTCATGGAAGGGGAAACCGGTTCAGAAAGTGTATTTCTGCTCGAAGTAGATGTGCTACTTCCCCATTCACTCTGGTCTCGATACGCGCTTGAAAGCGCGGAGGGCGGCGAGCGAACTGCAGAGTATAGCCCTGTTTTACTGTGCTTAGCACCCGTTCTGATGCGCCTGGAATAGTTTCCCACGCTTTTGCGTGTGCAGCCAGGGGCAGAATGGCCTCCGGGCTCCGATCGCCGCGCATCGCGGGCTCGAGAGCTCGAAACGGAGGGGCGGGCGCGGCGCGCGCGCTCTTGGTGCTTAGATACGGCAGATCGCACGCAGCGATAGCTGGCCGTTTTACACACAGTGTCCCGGTGGCTTTAGACGGGGAACATAAAGTGTGAGGCGCGACGCGCGATGGCGGCGTCGGGGCGAAAATGTTCGTTAGTATGTGTGAGCGCTCGAGGGCGGGCACAGGAGTTACATTCAGGGGCGGGCGCGGCGCGCGCGCTCTTGGTGGTTAGATACGGCGGATCGCACGTAGCGATAGCTGGCCGTTTTACACACAGTGTCCCGGTGGCTTTGGACGGGGAACATATAGTGTGAGGCGCGAAAATGTATGTGTGAGCGCTCGAGGGCGGGCACAGGACTCACATTTAAAACATGACCGGTCGTGCAAGGCCGTGTGACAGAGCGGGCAGTGAGTAGGTGTGGGCACGGAGAAGTGGACACGTGACCTACTTTTAACACTAAAGCGGCTTTTGCCTGCTTCATGAGAGTGGGCTCTGTGAGAGACACGGGATGTATAGTGCTTGTGTACAGGGGTGAGCACAGAACGTGGGCACATTCACTGTACTAGAAACACATACGGCGTCAGCCGTGCAACCAGACATTATGCTCTTTTGACATTTTCTGGGTTGCCGTGAGAACGGCGGATGCGCGCAGGCGAGCGAGTAGATACCGGCTCGTTGACTGCGGGGTAAACAGCTGCAGTAGCCGTGGCAACGGGGACTGACAGAGCGTTAAGCTTCGACGGTGGTCCAGCCGCAGGGCTGCGGGATTTAAACGTCTTTTCTTCTCTCGTGTTTAGACGCTCAAAAAATACTCGAGCACCCTGAGAAGGTGTGGTGCGAGGGGCGGGTTCGCTTTCTGTAAGTAAGAAAGACTGGCCGCGAGCTCGGAGAAGCAAGCAGCATAAAATTTTATTTTCCCCGAGAGCTGGGATCGAACGCGGGTCTCTTGCATGAAAGCGTATGATTCTGCCACTGAGCCACAGGGGAATCACATAGGCTTTCAGTTAGCGCGAGCATATAAAGAGCATTGACCTCTTGTGTCGCGTCGGCGTTCGTTTGCAGGCGAGCGTGTGTTTAAAACAGGCTCGTTTACTGCAATAGTAATATTTCCAGTCGCCTGAACTTAAGAGGGGACTGAGAAATGTGTGAGGATTGGCGGTTGTCCAGCCGTAGCGAGACTAACACACTCTCTTCTCTTTTCGCCGGTGAGTGAGGCGCGCACGCTGAACGCTGCTCGTGACCGTCCGCTTTGTCATCCCTTGAACAGCGCAATCTGCACGGCCCAACGAGGGAGAGAGCGGGCTTGTTTTCTGTATGTAAGAAAAACTGGCCGCGAGCTCGGAGAAGCGAACAGCATAAACTTTAACTGCCGCGAGAGCGGGGATCGAACCCGGGTCTCTAGCTTGACAGTCTAGGATTCCGCCACTGAGCCACAGGGGAGAATACATTAGTACGCGGTTAGCGTCATCATGTCTTGTGACAGCGTTTGCCTGCAGGCGAGCGTGTATTTATAACAGGCTCGTATACTGCAATAGTAACAATTCCAGTCGCCTGAACTTAAGAGGGGACTGAGAAATGTGTTAGGATGGAGGTTATAGTCCAGGCCACGGTGGGACGAAAACACTCTGTTCCCCTTTCACCAGTGACGCGCGAGGACGGATAGCTTTCTTGTAACGTAAAGAAAGCTCAGACCGTCCGCTCCTGCCATCCCTTGTGAGCGGCGCAGTTTGCGCGGCTCGAACAGAGGGAGAGGAAACTCGCTCCGAGACCGTCCGCTCCTGCCATCCCTCGTGAGCGGCGTATTGCACGGCTCGAACAGAGGGAGAGGAAACTCGCTCCGAGACCGTCCGCTTCTGCCATCCCTTGTGAGCGGCGTATTGCACGGCTCGAACAGAGGGAGAGGAAACTCGCTCCGAGACCGTCCGCTTCTGCCATCCCTCGTGAGCGGCTCAGTTTGCGCGGCTCGAACAGAGGGAGAGGAAACTCGCTCCGAGACCGTCCGCTTCTGCCATCCCTTGTGAGCGGCGTATTGCACGGCTCGAACAGAGGGAGAGTACGGGTATCTATCACATTCACCTCATCTCCTGACGCGGCGGCGGCGCGGGCAGAGCCGGCGGTTGAGCGGCCGGGAGGGAGAGGGCGAGAGAGAGCTCGAGGGAGAGGTTCCGGCGAGCTCCTCAGTCACAACAGTCTCCGGTGGTCGCTGCGAGCGGCGCTTCTTATTGCGCGGCCCGGCAGGGACAGGCGGAGCGACAGCTTGGTCGAAAGCTTCAAGTCGAGCCCGCAGGGTCGACATTGAAAGCTCTTCGAACTCGGAGAGTGCGGTGGCGGCGTGCCCGCGGCCCAGTCGGAGAGCGCAGAGAGGTGGCGGTCTCTGTTGCTGAGCGGGGCGCGGCACGAGCCGCAAAAACGAGGCGTTTTTACAAAAACGCCTCGTGCTCTTTTAGAGTACACACAGAAACAGTAATAATGTAAAGGATATGTCGCCGGATAGCGTAGCAGGCACGGATGGCTGAAGGCGGCGAAGACGGCCGGCTTCCTCAGGCGCTGTCCTAAGCTTGCTGGTCGCTGGTTTCAACGGCGGCGGCTCTCAAGATCCAGCGATGCGAAGAGCGTCGCTGAAGACAAGAAAATCAGAATTTTAGCCTGTGAGCGCTGAATATATACACGCTGGCCACGCCCATTCTGACGGTTAGAAGGGCGCGGAGGGCGCGAAGCGCCCTCATTGGTTGCCGCGTTCATAGCGCTCACCGATAGGCTTAAGCAGTTGCAGCCGAGCAGCCAATGAGCACGCTTATACAGCCTGCCTAGGTCTGTCGGCTGCTGCACTGCGTTGACAATGAATACAAAATTAAGGATAATTTTTTGGCTTCAGATCTCGAAGAAAGAAGACTTTCCCGATGCGTAAGCTACTTACGCAATACGAGAGAACCTCTCGTAAGAGAACTTATTTTGTTCTATTTTTGTTATCAAATTCTACCTCTGTTCATACATCTTTTCCTTTTCCCCTTCTCCAGAACCTCCTGTTCTCCTCTCAACCTCCTCCTCCCTCCAGTCGGTTCTCTGTCTCTCAGACGGGCGATCTGACCATCACGGCGGTGGAGCGTTCGGACGGAGGCTACTACAGCTGTCAGGCTCTGAACATCGCTGGCAGTGTGATCACCAAAGCCCTGCTGGAGGTTACAGACGGTAAACGCAAAGATAGATTTCATTTTTGCTCCTTAGTTTTGGGAAAGTTAGTCCCAAAAAGTTTTTTGTTTTATTTTATTTTACTATATTTTACTTTACTTTACTTTACTTTACTTTACTTTACTTACTTACTTACTTACTTACTTACTTAATTACTTACTTACTTACTTACTTACTTACTTACTTACTTACTTACTTACTTACTTACTTTACTTACTTACTTACTTACTTACTTACTTACTTACTTACTTACTTGATTACTTACTTACTTACTTACTTAATTACTTACTTACTTACTTACTTGCTTACTTACTTACTTAATTACTTACTTTACTTACTTACTTACTTACTTAATTACTTACTTACTCACTTACTTAATTACTTACTTTACTTTTCTTTACTTTACTTACTTACTTACTTAATTACTTACTTACTTACTTAATTACTTACTTACTTACTTTACTTTACTTACTTACTTACTTACTTACTTAATTACTTACTTACTTAATTACTTACTTACTTAATTACTTACTTACTTACTTACTTATTTAATTACTTACTTACTTACTTACTTACTTACTTAATTACTTACTTACTTACTTACTTAATTACTTACTTACTTTACTTACTTACTTACTTACTTACTTAATTACTTACTTACTTACTTACTTATTTAATTACTTACTTACTTACTTACTTACTTACTTACTTAATTACTTACTTACTTACTTAATTACTTACTTACTTACTTACTTACTTACTTACTTACTTAATTACTTACTTACTTACTTAATTACTTACTTACTTACTTACTTAATTACTTACTTACTTACTTACTTACTTACTTACTTACTTACTTACTTAATTACTTACTTACTTAATTACTTACTTACTTACTTACTTACTTAATTACTTACTTACTTACTTACTTAATTACTTACTTACTTACTTAACTTTACTTACTTACTTACTTAATTAATTACTTAATTACTTACTTACTTACTTACTTACTTAATTACTTACTTACTTACTTACTTTACTTACTTACTTAATTAATTACTTACTTAATTACTTACTTTACTTACTTACTTACTTTACTTACTTACTTTACTTACTTACTTACTTACTTACTTACTTAATTACTTACTTACTTTACTTTACTTACTTACTTACTTACTTAATTACTTACTTACTTACTTAATTACTTACTTACTTACTTAATTACTTACTTACTTACTTTTCTTTACTTACTTACTTACTTAATTACTTACTTACTTACTTAATTACTTACTTTACTTACTTACTTACTTACTTACTTACTTACTTAATTACTTACTTACTTACTTACTTATTTATTTATTTTATTTAAAAATATCTTTTATTTTATTTCTTTATTTTTATTCTGATTGCAATATATTAATTGCTCAGTTTTGCACTGTAAATGCATTACTCATTATATTGCTTACAGATTTATTTGTAAAACCCATTTGAGCTGTTTCCATAAGGTCGTTATGAGGATAAACACAGATTTATCCTTCACTTCTCAGATTTCTGGCTGTTAGTTTTGTGTAGCCATGACAAATGCTTTAACAGATTGATTATTTCAGCACAATCCAGCATGAGGAGTGTTAAATTCGCCTGGCACTTTTTCTTTTCGTAACTAATCTGACTCATTTTTAAAATTGTAACATTCTCTTTTGTAAATATCATACATGATATGTGTGATAAAGGATGTCAGTTGTGAATTCAGTAATGCCTCTGAACGATTCACCGACCAAAATATGTTGTTCATGAATCTTTTTGACCGATTCATTAAAAAGAACCATATAATAGCAGATTTATACAGGTGGAGCTGGGGAAGGGGGAGGGTTTCTGAGTCAATCTGAAAGCGCGCTTCAAACTGCTATAGTGAGCGCTAACCAGCTATCTAAATGTTGAGCAGCAAGCTCATTGGCTGCAGATGCGACTGGAACCAATCAGCTTGTGTCGCAAATAACAACATTTTATAAGAAATGCATTACCCCAACATTGATTACTTTATATCCTCAAATAGTCAATAAGACACTTCAACAGAATAGTGTCAGTTCAGTGAGTGCCTGTCTATAAAGAAAACACCAAAGCAAGACAAAAAGAAGGAGAGTGAAGTGAAGAAAGAATAATAACAGTTATTTTAGGACCAATCTGCTCTCTGGCCTCGCTTTTACTGCGGGCATGGATAGTAATAACAGGTCACCGCCATGATGATTCAGTAATTACAACAGCGTCGACACGAGGACACAACCATGCATGTGCGAGCGTGTCATCTGATACATAACTCATGCCTTTGATGGTCCTTACGAAAGTGTTGTACGGCTTTGAAAACGCGCTGTAGTGGCGTTTATGCAAATGGCAGCCGTGTAAATGGCGGTAATGCTTCTGGCATTGTGAAACACAATCAAATGGACGTAAACATCGCAGCATTTATCAGACGGCTCGGGTCCTCGGTGAGAGAGGAGAGGACACGCGGGGGGTGATTTTAATAGACGTGGTGTGTTTTAGTGTGGTGATGA
This sequence comes from Scardinius erythrophthalmus, assembly GCF_964197995.2. Classification (NCBI taxonomy): domain Eukaryota; kingdom Metazoa; phylum Chordata; class Actinopteri; order Cypriniformes; family Leuciscidae; genus Scardinius; species Scardinius erythrophthalmus. The sequence goes on along the minus strand of NC_138227.1, from coordinate 29,540,927 downwards.
TGGCTGGTGTGTGTGAGGGAGATTTAGTGCTGTTGAAATGCTGCCGGTATTAATTGCTCGTCTCTAGTTTGGCTTCATTCTGCTACTGCTGTTGACTGATTAGAAAATTGCTTCCAGTTGAGAAAATTGGATTCCATCTCTATTCTCTCTCTCTCTCTCTCTCTCTCTCTCTCTCTCTCTCTCTCTCTCTCTCTCTCTCTCTCTCGTTCTTAAAACATGTACTCAGCTCGTTTGCTGCCAGACATTCCACACTCGCATGCTCTTTTTCCTTGGTTACATTTATTTTTATTTGCGTTCTTCGTTCTCTTTACCTCTGACCGTACACGCACTCGCTTCTGTGGCTCTTAGAAAATGTGGAAGGATGTATTTTGGATTTTGGTTTGGAGTACAGTTGTGTTTCATTATAGTTATTATAATGATATTAGTAGGTCTGGGACAGCTTTAAGACTCTGTCGTCAAATGAGACTCTTTTTCTCTTTGTCTCACCCTGTCTTTCTGTCTCTCGTCTTTTAGTTTAATGCATTTTAGTGGCATGATAGATAATTTACATTTATATTGCCAAACCATTTGTAGCTTAGCTACATGCATACATTTTAATTAATTATATATATATATATATATATATATATATATATATATATATATATATATATATATATATATATATATATATATATATGACCCTGGACCACAAAACCAGTCTTATGTGTATTTTTTTTTTAAATTGAGATTTATACATCATCTGAAAGCTGAATACATAATCTTTCCATTGATGTATGGTTTGTTAGGGTAGGACAATATTTTGCCGAGGATCTGGAATCTGAGGGTGCAAAAAAATCGAAATATTGAGAAAATCGCCTTTAAAGTTGTCCATTTATGTTGCCGATAGTGCTGCATCCATTCACAAAAATAAATGTTTTATATATTTACGGTAGGAAATTTACAAAATATCTTCATGGAACATGATCTTTACTTAATATCCTAATGATTTTTGGCATAAAAGAAAAATCTATAATTTTGACCCATACAATGTTTTGTTGGCTTTTGCCACAAATATACCCATGCAACATAAGACTGGTTTTGTGATCCAGGGTCACATATATTATAATTTTTATTTTATTTTATTTGTATAAATTTGTATTTAATTATTTTTTTATTTTTATTTTCATTTTCATGTAGCAGATGCTTTTATCCAAAAGACTTAAAAATACAACAAAGATGTGATTGATTTTATCATGATTTTATTATAATTATTTCATTTTTTTTTAGAAAAAAAGGCAAGGAAAAGAAAAAAAATAAGAAAGAGAAAAAAATATTTTCGTATTTTTTAATGATTATGAGGAATACTAATATAATATGTAATATGTAATGCGTAATATAATACTACAAAGCTGATTTATTTTATTTTAATATGAATGAACATTAGAAATACTATTATTTTGTTACTGTTTTTATACTTTCATACTATAACAGTCGGCAGTGATTGGTTTCTGAGGGTGTGTGTCTCTCTCCCTCTTTCTTTCCCAGTGATCTCAGACAGACCTCCCCCCATCGTCCGCCAAGGTCCCACCAACCAGACCGTGGCTGTGGACGGGACGGTGGTCTTGGGATGCCAAGCCACCGGCACGCCGTCTCCCACCATCCTGTGGAGGAAAGACGGGGTCCTGGTGTCCACCCATGATTCTCGACTCAAACAACTCGACACGGGAGCCCTGCAGATCCGTTACGCTAAGGTACGGTGGCTCTGAGGGGTCAGAACTACATCAAAGCCTGACATATTTATCATGCAGATTAATGTACAGTAACAGGGGACGTGACTCCGGTTCACGAGAACTCTTTCCTTTCATGGATTTATAGTTTTGTAACTCCTCTCTGACCCTTTTGATGCATTAAAAACGCTCACGTATGGAGGTTTGAGCATGTGTTCGTTTGGTGCACCAAACCAACTTGTTCTCGTAAAGTACTGTTTCCCTTGTTCGGTTTTCCTTAGTAACAGATTTTTATGGAATTTTCCATTCCAAACACACCACACAGAACAACTATTTACAGGGAATTGTGAGCGGTTGTGTTGTGCCGCTCGTCTCAGACTCAGCGCCTCTCTTTTTTACTTTTATTAATATTTTATTCATGGAGGTTTCTGAATGCGGCGTGATGGTTTATTGGATGCGGTTAACTGCTGCTTCTCTCTGAGCTGAAGTTAGCAGATTTTTTTCTTTTGAGCCGTTAGCTGATTTATTCAGAATGCCTCAGACAGCACTGCAGGTTTCACTGACAGAATCAAAAATCACAGCTTCCCTTATAAAATATTATTTTTGCACATGTTTGGGTAACATTGCCGCAGATTTGCCGCATATTCGCTGCAAGTTTGTTGCAAATAAACTATTTGCAAGGGCCCACATTCCCACAGAATGATTATCATGATAAAAATGTGACTTTTTATTAGCCAATTTGTTTATTAAAGTTCATTACAGAGAATAAGTAGTACAGATAATTTTATTTTATTTTACTTTTCATTTGAATAAAAAACAACAAAAACTAATTCAGAGGGAAAACAAGTGTATTGTTTTACCCTATTAGCATTTGATATTTTTCATTTTAAGCATTCAACTTACTAATTTTTCTGAAAACAAAATCTCATTAATATTTCATATAGTACATCATATTTCATTTGGCATATTGCTTCTCCAGTACATTGATCTTGTTTTAATGATGTTTAGATATTTTTTATAAAAAAAAAAAAAACAGACTACAATTTTTTTTTTTATTTGTAGCATTTTTTTCTTAAATCTTTGTTTATTTCCAGTTTTAAAATACATTTTGAATCCCATATTTTCAGTGTGGCCTCATACTTTTGCACCTCTCTGTAAATAAATATAAAATACAGATAGAAGGGTCTAAAATGATTGATGCAATGTATAGCTATATTGATATATGATTAAACATCCTTAAAGGTACACTATGTAACTTTTTTTTTTTTTTTTAATTAACTAAATTTAAAGGAGTCAATACATCATCAATCTTCCAAGACGTGTTTTTGTCTTACCATGATTCACTATGATAAGCCTGTTATGTATTTATATTTTAGTCCTGTCGCGATGGTTTTCGTGGGTTATTGCGTACACGTCACTCGTGCGTGCGTGTCTCATCATATCCGTAAATAGAGAAAAGTTGCTCCGGCTACTTTGACGTGGATCTGTGGAAGTGGCAGAGGTTAGTTGTCGCGAGCGAGAAAGGTTGATATGGAGCAGATAAATCTCAAACCTCCGGGGAATCACCCGTTTTAAACAAAGGCCGAACAGAGGAGAGTCTGCTGGCAAAAAGAGAACGCGACAGAGCTCGTAATAAAACAAGAATCAACATTAACTTGGCTTTTTGGAGATTTGAAATGTCATAAAAGCGACACATAGAAGGCGTTTTTATTACTCAACAGGTGAGGAAGGTATTTTATTGAACAGATAAATTACCATATGTAGCTCTCTAAAAGAGTTGATTGTAAAGCATGATCTATTGTGAAGAGTCATTTCATTATGGTTGTTGTAGCACTGTGCTGGAATTTATTTTCACGAAAGTACCTCGTCTATTAATGGGTAAAGCTACAGTAATGTGTTCAGCTAGTCAGCTTGAGATTCTTTCCATCTACACTGGTTATAGCCTAGTAGTGAATGTTTTATGAGCAGTAGGATAACCATATTCATCCGCACAGTCACAGAAAGCCAAAGCACAACCAAAACAATGTTCTTCTACAAAATGCATGCATTGTTTTTAACCGTTAGAGGGCCAGAAGTTACATAGTGTACCTTTTAATTATCAAAATTGTATAATGATTGCAAAGCAGGCATAATATTGTTGCATCTTTGAAGGTTTGCACTTCTGTACATGATGTGTGAGTGAACATAGACATGCATGTGTGCAGTACTCCACAAGACTTCCTTTCATCCCTCACTACAGCACAAACATCATCTCAGGCACAGACGGCCAGTGTTCAGAGAGCCGTCAGTCAGCCTGCAGGTTTTGATGTGCGAACACACACTCCCGCTGTCACCCCCCGTCAGCCGCGTGGAGTTACACACACCCTCCGAACGTGAGCGAGGGGGAGGGGAGCGTTTCCTGTCACAGCGCACACACACACACACACGAGCACCCAGGTTTCCCCTGCACAGGGGTCAAAGGTCCCCGCAGTGTAGGCTGTCAGAATGCGACATTAATTAACGTAGATGTCTCACTTGAAGACGCTCGCTTCTTTTAAAGAATAGAGGAGAGATAAAGCGAAACGAGGAGATGCATCTCTATCTGTTGCGCTTCGGGCGGTTCGCATTAATGAACATGTCATTAAGCGAACACACGCACACCAGTAGCTCAAGATAGACTATCTATTTCTGCCGACTTTGTGTAAACTGACTGACAGATCGGCTGACGTGGTTTTGAATGTGTCCTTTTCCTTAAGATATTAGCATACACCAACACTACATCATTCAAACACTGTTATTGTCATTATTTTATAAGAAAGCGCTGTAAGAAAGGAACATACATGTTGATGTTCTTATATGTCTGTCTATTTTCTCTCAACAGTTTTTGTTAAAATATATATATATATATTTTTTATTACCTGATATGTCCTTCAATTAACCACATATTTATTTAAATTATTCATTTATTATTTCTGTCTCGCTCTGTCTCATCCTGTCTTTCTGTCTCTCAGTTTTTAATTTAATGCATTTTAGTAGCATGGTAGATAATTTACATTCATATTACCAAACCATTTGTAGCTTAGCTACATGCATAAATGTTTATTTTTTATTTTTATTTTATTCCATGTTCATTAATTTGTGCAGACTTACAAATACAAAGTGATTCATTTTAAAGTGATTGATTTTTTTTACATTTATTTTAGAAATAAAGGCAAGGGAGGGAAATTTTATTTTATTGAATATGAGGAATACTACAAAGCTGATTATTTTATATATCTAATTTTATTTCCAAATGCTAGCGGAGCAGAAACCACACACATGACCTTTAACTAATATATTTTTTTACAACCATCTAATAATCATCTAAAAAGTAGCTTTCCATACATTCTAAATTGTAAATATTGTGAAAATCTTCTGACCGTCATTTTAACATTTTAGCAACGTATTGCAAATAAGCAAGCAAAAAATCTTCAATATAAAAACGATACATTGAATAGTCTCAATGAGGTACGCGTCATATTGTATTTTGTTTGAAATGAAACTATAGCTTCAAACTAAGTGTTATTTTTGAGTTGAATGTAGGAAAAGCATTATAAATGTATTTTTTCTTCTTTCAGCTGGGAGACACTGGCACGTACACCTGCACCGCGTCCACCCCCAGCGGAGAGGCATCGTGGAAGGCTTACCTGGAGGTGCAAGGTACGGCCGACAGACAGACTGCAAGATAACAGACAATAGAGCGGGAAGCACTGAGACACCAGCGACAGGAAATTAAGTCTAAAATTGAGTTTGAAATTAAACCTTCGTCCAGCTGTAAATGGTTTTCATTAGCCCCTTTCACACATACAGTCTTTACTGGTAAATTACCTTTTGTAAACAGGACCTTTTCTAATATACCGGTAAATTGGTTCCAGCAATTTACCAGTAAGGGAAGTTTTAACATTACCAGTGAATTACCGGTATATGCGCTGTGTGAACGCAGAATGCGTAAGTATTTTGCACATACGAGGTCAGAACGCGCTGACGTAAGAAGTGATTTGAGCCAATCAGAAGCCGTTGAAAGAGCAACAGCTCTGGGCCATTAATACAATTTTGACGCTGATGACGCGTTTTCTCAGCACTGTTTACAAATCTCTTCAAATTGGAGTGATACCGAAACTAAAGCGTTTCTCCTCGTCCGGGCGGATGAAGAGATTTGTCAACAACGGTTAATGACATCATCACAGAGTATTTTTTATATACTCTGAGCATCATTTACCGGTATTTTGGAACTGATGTGTGAATGGTCTGTTACCGGTAAAAAGTCAGAACGCTGTTGCTTGTGTGAACCGCACATTTTTGAATTTACCGGTATTTAAGTCGTTCTGGCAATTTTACGGTAATTTACCGGGATTGCTGTGTGAAAGGGGCTATTGTTTCTTGATGCAAATTTGAGCCGCTGCACTGAAAAAAAATAAAAAATTTATTCCAGTATTTTTGTCTTGTCCTATATAAAATTTATATAGGACAAGACAAAAATACTGGAATAATTATTATTTTTTTTTTTTCAAAATATTATAAATAACTGAACATATTTAAAGCAGGATACATTTGTATGCTAATGGGTGAGGAAAAAGAAATGTAATTCAAAGGGAAAACTAATTTATTTACCCTATTGGCAAATATTTTTCTTTCTTTTTTTTAAGCATAAACCTCCATAAATGTTGTTCCAGTTCTCTAAGCTACACAGACCTTAATACGTGGCCTTGTTAGGAGATGATCAACGATATTCGCTTCATCTCTGACTGGTCATAATGTTTTGGCTCATCAGTGTGTGTATATATATGAACCTGTTTTTGGGTGTAATCCAGAGCAGTTGCACAGGATGGTGTGCTTATGTGTGTGTATGTGTCTTTGTTTCAGAGTTCGGCTCTCCGGTTCAGCCTGGCCGACCCACAGATCCAAACCTCATCCCCAGCGCCCCTTCCAAACCAGAGGTCACAGACGTCAGCCGCACCTCGGTGTCTCTGTCCTGGAAGCCCAACCTGAACACTGGAGCCACGCCCACCTCTTATGTGATAGAGGCCTTCAGGTGGCATCATCAGTTTTGACTGTATACTTATTTGTCATTGGTTGGTTTGGTTGTACAAGCGTGTGTTTTACAACGTTTGTAAATACAGTTCACAAGCTAATGGGGGATCTGTAAATACCAAGTCCATTTGCTGTGGCATGTCATAAATAATCATACCCATGTCCACATTTTCCTATAAGCCTGGCATTTCGCGGTAACCTCATTGTTTGGTATAATGTTTATACTAACAAAATTTCGATATAAAGTTTGGGCTGCAGTAATTTGCAGTATAAATACTCATGTTTGATGTGTGTATGGACGGCAGCCATGCGGCGGGTAGCAGCTGGCAGACGCTCGCGGATCACGTGAAGACTGAGAGCTTCGTCCTGAAGAATCTGAAGCCCAGCGCCGTCTACCTGTTCCTGGTGAGAGCGGCCAATGCGTACGGCCTGAGCGACCCCAGCCCCATCAGCGACGCGGTCAAAACACAAGGTCAGTTCACCTTTGACCTCACAGACAAGTATCATGTCATCTGTTTTAAATATTTACATTTATTTATCGCTGTTCTGTGTATTCTGGGGGGGTTGATATGCATATATGCTTGTGTTTAGAAACGTATATGCATGTATTACATATTTTTTTGTGTGGTTTGTGTTTATGTGAATAGACATCCCACCAACCAGCCAAGGAGTGGACCATGGCCAGATCCAGAGGGAACTAGGAGATGTTGTCATTCACCTCCACAATCCCACAATTCTCTCATCGTCCTCCGTCAGAGTCCAGTGGACTGTAAGTGCCGCCACATTTTCATTTAAAGGACAGTTCACACAAAAATTAAAATGTTGTTTAGTCAAAACCAGTGTTGGGGAAAGTTACTTTTAATGCGTTACATTATTGCATTACTCCCTGAAAAAGTAACCTACGTACAAGTTACTAATTTAGTAACCAAGTAACTGGAAAGTTTACGTTTATTTTTCTTAACCCACTGGCAAATAGCCTTTTATCTGATTTTAATCATAAATTTCACACATTTAGTGGCAGTGAACAAATGAATCTTTGTTCAAACAGCTCTGATGTTGAGGTTAAATCCGTCCAGACTTTCACCACACTAACACGTGCACACACAAACAGAAATATTCCCAGCATGTTTCCTTCTTAACATGTTGTGTTGTTTGCACTTTATACGTATTTAATCAAAAACAGCTGAAACGACATCTGCTTTTATTGGGGCGGATCAAGAATTGATTAAAATCTTTACAAGCGTGTTCAATTCTCCCCCCTCCACAGCCATATGGACTGATCCCAGTCCTCTGATATAAAAATCACTTAAAAATCACATATAAAACAACGCTTTACAATAAGGTTCATTAGTTAATATTAGGGAATGTATTTACTAACATGAACTAACAATAAGCAATACATTTGTTACAGTATTTATTTATTCATCTTTGTTAATATTAGTTAATAAAAATACAGCTGTTCATTGTTTGTTCATGTTAGTACACAGTGCATTAACTAACGTTAACAAATACAATACAAATGTTGAAATTAATATTAACTAAGTATTGTTCAGTCTTAGTTTGTTAACTGAGGTTGTTAACTGATGAACCTTATTGTAAAGTGTTACCAAAATCCCTTCACATAAAAAGTTAGAAGCTCAAAATCTGTATCTTCAATTTTCATTTTTGCAAATTAAACCTATAAATGTTTAACTCCACAAAAAATGATTTCAATATAATGGTATTCAGAACATAACATAAATATAAAGTGGTATGCATTACAGACAATATTTATAATAAACGCCTAAACAAATTTATTTAAGCAAATTTGAACTACCAGCAAGTCAGCACATTTTATCTTCACACTTATGAAGATGAATATTTTCTGGAAAATACAGTATATATTCATCTTCATAAGTAATTGCAACCAAAGTAATAGTACATAAATTAAAATGATAAATATGTCTGATAATAAAGCATAGTTTTGCTAACTTAACACAAAAACTAAAACCTTGCTTTCTTTACAGCTTCCTAGTGTCCTATTCCTGAGTAATGCTTCATTTGGCCATGTTCTTTCCTGTAGGTGGAGCAGCAGTCTCAGTACATCCAGGGCTATAAGGTGATGTACCGGCCGTCCCCAGAGGGCGCTCAGCAGCGTGTGGAATGGGCCATGTTTGAGGTTCGAACCCTGGGGGAGCACAGCGCAGTCGTCACCCAGCTCAAGAAGGGCGTGACCTATGAGTTCAAAGTTCGACCTTTCTTCAACGAGTTCCAAGGCACCGACAGCGACATCAAAGTGGGCAAGACCCTCGAGGAAGGTGAGCAGAGCTTTCCGCCCATCTGGCCGTGTGCTCTGTGTGCTTTAAAGCGTAATGTCCCACCATTCCTTTCTCATGTGATGACAAATGAATGGGATTTGCTGCCTTGCATGTTTGAATATTTGGGTTTCAGACAAATTTTTTATATTTTTTTAATGCTCTCTCTCTCTCTCTCTCTCTCTCTCTCTCTCTCTCTCTCTCTCTCTCTCTCTCTCTCTCTCTCTCTCTCTCTCTCTCTCTCTCTCTCTCTCTCTCTCTCTCTCTCTCTCTCTCTCTCTCTCTCTCTCTATATATATATATATATATATATATATATATTAGTGCTGTCAATCGACATTTTTCTGTTATCAATCGCGATTAATTGCACCTAACATTAATGTTTTAATACATTTTTATATTGTAATACTTTCACACTTAATCTCCAATTTAATATAGAAACAACATTAAGACGGTATATTTTAAATATTTGATATAACGTGTAGGAAATATATTGAAATTGAGTAAAGTTATCAAACACTTCACAGTCTTCACTGCATATATTATAGATTAAATACAGATTCATTTTATTCGAATACGAAAGTTAATCAGTCAAGAGCAGTGAGTGATTTACTTTTCTTTTTTTTATCGTTAATGACAGACAGCAGCAAGTTTATTAGGCTGCTGTCACTTTAAGGTCCGAAAGCACATGACACGGATCTGGGGTCTCATTTATAAAACTGTGCGTAGGAACCTTACTAAAAGTGTACGTGCGCCCGAAAGCCAAAAAAGGCGTACGCAAACAAAATTCAGACTTATAAAACCGTTCGTACGCCAGAACCTGCGCAGAATTCACTTTATAAATCCCAGTCAGCGGAAGATTGTGCGCACATGCGTCTCCACCCCGAAATAACCATATATGGAGCTTACAACGCCTAGTTTTACTTTGCAGATCCTCATCTGCATATCATTTGCATATGATTATTCATCCACGTGATAACGTTTAACAGTACAAGACACATTACATTAATAAAAATCAAGTGGTTGCCTATCCTTGCCTTGTTTTTGAGTACATAAATCAAATAGTGTATAAAATACATTTCAGAGAAAGTTTTTCTTACTCATTTCCACTGGCCGAATTGTATTTTTAATTGATTTATATTTTTTAATTGAAACAGATAGGCCTTGGGCATTATTTACACGAAACTATTTTCTCAGACAATCGGGTATTATCATAAGCAATTATCTCTGTGGTTAAAACATTTAAACACAGCACGCCAGAGGAAAAGTGTTCAAAAACATCGCATCCACAACAAATATTTCTATTGATTGAATATAAAAAATGTTGTAACTTCTCAGTAATGATTTCATGTTTAAGTGTTTAACTCCATTCATTTGAATGGCATATTTAATCTAAATGTTTATATCAGAAGTAAAACATAAATAAAATAATGATTTAAACTATTTAAACTGTTATTTGTCGCTGGCGCGGACATTTAAGAAGGGATGAATATTTGCTTCAAGTGATAGGCTCGGTGAGTGAAATTATATTTGTATTATTTTTCTGTATAGTTTAATTTTCTTTAGATTTTCTGTCTAAAAGTGATCAAAAAAGACATTTAACTCTATCTCACCATTGGTGTCGCCAAACTGCTCCATCTCCAAAGCGTTCGTACGCATGGGTCAGAGTTTGCGTGCAGGTGCGCAAATTTTCCCGTAAAGTTTGTTTTTATAAATCACAATCACGTCGGAAGTGGCGTACGCCTCTTTCAGGGCCTGTTTTGTGCGTACGCAACGGTTATAATGAGGCCCCTGATGCACATCCTATTTTCTCACAACTCTACTTTCTTTTTAAGACTTCATTTAACTCATTTAAGACTGCTCTTATGAGGATACTCAATGCACTTTGGCATAATTTTGTGAGTTTTTGTCCGTTCAAGGCTTTCTGCGGGTTTGTTTCGATCACATGTAACAGGCTACATTCGGTCCTCTCTAGAGTAAGAAAGGCGTTCGCCTGTGTTCAGTAGTTCTCATTTATGTTAACGTGTGGTCTGTGGCCCATGAGGGAGGGCAAAGCAGGCCGTTTAAAAAGCTTCAGGAAAGCCAAGCAGCCAACAACGAGAAGCCAAAAAGCGAGAGCTCAAACGACTGCTGTGCTAATTGTTCTGAGGGTGTGTCCGTCTGAGGCTCTGGAGAACGCCAGCGAGTTCGGTTTGCTCCAACTTTTCCTGTCTGTGCGCCTGCTTTTTTTAGTTTGAAACACAAATTGAAATGACGGCAAACGCAAAACAAATGTTTCACTCCAGGGCTTTGTTGTTAACATTGATGTCTGTATAAAGTGGATAATAGTTACATGAAGTACAGTGACAACATTCTGTTCACCCTGAGCTCAAGTAGGCATCTGGCACTGCGACGCCCGAATCATGTTGCTTGGCAGTCGCCGCTCATTATTTAAGTTCACTAATACCGCTGAGTGTGTGCTATTAAAATGAGTGCTTACATGTGTTTCGGAGAACACACACATATACACAAGCTATTGCACTGAGACATATAGTCCATTTGCATGTACACATAATGTTTGTTTATAAATGCACACATGTACCTGAATATGTGCATAACTGAAGGTGTTATAATTGACACGCGTGCATATTGTAAGGTGTGTGTAACATCCCGCTCGTGTCTCTTATCGCAGCGCCCAGCGCCGCTCCCCAGGGGGTCACCGTAACAGGAAGTGGAGACAACGGCACAACGATCCTGGTATCCTGGCAACCGCCCCCAGAGGAGGAGCAGAACGGCCTGGTGCAGGAGTATAAGGTACGAACCGGAGGAAACAGACAATGAGAGAGGCAGACAAAGAGAGTGTGGGGGGAAAAAACAAAAGAGTGAAGGATGGAAGTAGAGGAAGGAAATAGGAAGTGGAAGAGGAAATTATATTTACTGGGTCACAGTCCATTCGTTTTATGAATGGATGGAGAGAGTTTAGTGGATACTGGTTTGATTTTCTTTGAGGGGTTTTTAGTTGTTGTGACATGCTGCCATCTAGTGGTTAACATCTAGTGTTACCACGACCTTCGCCAGACAGATGCGCTCATGCAGGGGGAGTATAGGCTCATATAGGGTACTTTCCATATCCTGGATAACAATGTGCCAAAACATTCGAGACACCCCTCGCTGCAGCCTGTAGCACGATGACGTAGTTGGATCATGATCCAATACGTACTGGACGCGCATGCGCGGTGGTGCGTTTTGGTCTGTAGCCTACAAATAATAATAATAAAATAAAAATGAATTTAAGTTAAATATAAATGATCACTTGAGTGACAACTGCGTGATCTGACTGATGTGATCAGTTTGTATATTAAACTTAAATTCAGGTTTTTTTATTTTTATTTTTTTATGTAGGCATGGCATGATGTATGTATAAAACTCCGTTGCTATAGAAACAAAGACGCTAAAATGCAATCATGCAATGAGCCCTATTGTGAAATTGATATTTTTATATTTGCTATTAGTATTATCCATACTGTAAAATCCTTATGATTTTATTCAACTATGTGTGGGTCTAATGAAAAATACGGGACAAATCCTGTCCATTATTGATTTGATACGGGACACATCATCTTACTTGTACGCGACGATTTCGTATTTTAAGGGACCTTACAGAGCACTGTGGAAAAATATAGCCATTAAAGAAGGAACTCTTACCAGGCAAAATATCATTAAGCACTTTTTTTCTGACAAGATTTAGTTTCTTGATGCTATTATGTTTTGCGTTTGCGAATGTGTAGCCTACTGGTATTTTAAGTTGTTTACAGACCGTAGGCTATTGTAGGCCTACCTCTTAAAATTACAAAGACAATTACTTGACTCATTTTTGCTTTCACTCAACAGAAAATATGACCTGAATAAAATAAAATGGCTTTATTTTAAAATGTTCTGTATACACGCATTAAATTTAAAATGTTGTAAAATTAACTATTTTGCATGTATAGAGAGAAACTAGGAAAGCATCACATTTATCTAAATAATTACTTATTCATCAATAATTTGGCTACTTATTACTATTTATCAGTAGGCTACTAAACAGGTTAGAACATCATCTCACTTAAGACCAGCGCATGCGAATTATGTTCATGAACGTGACAAATGAACAAACGACTCTTAGTAATTATTTATGTTCCCTGTAAATTATTTTTGACTGCATTATAATGATTTCTTAATTCAGAATATTATCAAGATTGCGTAGGTGGATGTGTTCGGGGAATTTGCCAGTTAAAAGTAGGCTATAACATTTAAAGCCCCTTAAATGAACGAAATTACTCAAAAAAGATTCATTCATTTTGATGAACGAGATCGAACAAGAGAGTCAGCAAAATGATCCGAACCATCCCCATTCAGTACGTATTGGATCATGATCCAACTACGTCATCGTGCTTCAGGCTGCAGCGAGGACTTCTTGAAACATTCCCTTATAAGCATGTTTTGATATATTTGTAGGTTTACACACACACACACACACATATATATATATATATATATATATATATATATATATATATATATATATATATATATATATATATAATACAGTATATAATTATATTGCTATGAAGTGTATATTGCTATATATAAAAATATATATATATTTTTAAATTGTTTTATTGATGGTCTTTTTGACCAAAATATCCATTTGACTGCTTAATGTGGCAAAATACGTTATTTTTCCTAAAAAAATTATAAATTAGATTTTTATTTGTAGACGCTTTGTGTCTTTTAGTGCCCCCTTTGCTAGTATGTACTTTTTCAATATGACTAGACATACAATTATGATTGCGGGAACAATTTCCTAGTGTATACTCAGGAATGCATACTCCAGGTGTATACTCGTCCTTGATTCTCTTTCTGCATGTCTTTATGTGCTTTACTTGTCCAAACAAGATAACAGAGCCCATCTCATATGATATTCCTCTCAGGCGCTCAGATTTGAATGGGTTTGTGGCGTTTAGTTCGTAGACCGCGGCTGACGGGAAGAGGCTCGGTTTGAGTCGTTCAGTCCCAGTTAATTTTCCAGGTAAATGTTCTCAGGCAGTGTAAGAGAAGGTAGTGAGTAATTTCATGCTTGTTAAATTGGGCGGAGGAGGATTTTTCACTAATCAATTTTCTCGTACACTTATTTTTTTCTGCCCCGTTGTGCCTCAGGAGAACTTCAGAACCCTCAGAACGTCCTTCCTCGTTATCTCACTTTCGCTCTTTTTGCACTTAATCCACTTTTTTTTTTCCTTCGAAGCCTTCGGGGATGTCTAAATCTGGTTAACGTTTCTGAGAAGAGGGACGTCAGCATGGAAAAACATGGAAAAAAGCATTTTGTTTCTATGTGTGATTCCGTTGAGCTCAGTGTAGATCTGTGCGCTGACCCTATAATGGAAGTTAGGCGGTCAGAGAGGGGGCTATATCACATTTCACTCCGGTGAATGGGACCCCTGCCGGGCCTGTGATTGTGTTAGGGGTGAGGGTGGCTGATCCAAGCTCTGCTCACGCACAGGGTCGCGCACACACTTTGACGCTCATTTGGACGGCACGGCTGGCTGAGCTTCCCGAGAGGAGGAAACAGACCAGGGTTCACTGCGCGCAATGAAAACAAAAAAAAAACCTACATTTTCATGTCAGGGAAAAACAGACGGAATGTCGGTACAACAGATAGGGAGTGTTATTGTAGGTGGTGAATCTCGTTTCATGACACGTCTCAAATTCAGCATTTCAGTCAAATATCTAATATGTCAAACCTTTAAATCAACCTACGGCGACAGTTTAAATGTAGCTTAATTCCGCAGGGAAATCGCAGACTTGGCAACCCTGACTGACGGTAATATTCAAATTGATTGACTTAACAGCTTTGAGGAAACTTGTATTATGTAAAGGGCGGTCATCATTTTCAGACGAGAGATATTTATATGTAACATGAAGTGAAAGTTATTTGTCTGTTATCTGTCTGTTTGTACAAACAACAGTTTGGAATTGATGCTTTTCAGATATTTTGATTAAATGCTTGAGATTAGTTTTTAGACACAAATATTAATATAATAATAATAATTGTACACATACCTGTAGGACACTTAATTTATTCTTCTCTTTATATTAAAAATATTTTGTTCTAAAGACTTCTTTAAATGCTTGAAATTATTATTTTTAGACAAAATAGAAAAATTAATGAATAAAAGACCTAATATTTTTACGCAAAGGTTTGGACTCAACAGAGTGAATTTATGCTTCTCTTGATATTACAAATATTTTGTTCTAAAGACTTCTTTAAATGCTTGAAATTAGTTTTTTAAACAAAATATAAAATTAAATAATAATAATTTTACACAAGGGTTTGGACACACTTTACTAAATGTATTCTTCTCATGATCATACAATTATTTTGTTCAAAAGACTTAAATGCTTTAAATGAGTTCTTTGATAAAATCCTATACTTCCATTTGTGTTATTTCAAAGTTTTAAAGACTTTTGACTGGTTAGTCTGTCTTAGTATCACTTAAAAAAGTTCACTTGTTCAGAACGGACTTGTTATTCAACATAAATAATGTTTTATTAAGTGCTAAACGCTTGTCTCCCATCCCGTTTTCTTCCCGTTTCCTCCCTCAGATCTGGTGTCTTGGGAACGAAAGCCGATACCACATTAACCGCACTGTGGACGGTTCCACACACTCGCTTCTGATTCCCGGCCTGGTCGCAGGGGTCACGTACAGGGTGGAGGTGGCAGCCAGCACCGGGGCCGGTCCCGGGGTCAAGAGCGAGGCCACGTCCTTCCAGCTGGGTGAGTCGGATTTATGTTGTTCTGATTGAATACTGCAGCTAAACAAGAGCACAATATGAACTGTTGATTCTCTTGATAATGGGTTACTGAAACACAACAAACACTCTGATACAGCTACCGGCCCTTTTTAACACCCGGCTGTGTTCTTATGACTGGAAAGGTTGGTGATAACTGACATTATTTGAGCCTTCTCTTTAAAAAACGTACAGTGAACGGCACTGTTGTAACTTGCCTTGTGGTTAGCCACCAAAATGTATGTAATTTAAAAAAAAAACAACCTTATCAGAGTTCTCATAGGAGAATAAAGGTGACATAAGGTGCAGTTTAAAGCCTTTAAGTGCTTTACAAGTTTATTTCTTCATAAACTTTAAAAAGCTTTAACTTGTTCAGCCTCAAGACATCGGTGGGAACGGTCAAACCGCTCTAAATGGAAATGATTGTGGCACAACCTGGTTTTGTGCCAGTGCATACAGGTGGATAAAAGGCCATCCATTTATGCAAATCTGATTTCAATAAGACATCAATCGCAGTGCCGTCAGAGACTATTTTACAGTCAGATATCTGACAGAAAGTGATTAAATTGTATTCTGAAACCGGGATGGATGCACAAAGAGAGACACTTCCATGAAAGTACACTAAGAAAAACGGTTGATCACTTTTTGAACTTACAGTAAATGTTCTCAATTGTAGAATGAGCTGGTTTTTAAAGGAGTCATGAATTGAGAAATCACATTTTCCTTGATATTTTGACTTTTAAGAGGTCAATCATGTACTATAAAATATCCTGTAAGTTTCAGAACTCAAAACTTCCTTGTTAGTACAAAAAAAAACCCCAGCTCTTATTGAAACCAAGTATGATGTAATAGTGTGACGAAAGATCAACGCCTACTTCGACATATTGCTTCTTTAGCCCCGCCCACATATCAGCGCACGTCATACTAGTAAATAAGAGAGAGACGCAAACGGGATTATTCCAGCAACTTCTGACGTTTTGCAGTGCCAAGTTGTGAAAAACAGTCTTTGCATTGCCTCCATTGTGATCCCAAACATGGATGAACTTTATTTTTAACAAAGCAAGACAGTGTTCGTTTGTTAGCTTCATTTTAAACAAGACGGTTCGATGCAGGATTTTCAGAGAGACTGAAAATGAAAGATGATGCGGTGACGACTATATTGGATCCTACAGTAATGCCACAACACACAAGTGTGAGGAACAATGTTTTCACCATGTGTCACTATCGCTTTATCTGTTACAGATCGTTTGATATGTTACTCACTTTACTGAAAATGATGAACGATGTGGTATATAACTGTGGAAACTCCAAGGACTTCTTCAACTTTATTTGCCACAACCAAGACTTAAGGATATGTAACACGCATACGCTTCAGCAAATGCTTCAACTACGTAACGAAATAAACACCTTTCTTTAGCATCTTCATTAAAACACTAATATAATGTAATCAGGGTTTGAAATTAACTTTTTTGCTCACCGGCCAATTTGGCTACTAAATTTTACCGGCCATTCAGAACTTCTACTAGCCAAATAAAAAGAAATTAACCAGATGAACTACGTATATGTAAGGGTTAATGCCCGACGAGGTGTCCATTATCAGGTATTAATGGACGACGGCGAGGCGTGAACCGTCCGATGCGCAGCGGAGGACGGTTGCCTCCGCTGAAGTCCATTGATACCTGACAATGGACACCTCGAAGGGCATTAACCCGCTTATACCATGGTCACTTGCCAAATAACACATTTTTAAAACATTAGTTTATATTTTAATTAGTTTTACAATCAAAATCTAAAGTTACAAGTTACAAACAATAACTTGGTTTCCTTGGTTACGCCTGACGGTTTATTTAGGTGTACATTATCACTTTTTAACGGACACCCTGCAGCCAATCAGAATCGAATATTCACCCAGACCATGGTATAAACGTATATATATAGTACTCTCTATATATAATAATATTATTATAAAATTTGGATTTCATGCATTCATTTCTTTTTCAAACAAAATCCTGTCATCCAGCCATCTCCTCCCTTCCTCTTTCATCCTCATCCTTTTCACCAAAAATGTGTTTTAGGTGGACAGATCAATACAGTACAAAGAACATAAAAATTTAGGATGTTGGAAAATAGCAATGTCTTTTCTGATTACCAAATGCTTTTTAATCTTTGCTTTTGCTTCAATGCAAATGAACAAGCACGCTGTTACTTTTTGCGTAGTTGATGTGTATGTTCAAGTAAGCCAGATATGCGCAGATTCGGCTTAACACAAACTTCCCCAGCAAAGTAAACATGTTACACACCAAATTGGCAAGTGATTTGACGGCGTTACCCACCACAGTTGATTTTTACGCGCATTTGGCGGGTGTTAATTTCAAACCCTGAATGTAATACAATATTACCTCACAAATACATCAGAATAAATATAACTAAAGATTGAGCATGCTGTGGATAATACTAATACTTGTCCCACATTGAAAGATGTTTGCTAGTACAGAGTTGAGCTGTAACCTCACATACAGATCCACAGTAGAGGCAGTGAGTTTGCAGTGTGGGATGAATGAACGGAGTGACTGATCTGATTTCATGATTCCCCTGCTGAGTGTGCTTCTGTGGCCTTACACCGAGGTAAAAAAGGGCCACTGGAAGCAGAGGATGCTGGTCTCAAAAGCATTTGTCACACCGTGGGCTTTCTTGCATCTCTGCAGCCTACGCACCTGTCCTGGCCCAGCTTCTCAGCGGAGTCTCAGTCACGTACAAACAACAAACAAAACCTCCGAGAGAGGAAGCACAAAGAACAGACTAACAAAAAAAAAAAAAAAACGGAGCAGGGAATACAGGGGGGATGAGGAAGAGATGCTCAGGTTTCGGAGGAACCTGTTTGCCCCCCGGCTGAAAAAAAATCTGAACATAGTCAAATGATGAAAGTGATGCCCACATGAAACAGGGAGGAAGAGGAAAACAAGTCAAACAGAGTGAAATGTCTTTTGGGTTGACAGCCCTAGTTTCTCTTTAATGTAAAAAAGAATAAGAGAGGGAGTATACACTAGTCTTGTCATTCATAATTTATCTTTTACATAATAGATAAAAGCACTGTATTTTCCATTCTACTTCTTATTCCAGTTCAAAGTCAACTTTAGCAAAATTCACGTTATTAATCATGAATACGATTTATAGCGAAATGAACCACACTAAATAAAGCTATTCTTTTCTGTTGCTGTTTTATGTTTCAAGTAGAATAATGGCTTTTGTTTATAATGTCAAGTATTATTTTTGATATCAAATTAATTGTTAATATTATCATCTGTAAAATATTTGATACATTCAAAAGAATATTGTGAGTTATTTATTGACCTAAATATTAAATTGATCTACATTAGATTGAAAAGTACAAAACACTTTTTTTTCTGCAGGTGTATTTAACCTGGATTATTCCTTTAATTTTTGCATCAGTGATGTGGTTTATGTGAAATGTTTCATTTCTCATCGTCTTTATCTCAGACTCGTCGGGTCGTGTTCTCCCGCCGCCGCTGGACGATGAGAACACGATTTCTCAGCAGATCTCGGACGTGGTCCGCCAGCCGGCCTTCATCGCAGGCATCGGCGCAGCCTGCTGGATCATCCTCATGGTCTTCAGCATCTGGCTCTACCGTCACCGTAAGAAGAGAAACGGCCTGAGCAGCAGCTACGCCGGCATCCGCAAAGGTCAGTCCACTCACTTCAGAGGTCCAGGACG
This sequence comes from Scardinius erythrophthalmus, assembly GCF_964197995.2. Classification (NCBI taxonomy): domain Eukaryota; kingdom Metazoa; phylum Chordata; class Actinopteri; order Cypriniformes; family Leuciscidae; genus Scardinius; species Scardinius erythrophthalmus. The sequence goes on along the minus strand of NC_138227.1, from coordinate 29,521,332 downwards.
TTTCTTTCAAACTACTGATTTGACAGTGTATTCGCATATAACGATTTAAAAATACATCAAATATAACATCAGTAAGAGGTTAGTCACCCCAACCTAATAATTATGAGTTTCTGAGCTATAATTAAGAAGGCGTGGCGTGTCTCTCATCTGATCTTTTAATATGGAGTCTGTGTGTTCATGTGTTAGTCAGAGGCAGATGTTTGATCGTTTTACTATCGACTATCTTCTTTTCTTCCTCTGGTAGTGTCGTGTTTGGCTTGTGTTGTCTCAGGTTTAATCCCAAACGTCAGGCTCTTTTATTAAAGCTAGTATGAAAATACTTGACTTATCCTGTAGATGAGTCTGATCTCTTCACTGCCATAGAAATCATTTTTTCCCCCTCCTTGTGGTCCAGTGTTTTAAAAAGCCGTTTCCTTGTTTGACCCTGATGAATCACAATGAATTCCTTACAGTCGAAATTCAGAGCTTTCTTTCCGTTTTCTCCTTCATTGAAGAGACGGTGAACGGAACAATGCTGGTATAGCTAGCGTGTCTCAAGGACATGAAGCTAATGGAATGTTTATTGGCAGGAATCTAAAGGAAAAGATCCAAGCCATTCATTAGCGTTAGCATTCATAGACTCCCAAGGCTGGGACGCATTCAAGTTAATTGAACGTGTCGACCACAAGAGCACAAAAAAAAAAAAAGCCAAAATGAATATGTCCATTTTTCAAGGTTGAGAGCACCTGAATTCATTTACCAGGATGACTCAACAACTTCTTGTTTCGACAACCGCACGAGGTTGACAGGCTGCTTTAAAAGAGGCATTCTTTCTAAATGCTGGTGGAATTATATAAAACATATCTTACACAACACAAAGACTAATTGCAAGGCTCAACATTATAAGGATTGCATGTGGATATGTGCTTGTATGGCTTGCAAACTTAAAGAAATGTCATAGTCTAGTTAGTTATAGCCATGTTATCTAGTCTTGGAAGCTTAGAAGTAATAACATTGTGCATGATAGTATAAACTTATGCCTTGCATACAGTATGTCAAAAAGTAGCGTCTTTTGTGCCTGAAAAAAGGGACTTTTAACACCATGAAGGGCCCCTGACCTCTGGTTTTAGTGTTTATTGAACTACTAAAGACTTTCCCACTTCCTGTATTGCTCTGCAAGCCACAAGAATCCACAGGTTGCCATGTTTGAACCGGTTGCTGCGAGTCTCTTAAGCGTGAACGTGTTTGAGCAAAGGTGGATAATAGTAAACACATGAAGTGGTAATCTGTTTTCTGGGTGGAACGGGCTGATGCGGCTGGGAAAGATGTATAATCTTGCAGTGTGTGAGTGAGTGCATGTGCGTTTACCTGTGAGTGTGTGATAAATTGTTTAAATACGCAGATCATCCCCAGACCTGCGAGATTTGATTTACTGATCATCCATCAAATTATATTTTTCCCATGCTGCATTTGGCCTGCCAAGCGTCAATCTCCTTCTGCTTCAAAACCATCGTGCATACAGGATAAAATCATCAAAAAAAAAACTGGCCAATCTATTAGACTCATCTTTTCTCAGAGCACTGCCAAGAACCAGAACAGCGCAGCCGATAAACGTGACATTTGAAAAGGACGGCGGCGGCTGACAATTTTAAAGGTTGTTTTCCCGTAAATATGCGAAGATGAGAAGGTGAAGACAGCAGGTGTTGAATTCTGATGTATCAATGTAACGCTGGCAAAAAAACAATCCTGACGGCATCACGCGCAACAGCTTCCTGCGCTGATACTTTGATGTTTCTGACGGGCTGTTTATTATGAATTCTGACCCCATATCGCTCAGATTGATTCAGCCGTGTTCATCTGCTTATTGGAGCCTTTGATCAACATGAAAGAAACTAGATTTTAAATCAGATCGAGGGGCATGTGTTATAATAGATTTAAGTCAAAGTTAATAAAGTGCAGCCTGGCAAGAATGCTTGCCATCTGATGTTACGTGTCTTAATATAATATAATATAATATAATATAATATAATATAATATAATATAATATAATATAATATAATATAATATAATATAATATATTTTTTTAATTAAACATTTTAATTAATATATTTTATTCTTAATAAAATAATAGATACAGATAAAATACAAATATTTTAACAAATCTATATATATTTATTATTATTATTAAATTACATTAACATAAATGCATTATATTCATATACTTATATGAATGATTTATTGTAATAATACTATATACTATATAAGCTTTTGTGGGAAGTATCAGTATTACTATTGATACTGTAATCAAACTTGCTATTTTCACCTGGCGGATGTTAAAAAATCATTTAAATTGATGGAAAATTCAATGTTTACAATTACACATATAGTGACAAAATATAGTAAAGAGAACTCGTTTTACTTGGGCAAGTATAAGCAACCAGTCTGAATACCCTAAAATCTAGATATCAATATGTTCTCCTCTATGCAGATATATAGAGTGAATAAAACACACAAACCCACAACTGTAAAACCACAGAGATCAGATGACAAGGAGAATGAAATGAACTCTGTATTTATGATGAGGTTTTAATGTTCTGTGTAATTGGTAACAGACCTGTTACATCAGAGGCTCTACAATATGACGACAAATGCCTTATTGAAAACTTTTTCCAATAACAGCACAGTACTGCTATTTTGAATAATAACAATTCTAAATATGAATCTGATGAATAATGCATTCTTTTTCTTTCTCTTTGTTCTGTGTGTCTGCAGTGCCCTCCTTCACCTTCACCCCCACAGGTAATCACACCTCCCTCACAGCACATATGCACATCATTCCCACAATCCCTAGAGTGTGACGACTTCCTGGCCAGTGGAGTTGGAAAGTGCACTGCGGTATAATGTTTTCCAGCCATTGTAATGAAGTGTCCCTCAACACTGGCTTCAGTCACGTTCGTTCTGCCCAGCAGAACTCAAAACAAATATGACACCACCAGGCGAAAGTGTGGGAGGCACGGTCTCCCTTTAAAAATACATCTGGCCACAAGAAAGGAACCCCAGTCTGAGGTTTACATGGATAATCAAAGAGAACTTCAGTCGCATGGACTTGTCAGCATAAAACGAAGTCAAAAATAAAAGACAGAGAGGGAGGAAAGTGCTTAAAGAGAAGAGTGCTTGACTAAAGAGGGCTTTTAGAACTGGCAAAGGAGCTGATCAAAGCGCTAACGCTGGATAGGAAGCTGTGACATCAGAAGTTTTGTGGCCAATTAGACGAAGAGAGGAACTGGTCTAGCGTGAGGATTGAACTCGGATGACTTTTACATGCCAGAGAAAGACACTTAGACCCTTTCATTATTTCTCATCTCGTGCAATCTCTCTGTAACTGCTGTTGACTCACCTAGTTTTGGGAGTTTTTTATTAAAGGGGCGAGAGAGGCGCGGATGATTGAGAAAGAGAACGCTTGTTTTTAGTAGCAAATTCAACCAAACAAGCTTCATTTCCATACGTTTACTGGTTTTAATTGAAACGCAGGGGCTTGCAAGATATGAAAGAAAATATGCAAGCTTGGATGAGCATTCTTAGCTTGAAACTGTTAAAAATATGCCATCATTTATTCATCTACGTTTTATTCAAAAACTGTATGACTTACTTTCTTCTGTGGAACACAAAAGGACACATTTTAGATGTTTTCCATGTTGTTTTTTCTTCATTAATGTAATTTCTTTTATCTACAGTGGCCTATCAGAGAGGAGGAGAGGCCGTCAGCAGTGCGGGAAGGTGAGATGTTCTTAAAAAAAAACACGTTTGTTATTTAACACCTTAAAATAGCCACACTAATATTCATCAGGAGCCAACAATGTCCATGTGGAGGGTGTGTGCTGTAGTGTAGTTGCATTTTGTTGACACTGGGGGGCATTTTTGTCTTGGCAAAGACGCCTTTGGAGGTTGTACATTGAGACGGAGTCCTGCAGAGCCCAAATGAGACAAAAGCCCTTCGTTTCTACCATGTTAATGGAATAATTTTGCATGCAGGTGCACCCATGCTCATGTGCAGTTGTTAATGTGTTACATCTTTGTCCTTGTTTGAATAGTTGCAGACGATACTTAGTGTGTCTTTCCCTTTATGACGTCTTTTAAAGTCTATCTTTTCATTGAGGAGGTCTTTGCCCTTGCCTGGAGGAAAGGTTTATGCCGGTTTTGAAGCTTAAAGAGTCTGTTAGAAAAATACAAGAAAGAGACAGACCATGCTGCAGGGATATAAGGCATGAGCGCTTGCTTTGAAGCATCACGTTGCACAAAACTCTTTCTTTGATGTTCTTTTTGTGCCTTTGATAAACGTCCCTAAAAAAAAAATCTCTGAATCCGTTTCCTCAGAATCATTTTAATGTGACCTTGTTTTATCACATTAGCCAATTGTCTAACAAAAAAGTGTTTTAAAATACAAAATCTCATACTTTAAGTGCAAGATTTGTTAGAAACGGTTACTACGGCTCTGGGTGTATTCATATATGAGTTTACCCAGAGCCTTCTCCAGTTCTTGAGATCATGGTGATTGACTGTGACACCCTGGCATGCGCTTAGAGCTCCAAGCTCTCTTCCTTTAGCGATGGCTCGGTTCATTCGTGTTTTTCTTTCCCAGGCTGGAGCAGCAATGTTCTCCAGCGCTTGGGTAATCCACACAGAGATCTAACGGTCACGAGGCCTCAGGGAAACGGTGTCATCAGCCACGAGCAACTCGAGCGCAAACAATCCATTTAGCACAGATACAGCCCTGAGAGATGCACTGGGATAGAAGAAGATGGGATGGGCTTCTTATTTAAAGCTGAAGTGTGTCATTTCAGCACCACCAAATGGAATGGTTTTCCCTCTGCCTGCCATTGGTCAGACAAACAGTTAGCCCAGCCCTAAAACTTCAATGTTACCGTGTTGGCCTCAAATGATTCCTCTCTGTATTGAGCCAATAAAAGTGAAAAAAAAAGTCTAAAAACCTAATTAAAACAAGACTGGGTACCTTTTACCGTTTCCAAATTAAAGTTTGTAATAAATCACATTGTGTCTGTGTTTTTTAGGCCGGGTTTATTGAATATAGGTGAACCGGCAACCCAGCCCTGGCTTGCGGACACCTGGCCCAACAGCTGCTCCAATCACAACGATTGCACCATCAACTGCTGCACCGGGAGCAACGGAAACAGTGACAGCAACCTCGCCACCTACAGCCGCCCAGGTAAGCCTGTGCTCGCGCGAGTGTGTAGTGGTGTACAAATATTCCACTTTATCTCGCACTTCCAAACATGTAGCATTTTAGTTTAAAATGCATGGAAGCTGATGTTTAAAGAAACAAAATTATGATTATCAATAGAGATTATTTTTCACATTTATTCATTCAGTAAGCGCTTTTACTCAAAGCGTCAAGTGAGGAAAGACGATCTCTGAAAGAGTTACTTACAATTGAGGAAAAGACTTGCTAAACAGGTTTTATTATGGTAACTGTGACTAAATTATGTGTTTTATTTGATTTTAAAGCAACCAATTACCATTAACGGTGATCATTTCCCTCTTTTACCGCCGTGTTCGTGCAATGCCTTTTTCCTAAATCTCATTGAAGTTTTGGCTTATTACTTTCCACTGAAGTTTCCAGCTTGGAAGAAGTGGCGTTCTATTGCACCGTTCCAAGCAGGAAATTCCAACTTTCCAAGTTTAATGGAATGCAATATAAGTATTGTGTCCTTCCTTTGACACACGACTGTGTGATTTGTTGGAACGTGGACTTTTAGGGAAAATAAAAGCTCCCGATATTGAAAAGGCCCTGCAGGCTGTAGTCCAGCTAATCCAATCAGCCGCCTGATTTCCATACCGCCGTTAGAACCTTTTAATGCAGTTTCTCTAAGTGCTCGCTTATTCAGGAAACCAGGAGTAGTAACAGAGGTCAAAATAGACCTGCGAGAGAAAAAAAGAAAAAGAAAGGGCGAGGAAAGAGGAGGAGTGATGGAGCACCTCCAGGTGGCTTTATTTCAGGAGTCAGCAAGTTACTTTACAAACAAAAGAACGCCAGGTTGACTCGTGAGTCCAAAGAGACACATACACTGAAAGTGACAAAGTAGTGTTAATTTACAGTCACCCAGTTTTCACAAAGCAAGTCTTAGTTTGGACAGCGGTGTCACTGTTGGTTCATTTAATGATATTTAAACGTTACTACAAGAGCTTTTTTGTTCCTAGATATCAGCTTGTGTGACTAAGCCATTGGCTAAGAGCATTTCATTCATTACAGAACCCTTAAATGGATCCAATCCTTTTAGAAAATGTCTTTCTATTGAATCTAAGAAATTTGCTCCCATATTCATGGGTAGACCTGAGGATTAGGCTTTGTGTTTGTTCATACCATTCATAGAAACCATAGATGGGGCTATTCTAACCCAAAAGCTTTGCTTTACCTTTGATATCCGTTTATTTGGAGTGTTTTCACTAACAGATTCTTATCCATGTCGCCTTCATCAAAGCAGGAATGAAGGATAAATGTTGAGTGATTCTCACAGCATGACATGTTAAAAGCTTGACACCCGCTTGCCTGGTGTGCCAAATACTAAAAAATCTCCAGGATATTAACCGGATCAGTACCCACAGGGCTTCTCTGGAAAGACTTACGACTTAGTTTGTCTCATTCCATGGGATCTTTTATCATTGATACGTCAACCTTTGAAGTGCAGAGCCGTTCCTACTTATGGAAACATGAGCTACGCTCGAAATCTGTCCAATGGCAGGCCGCGGTATTTACGCGCCAAGCTTCTTGCTCAGATCCCAGGGAGGATTTGAATATTTTATGAGCCGGGGAAAATTGGATCTGTCAGAGGATGGGCTTTTACAGCGTTCCTCGTTTTGGAGGCTTTTGATTCGGACGTGTTGGAACATCCTGCTTGATGAGCCGGGATGCCTTTCACGCGACTGCTTGAGAAACTCAGTGACACGCTTGGCTTGTGTCGTGGAAGAGGGAAAAGCTGTAGGGAAAAAATAGATTGTACGGTATCAGGGAGTTTTATCTTAGTATTTGAATTTCGGGTGATCCACATCATCTTAGAAATTTTTGGTTTCAAGTATCCTTTCTGTCTGAACACATCATTCTCGGTTTTAAAGCTAATCTGCATTTTAAAACCAACCTAGTGTCTTCGCTCCATGAGTTTCATCCATTAGTTTTCAAATCCATAGGTCCTAAACAGTCTACTAAGTCCTTTGGCTATCAAAATGTCTTACCCCTCCTTCTATCGTCCAGCTGACTGCATTGCCAACTACGGCAACCAAATGGACAACAAGGCCAGCAACCTGCTGGCTCCAGACACAGGCCTTTACAGCGACGTGGACCTCTCCAACAAGATCAACGAGATGAAGACCTTCAACAGCCCCAACCTGAAGGACGGCCGTTTCGTGGGACCCGGTGGTCAGCCCACGCCCTATGCCACCACCCAGCTCATCCAGTCCAGCCTGGCCAACAACAACATGAACAGCAGTAGCTGCGGAAGTGGAGGAGGAAGTGCGGACCTTAACGAGAAGCAGAGCTGGAAGAGCAGCCAGGGAACGCCTCAGAAACAGGCCGACATCAACACACCACTGCAGTATAACGTCATGGAACAAAACAAACTGAACAAGGGTGAGTTCTGTGGATTTAATTGCGGTCCCAAAAAGAGTTAAAGCAGATTTATTCAAATTTGATCGTGAAGACAAGTTCAAAGTCTTCAAAGAAAACCATGCCGTGTTTTCTGGGTTTACCACAAAGGTGTGTCATTAAAATTGCTGCACTTCTGGTCTTATTCAGTTGTTGCCTCATATTCAAAACATACCCAAAAAGTTAAAGCAGATTTATTCAAATTTGTTTGTGAAGACTAGTTTAAACTCTTCAAAGAAACCCATGCCATGTTTTCTCGGTTTACCACAAAGGTGTGTCATCAAATTGCTGCACTTCTGGTCTTGTTATTCAGTTGTCTCCTCATTCAAATCGTACCCAAAAATTTAAAGCAGATTTATTCAAATTTGTTCGTGAAGACTAGTTCAAAGTCTTCAAAGAAACCCATGCCATGTTTTCTCGGTTTACCACAAAGGTGTGTCATCAAATTGCTGCACTTCTGGTCTTGTTATTCAGTTGTCTCCTCATTCAAATCGTACCCAAAAAGTTAAAGCAGATTTATTCAAATTTTATCGTGAAGACTAGTTTAAACTCTTCAAAGAAACCCATGCCATGTTTTCTCGGTTTACCACAAAGGTGCATCATCAAATAGTTGCTCTTCTTGTCTTGCTGAATAATTGTCTCCTCATATTCAGACCGTAATAAAAGTGTTACGCAATTTTGATACTTAATAGCATCTCTGGCACCTTTACATCTCTGGCTCTTTGACTTTCTAACCCCTTTTATATCTGTCACGGCTGCTCGTGTTGTGTATATGTGTAATTTAACTCGACGCTCTGCTAGTCAACTTAATCCATATTTATAGCAGTTGTTTTACTGTTTGGATGGGGATGAAGGTAAAGAGGAGGCTGTGAAGTGTCGGATGTCTCAGAACAGTGTGAAGCCAGAGATCTTAGATTACTGTACAAATAAGGGGGAATGTAACTCAAGCTCAAAGCTATCCATTATCTGCTGCTTTATATTGTGCCACTAAAAAGGTAATTGTGTTTGCTTTCTAACTCAACTTGCATGAATCTAACTGTGTGTGTGGGTGTGATATTTCACACTTGGTAGACAATTGAAACCAGTCACCAACAAGTCATAACAGCTTATGACTGAAACCCTTTTGTAACCTTTTACCACTCGACTGTCTGATGTTCCACTCTGATGCGTTCTCTTTTAAAGTGTCTGCTTTTATCTAGTTCACAAAATAATTTTTATTCAGTTACTCTGGCATATAATGCCTCACCTGGATGTACAATAAAAACTCAATCTCTTGACTGTAACTCCTTAGACCACTACCGGGGAGAGGGTCCCATCTCAGTCACCATCCCCTATAACCAGGCCCAGGACGCCCTCACAGGAGGAACCTACAGCAGCTCGGACAGGGGAAGCAGCACCTCTGGTAAGACATCCGTCTATTGTTCTGTTGACCTATCTATCTGTTCATCTATCCATCTATCACCAACCGATGGTTCATTTCTTACAAAACCTGCATACATAACCTACTAAACATTCGCAATTTACCCATTATTCCATTTTCTTTTCATTTCCATTATTTCTGAGCCTTTTCATCACTTCAAGAGGCAGTAAATCATATGCAAAACAGGACATTTTCAAATCGTTTGCTCATTGTTAAGAAACTGCGGGGAACAAAGAGAAACATTTATGTCAGAACAAAAGGGGGTGATTCTTCCTCATGATTTCTGAGGTGCACAGCCACATATCTTAAACACGGCAGCAACAATCACTCCCTCATTCCTAATTTCTTTAGTTAAAACCATGTTCCCTGCAGATTTCTAAGGTCTGCCGCATTTTCCGAGGATGTTTCTGATTTGGAGGATATCCTCCCTCCCTTTTTGCGTTTCGCCCCACCGTCATTAATTACTCCGGCTTTCATCCATCCGACTCAAAGAAAGGGGGGATAATGTTGTCAGAAAGCTGGTGTTTGTTGCGGGACAAAGATAAATGAGCCCCATTCTGCGGCGCATGCAAGGCTGCTAGCGTAATGCATCGTATCTATTTTTATATTGTATTTGAAGTTCAGGTAATTAAAGAGAGGGTCTGAGTGCGTGGAGGTCCTCACAGCTCATTGGTTCTGAATTTTAATTCCTTTCTGTTAATTGGCCTCCAATGTTTCTCTTTTTAATGTTCTCTCACTCTACCTCTCCTCTGGGCAATGGAGAGTGTTAGTTTTGAAAAATGACTCATTTTTGATGGAGAGCGCAGCGTTAATTACAAATAGAGAGATAATGCACATAAGCGTTTTACACCGCATAAATTATGGTGTGGGTGTCATTAATGTTGCTTCTCCTGAGTGTAAAAGTGCCATTTGTTTCACACATGCATCAAGCTCAGCAAACAAACTAACAGAAAATGAAATGAACCAGAGTTTATAAACCCATTTTGGTTTGCAATCAAATTAATTTATGAGTTCAGATGGCATTGTGGGCTAAGAACTACTATAGCTGTTTGTGTTTTTGTTTGCTTTACAGGAAGTCAAGGGCAGAAAAAAGGTGGGCGAACAACTAAACAGGCCAAACAGAACACAATGAATTGGACCGAACTGTTGCCGCCGCCTCCGGTTAATCCACCACCATGTCAGGAATACACACTCTCGATGGACGACAGGTGAGGTCAACACACAAACAGGTTTTCACTTTTGGTGTGTATGCTTGAATGTCGGCATGCGATTGCACATAATTTGACTCATTCTTCACATCCAAAGTGCGCATAAAGCTGCTTCTCACTGTTAAATTGAGGGTTTTCTTCGCTGCTTTTTGCACTTAAACAGTCAAATACACACAAAATAATGTCAAAATGCCGGTCTTGGCAAGTATTCATGTAAACAACACAGTCAGTTATGTTTTAATGAACGTAAACAGCTGAGAAAGAAAATGCACGTGTAACAGTATAATGGATCCATGCGTCAGGTCTTAAATGAAAGCAGCCTAATTTATCTGCTGTCAAATTATGAGATAATATTAAAAATATCTAAATAGAAGTTTTTCCCCATGGTATAGATGTCAAAATTGAGGCCAGTGAAAATGCTGAGTGGCTAGAAACTTTGGAAAACCACTAGCCACAGTTGCTGGTGAGCAAATAACGTTAACGTCAAGCCCTTTTAATATTAATTATTAATTTGTGAATATATTATTATTTTAAAATGTATGAATTTAAATAATATTAAATATTTAAAATAAATATAAAAGAAATGAATTATTAAAAAAGAAATAAAATGACAAAATGTTAATAATATATATATTAATATTAAATATTATTTTATATAAACATTAAAACCTAACATGATTAGGCACAAACATCACAATTTATAAGTGGGAAACTCAAGATAGACGGTTCTAAATTTTTCCATTTTTTATGTTCTAATCACATGTTCTTTTGTTCTGTCTTCAGTTATGACACAGACCTGCAGTGCCCTTTGCCGCCATCTCGGATGTATCTGCAGCCTGACGAGCTTGAAGAGGAGGAGGAAGAGGTGGAGCTGGAGCGCGGACCTACGCCTCCTGTACGGGGAGCGGCTTCCTCCCCTGCCGCCGTGTCCTACAGCCACCAGTCCACCGCGACCCTCACCCCGTCCCCTCAGGAGGAGATGCATCCCATGCTGCAGGACAACCCTGACCTACATGAGCGCAGGTATGTAACAGCTCGCTAATGCTTTTCTTTTCAAACCACTTCCGCAGCATTTACAAGTTTTGATATATTTGACGTCTATAGGCGACTCTTGGTGAGCCCACCCCCTCCACCACGCCCTCTCTCCCCGCCGCACACGTACGGCTACATCTCCAGCCCCCTGGGCCTGGACACGGATGGCCTGGAGGAAGAAGAGGACGAGGAAGAGGGTGACGAGACCGATGCAGAGGTGGCTCGAGTCCACCTGCACCACAGCCACCCTCACCAGCAGCACTTGCCCCAGCAGAGGGCTCTCCTGCGGGGCCTGGAACAGACCCCGGCCTCCAGCACCTGCGACCTGGAGAGCTCGGTCACCGGGTCTATGATCAACGGCTGGGGCTCGGCTTCAGAGGAGGACAACGCCTCGTCGGGTCGTTCCAGCGCCGTCAGCTCGTCAGACGGATCTTTCTTTACCGATGCTGATTTCGCTCAGGCCGTGGCAGCTGCGGCCGAATATGCTGGTCTACGAGTGGCAAAGCATCCTGGGAAAGGCCACCATCAGCTTCCAGTGTCTGGAGGTACTGGAACAGTTTCTTAGCAAGACTTTAAACCTCCTCCTGAATCAATTTGTGAGGGACAAAGCCACAGAATATTCTATTTTCACTTAAAGATATGCCACATATTATGGAGGATATGGAAGTGTTCCACTGAAAGTTGTTAATATTTGCTCATGAATTTAAATGCTAATGATTTCAAATTAGGACACTAACTTTAATACTATACGTTCCACAGCTTCTGAATTAATTCGTAGTCAAATCTGCAGCCTTTAATAGAGCTGAACTAAGCAAACTCTCTGTCCTCTAATTTGCCAGCAGCACGGAAATACCAAAACCTCCCTGCGGGACACCGTCCAGGCAGCCCAGTGTCCACAGACAGTAACGTTAGCGCAGCCCCGGGTCAGAGGAGGCCCCTAAAGAGGCAAAAACAACATCCAGCTGCTCAGACAGGCTACCAGCGGCGAGAGGCCTACACAGAGGGTACGTCCACACACACACACACACACACACACACACACACACACACACACACACACACACACAATTCTGCTTTCTGTACACTGTCATTAGGGATGGGATTCATGAATACTAAATATGTTTACTATTTATATTTATATATATATATATATATATATATATATATAATAGAAATAATAATAAAAAAGGAAGATTAAAATGTAACTGTATTTTGTAATTATAAATTCAAAATAAATAAACACTGAACATTAAAATGTTACCAAACATATAATTTACATTATAAATATGATTTACATTATAATCTTTCATTTTTTGTTATTCTTTTCTTAAAATGCATTCATTTAAAATATTTTTTTAAGAAAAGGGACTAAACATTAACATGTTAGCAAAGTATTATCATTATGAATTTAAAATATTTTTAAGAAATAAAAATATAGCTAAAAATGTGTGTGTGTATATATATATATAAATAAATATATATATATTTATTTATAATGTATATAATACGTTGGTAATATTTTAATGTTTTGTTTTGTTAATATTGCATTTACTTAGAATAAAATTATAATATTAAATTTACAAAACTCATCTCATGAGCCTGAAATACAAAAAGATCATTTGGAGTTTTTTTTTTATTATTATTTTGGAGTCATAATTCATTCATATACAGTACATTTTAATCTAAAATCCTGACGTTGATTAAAAACTCCATAGATATATTATGTCCAAAGTACCTACACTATATAATGAAGAGCACGAAGGGGTGGAACAGTGGCGTCTAACTACAGTGTGTCATAAGCGACAAGTCCTGTTGAGTATCTAATGAAATTGCAGCAGGATCCCAAGTTTCTGAAAAGCTCTGAAGCCTTCAGAAAGGTCATGTAATGTGTGTAATGTGTGTGGAACTGAAAAAGCAAGTGCTCACAAACGCATCCGAAATTTCTGCTCACATTTGTGCAAGTGTGTATTTCTGCGCACGTTCTCATCTGCTGCGTCTCGTCACTGAGTCAGTTGTCCTTGTGTGTTGACACTAAGATTTAATATCAGAAGCACACAGGCCTTGGTTGGCTCTATCAGATCAACTAGCCCCTCTCATCTGTCCTTCGCTCCCTCCCTTCACTGTAATCTCTTCCTCCCCCTCTTCTAATCTTCTCCGTTCCCTCTCGTCTTTGTTCGCTGTTGGCCGCTGAAGAGACCCAGATTGATCAGTCTGTGTCAGCTGAAGTTTGAGTTGAATATGTGTTTTGATTTGATAGGCCTTAGTCAAGCTACGCTGTGTGGGAGGTTTAAATACAGTGTTTCGCACAGAGGAGTTTGTCGTTTGAATGCGTTTCACACAAACACACTCAAAACTAAATGATATGAAACACAGATTGCCTACCAACCCCCCAAATACCACGCATCAAACATGCAATCCCTCCCGCCCCTGTTAATTTTGCTCTTGTTTGCTCAGTGCTTTGGGTGACACCAGGCTTATTATCTCGTCCTCCTCCAACTCCTTTCCAGAAGGCCCTGTTAACCTTTCATCTGCCTCCACTTCTGTCTGGAGAGAAAAGAGACAGTCTTTTCCAGACGTTCCTCCCTCTCTTTGTCTTATTTTCCTTCTTTTGCATGCTTCTATTAAAAGTTTTTATTCAGATTAAGGAAAAAGTTTTCAACAGGAATGCCAGACGTCTTTGGTTGTCAAATACGAGTTAGAAAACATGTAAAGCTTCTGAAAGGAACAGAATACATGTAGGTTGGATAAATTTCACGACTTTTCCAGCTGTTTTTCAATAATTTCACAGAACAATTTTTAGCTGATTAGATATTTTTGTAGTGAGCATAACTAGAAAAAATATAGAATTTTAAAAAAGAAATTCTAGATGCAAATCAGTTCAAGACCATGTAAATCAAGGTCTTCGAATTTGAATGATGAATATTCTTGTTTTTGAGAACTTTAAAAACAGAGCTGTAGGAATAATTTAAATTTAGCTATTCATGAGCCAAGCTGACATGCCATTTGCCCATTAGTTCTAGCTGAAGCCATTTTCTAGAGGTTTCGGTTGGTTGGCTACCATTAGATTCTTTTGCACTGCAGCCAAGTTAAAATAAAATACAGGAAGACAGTAGAAATATGTTTTATGTGCCTGCTTGAATGCAGCTCAGGTTGATTTAAAACTACCATCTGATCTCATGTAAGAGGCAAGTTTATAAATAGTTGATGCATTTGCAAAGACATGCACTACCTTTCAATAGTTTGGGGTTGGTTGGATTTTTTTAAATATGTTTAAAGTCTTAGCTCACTAAGGCTGCATTTACTGTAATACTGTGAAATAACATTACAATTGCTTCCTATTTTAAAAAGTAATTTATTCCTGCGATGACAAAACTTTCATTCAAACTTCACCTAAGCAAGGAGGACATGTTTTACTAGTAATTTCATGGCGACGCAGAAACTACACAAGCAAATAAGGACAGTAGCGCTAGCTGTTGTATAAAGCACAGACCCCTCGTAAATCTAACAGCTCTCTTCTGCTCCTGTGAAATGTGCCCCGTCTCTCTCACCCTGGCATCGATCCGCCGCCTGACTTACTGCAAGACACCATAAGACTTAGAAAAACCATCCACGATCGACTGATCCTTCTCGTATTTTCCTGAGTGTTAGAGCAGTGATGAAGGCGGGCTAAGCTCTCCCCGACAAAACGAGACACGCGCTCGGTGTGCTTTGACCTTGAATGTGTAAAAATGTTGACGCAGCGCGCAAGCACAATTTTAGTCAACAAACGTCTTAGTGACGCAATGTTTACGTAACGGGTATATTTGTGTCTCTGGGCATGCTGATTTAAAACATAATCAGGTTTCATCGTCCCTGGCACAAGTTTACAGGATCCATCACCGACAGACTTTTTTTAGGCCATGATATTTAACAAGAACAGCAATCGTAAACAACCCTGAATAACTGGCACGGGAAGCGCCGAGACATCCAGTGACAGTGATGAACCGTCATTCACAGTTTCTCGACTGACTAGCGGCACCTCGGTGGGAAAGAGCTCCAGCGTGCAGCTGTTTGGAGGGTTGCAATGCAACGGCACAGCTGTGTTTCCATGGCACCTTCCGGGTGCCAGACAAATGAGTTCTGGTGTCAATTAGCTAAACGTCTGGTTCTGAAGGACACAAGCATGTGTGAATATAGCGTGTCTTGAGTGAGCTAAAACGTAAACTTGTATGGCAAATGCTAGCATTAGTACACTGACACAAGATATTGTCAAACATTCACAAAACGTGAATGCCTTTTCTATAATGACAACTCTCAGAAGATTTTTAGCATGGTAATGTAATTGACAATGTTAATGTATTTAGTCTTGACGGAATAGATCTGCTGCACTGCTTTTGTTCTAGATTCATGCGGCTGCTGCAGAGAAAGTACAGGAACTAGCTACTGCCAATAGATATATCACTCCTTTACATATAGCATATATCAATTACCCATAGCAGATTTATACAGGTGGAGCTGGGGAAGGTGGAGGGTTTCTGAGGAAATCTGAAAGTGCGCTGCAAACTGCTATAGTAAATGTTAACCAGCCATTTAAATGTTGTCCATCAGGCTTATTGGCTGCAGATGCGACACAAACCAATCAGCTTGTGCAAAGTAGTTAACGCTGTAATTATCACCAGCTTTCGTTAAGGACCTATCAGCCTGCGCCATCTAGAGCTTCAAGACAGAACTAGGCATTTTTGTTTCCTCACAGATCTTCCACCTCCTCCGATTCCTCCCCCAGCCATGCTGAAGTCTCCAACACACCCGGCCAAAACTATCCCGGAGGGACCACGGGGGGCCATGTCA
Organism: Scardinius erythrophthalmus; assembly: GCF_964197995.2. Classification (NCBI taxonomy): domain Eukaryota; kingdom Metazoa; phylum Chordata; class Actinopteri; order Cypriniformes; family Leuciscidae; genus Scardinius; species Scardinius erythrophthalmus. The sequence goes on along the minus strand of NC_138227.1, from coordinate 29,505,212 downwards.
CCCAGATCCAATTCTGCTGATGGCAAAGACAAGCGAACGGGTCCGGGCGGACCCAGGCCCCGAGATGGCTCAGACACCCGGACCAGCTCTTCAGAGCGGCGGGAGGGCCAAGATATACAGAGGGGTCAAAGAACGGGGAAAAGCAGCAAACAGGATGCCGGTGCAGCCCAGAAGAGCCGCCACCACCCAGGTACTGCACTACATTCCTGTTGTCTCACATTAAATCCTACAATAAATAATGGTCAAGTTACCTACCTTTTTCATTATCTTGTCTCTTTCAGGCTCAGAGGACATCCTACCTTATAGTCGCCCATCTTTCCCAGCCATCCACAGTCCTCGTGGAGAGAGGGAGCCCAGCTCCTCCAGTTCACTGTCCTCTCGGGGGTCCGGTGGACGGCGGAGAGGCGAGGGGGCTCCAGGGGCCCGCAGAAACCCTGTAGATGTTGGGCTAAACACCACAGGAGCCTTCCAGATAGATGGGGAGGAGCTTGAGGTATGTCCTCACTTCTAACATACCTGGAAATTAAAGGCTGTTCGAACGCATTTGACCACATGAATCCGGTCCAATGGGTTTTTGACTACCTCTGGAAGTGGTCAAAAGTGGACAAGCTCAAAACGTTTTTAGACCCTGTTTACATCTGTATTTTGCGTTGTCCACTTGTGATCCGATCGACCAAAATGCATCTTAATGCCAATTGTAAACAGGGCCAAGGTGTTCAGGATTACTAGACACTTCTGTGCAAATGTGTTGGGGCAGGTTGGAGCTAAACTCTGCAGTACATTGGCCCTCCAGGAGCAGAATTTGACACCCCAAATGTATCTGCATTTCTAAGATTCTTGAGATTAAGGCATGGCCACTTGTAACTTGAATGTGCGAGGCTTCCTGTGTCATCCGCTTGCAGTTATTTCACCTGTACAAAAACATACTGGTTTGTAGCACAAATAGTTCTATAATTAGTAGGGGTGTGACGAGAACGTTAGCTCACAAGACGAGACACGAGATTTTTTTACACAGTATTTTTAAGAAATTCTCAATGATGAAATACATGACTAGAAAAATAGTCTGCAGGTGCATTTTGAAGTGTTTTAACTAGGGCTGTCAAAGTTAGCGCGTTAATAACGCGTTAACGCAAAATCATATTAACGGCACTAATTTTTTTAACGGACGATTAACGCAGCGCGTATTTTCTGTTTGACCCGTGACCCAACCCCTAGTTGGAGAAATGGAGATACACAGTGTTGGCAACTTAGCCACATTGCAGACCCCTTTAGCGATTTTTTTCCCTTCAACAAAGCGCCCAAACCTTATTTAGTTTCTGAGAATATACCGGTACCGCCGGTAGGCTACTGCTCTCTCAGCACGCTCTCTCTCTCTCTCTCTCTCTCTCTCAGCACGCTCTCTCTCTCTCTCTCTCTCTCTCTCTCTCTCTCTCTCTCTCTCTCTCTCTCTCTTAAAGCAGCGCTTTAATTCAGTTAAACACAGATATTATGTTGCTTCTCTAATTTTACAAATATAGCCGAAATCAGAGCACGGATATTGTCTTTAGCTTATGTGTATTTGATTTCACCAGACGACAGCTCGATTATCAGAATTTTTGTGCAGATTAACGTCTTGGAAGGGAGAGCTGGTTATGTTTATTTTGTCGCGTTTCAGTCACCATTTCAAATTCATTCCGTTGTTTGACAACAGAAACAGTAAAATATACGTTTTATTGAGAATTTATTGAGAATTTAGCTTCATCAAAATGGGCACAGAGAGAGACTACAATGTAATAATAAATGCTAAATGTACATTTAGCATTTTCAGAAGAGCTGCCCTGTCATGCAAAAATCTAAACATTTTTGTGTTAGTAAATTGCTCAGTGCAAAGAAAGAGAAGTAATGGGAACCTGGTATTTCTTTGTTCTTTCTACATGTGTCTAATAGACATGAACAAGTTCTTTGAAAAACATCTATGACCTTTGAAACATGTCTCGTCTTCATGCTATATTGACTATGGTTTCAATAATAAACATACATTTGCATAAAGCATCTATATTTATCCATGCCCACGTTGATTAGAGTATTACAAACTTGAAAAGTATTAATTTAAGGTATATTTAGAACAAATAAAAAATGTGCGATTAAATGCGATTAATCGCGAGTTAACTCATGACAATCATGCGATTAATCGCGATTAAAATTTTTAATCGATTGACAGCCCTAGTTTTAACTAATCATCTTGTAATGAATGTCATTTCAGTTCTATTTTGAGTATGAATTATCATACAGTATGCTGTAAAAGACAATACTCAAGCATTGTATAAGTTTTTGCCACAAACTCAGCTGACTGGCTTCTCTCCTGTATGATTCCACGTCTCTTCAGACCTTAGAACTGCACATGATTTATGAGCTTATAAAACTTTTGACCTCCTAATTGAACTCCTTTCCACAAATTGATCATAGAAATAAAAACAGTACAAATAAAAAATGAATAACACCGTTTTCTCTTAGTCTTATTAAGTGCAACTCTAATCAATGTACTCTCTCAATATACAAAGTGCAAATAAAGAACAATTTTTTCTTCAAGCATGATACAGAGCTAAGAGATGGTTACAACTGCACAGCCCAGCCTAAGATGGCTTTCAGATTGGGAGATATTCGCATGCTTCAGGGAGCCGCTTTTAAAATGTGGGGTATTGAAATCGCGTTTGAATGCGCGCTCGCGTTTCTCTTTCGATTTTGCGTACTCTAGTGAATAGGGAGCATCGGTGCTGAGCGCGCATGTGTCAGACGCTTTTTAGGCTCTGTTGTGCAACGAATCCTCCGCCATGGTCTTGTCAGTCATCTTGTCACATGATCGAGCTTGTGTTGGATGAGCTGGGTGGAATTGAAGTGACCGTTATCCAACTGAATTAAGTGGTTTTTATTTCTACAAAAAGCAAAACGACAGTGGAGGTGTAAATGTAGACGTAGCGGTGGCATATTCTATGCTAACTTCACCCTCACACACAGTCATGGCACGAGATCTCGTCACACCCCTAATAATTAGTGCACTTTGTTGTTATTCTTGTAGTTATTTACCTATTGCGGCTAATGCATTGGGAAGTCTCGCACATAAATTAAATATTTAAATAATTCTGAAATAAAATATTAGGTGACATTTTTTTTTGCCTTGGCAACTAACTGAAAGCTAAATAGAAATATAAAAAAAAAACTAATAAAAGTTCATTCAAAATAAGAAATAACACTGTTAATGTGCATGATCTCTCTTTGGATGGTACATGTGTATTTTTTTCCTTGTATGATGCTTACTATAATGCTTCAATTTTTATTTTTCAGATGGTGGAGAGCTGAAGATAAAAAAAAAAATGGCTGTTTAAACGTCCTCAGCAACCATCTTCAGTGCAGTTTGACCATCTCGGTGGTATCGGAAAACTACCGACCCAGAGTCACGTTTGGAAAACTGACCAACCATCCAACTTCATTTATTTACCTTAATTTCAATGTGCATTTAAAGAAGAAAAAAAGACAGAAGAAGAAAAAAAACAAAAGCGAAGGGTACATTTGAGAGGGGGCTAAAGCCGTTTTGTTTTGATTCCAATGCAATATGATGCGTCCGTAAGCTCCTGAAACTGATTATGGCTTTGTTCACCTTGGCGAGAAGGTTGTCAGTCAGCGGTTACTGTAATGAAACTCCAGGCACAAAGGGACAGGCTGACATGTACATACACGTGTATACATATCTAACTGCCTTTTATAATCCATTGTGGTACATTAAATTTGTCTTCCTTGACTTATTTGAATAATTTTAAATTACGCCAGTTAATATAATTTTTTTATAGCCGCCATCCTGGTTGTAAATTGTAATAGTGTTTAAACTGCCCCAGGAAAAGTGCCACATTTTGAGGGTTATTGTTTGTTCGTTTTTGTTTTTTGTAATGCACTGTTATTCTTTTGTCATTGTCGATGTTTGTTGTTCTATGTTTGACTTTGGTTTTAAAAGCACAATCACTAAACTTTATTTTGAACCATGTTATTGATTAACCTTTTTGTCTTACGCGAGGGGAGCGCGGACGGTACGACAAAAGGCCTTGTTAAACCTGTTGATGTAGGGTTATGAGAAAAAAAAAGAAAAGAAAAAAAAGGATAAGCTGTTTACAAACGAGTGAATGAATGGAAACAAATCCCTGCATCCTGACCTTCGGTGTCTTTTCCAGATTCTCATTCCAGCTCAAGATATCCTGCAAAAATGAAAGAAATATACAGGAATAATGCAGGGATGTTATGTTTACGAAAGTATTGCTCCACCTGTGCACTTTCGTTATTCAAAAGAAATCATTTTTTTCGATTTACATATGCACTTAACAGGAAGTGGGTGTCGGTTTGAGAATCTGGGGTGGTCGTGATTGGCTGGCCGAGGGCCCGGCTCTTGTGGGTTGGTTGTGTCAGTCACGCTCTAAAAGGGGTGAGGATGTGAGTGTTAATTCATTTGACATCTGCAAGCATTTGTTTCTTAAAACAAAAAAGCATTAAAAAAATGAAGAAAAAAAATAAATCAAAATACTGAAACTGACCTGCTTGTTTTTTTTTTTTGTGGCTTATTTATGCATTACTACATTTTACTACATTACTACTAGAGCTGCATGATTGATCCTTAAAAAGATCATGATCTCGATTCAAACACGCACAGTATGAAACAGTGAATTCTGTGAGCTCTGAGTGAGTCATTGACTCGTTCATTCAAACCTTTTTTTTTCTTTTTTTTAAAAATTCATTCTACAACATTTTGTCAGAACCTTTAGTAAATTACGTTATTTTATTTAGTCACCAAAAATCTATACACCTTTTGCACGTTTACATACCCTTTTCAAAACTGTTCAACTTTTTGCAACAAAATTGCTACATTTCTACTGTAATATTATATTGAAATATATTCTGAATCCACACAAGTATTAACCTTTCAATTTTTTTTTTTTTACAATCACAAGGAAACATTTCTCAATACTTAGGTCACTGTATCAAAATTCTTCACACAGTGATCACAACAGTCTGTGTGAGCTAAACTGTGGATCATTTATCATTGCAAAATTAAATTCATTCAATGATCATTTAAATTACATGAATACATTTTTCACTTAGACACAAACACCAATTTGCACGTTTACATTCTCTTTTCAAAACTTAAACTTCAGTTCAAAACCTAACATAATACAAAATTGAATAAGTCAAATATCTGAATCTAAAAAATTTAAACACTATCAATATCAAACAATTAGATGTAACTGAACACCTACACAGGTGTTAATCTTTCAATCTCAACAACTACAAAAAAAAAGGGGAAAATGTATATAATTTAGGGAATAATTTTGTACTATAATGTAAACATGAATTATGTAACATACTGCAGTGTAATTCTTGTTTTGTAAAGAAACTTTTCTAAAGAAAATCTTGTATAATGCTACCTGCCGTTAGTGATTTTAGGTCATTGTTTAATGAGTGACAGTGTTTGTTGGGTGAAATCTTTGGTAGTGTTCCTGAAGAATGAGTTGATTTGAGACATGAATTAAATTATTGAAAAGGTCATTTTAGTGCATTTTGAATGTGAAATCAACTGCTGTGCCGAGTTGAAAGTTGGTTATGAGAACTGTGTGAAGAGTTTTTAAAAAGTTACCAAAGTATTAAGAAACTGTCCTAGGGATTGTAAAAAATAAAAAAAAAGAAATAAAAAAATAAACTTTTACATTGGACATCAACTGAAAAGTAGCTAATAAATATGTACTAACTCAAAATTTGTAATATTGCAATAAATTGCATGCATAGGATCAACAATACGTAAAATTATTTGCCTAATTATTTTTCCTAGTCAACATTGGTTGACTAGGAAAACTGACAATGCATAATTTTTTTTTTAAGTATCAAAAACAAGCATTTTCCAGACTAAAACCTAAAACAAAGTATTAGCCATATAACACAATTTTGTGGCAAAATATATTGCCTTTGACATTCACAACAAACGATATGGGAAGCATTACTAAGCCCTTGATACACCCATTTATTTTACTGTTCTAACAATGCGATTTTGTTACATTCAATCTAGTTTTTTATTCTTAAAGACAGGATATAAAGGCCCATAATAAATGTATTTTATTAGAACCCAACACCAAGCCTCATTATATCTGGATTCTTTAAGGCCTATTAGTCATTTAGGCAACCCACTAACAAGTTGATTTAGAAACTGTATAGTGTTCAGCACATCCCCATTGAGAGCCACTGCACTATGACAACTATACACACACTTCACTTCCAAATCCACAGACAAATATTGGGACGTACAGAAACTAAAATGCCAAACGCATGCCTTCTCCTGTGCATCTGCCAGGCGTCTTGATTGCTGTCAGAAAACGAGAGCAGTTCCCTACAGGTGTTCCCCTATTAAACGCCTTTTAAACGAGAACAAATCTGGAGCGACCGAGAGCTTCCCCTCTGGCTCGATCCATCATTTTAATGAGCTAAGGTGTGTGTGCCGCGCACAATGAGGCACAGGTGATTAAAGATAGTACACACGCAGACACTGACTCTGCTGCAAATATTATGAATACATGTAGCCAAGAGATGAGTACATCTCGGTCATTATTATAACGCGACACACAGTAACTGGCGACTCTGGGTCAGTTCTGAGTCCCTCATTGCTATCGAACACATAGCCGTTAGCTTCACCGAACTCAGGAAGAAACTGGCTAATTTAATTTGAAAACAGCATGTGCTTGACTAGAAAATGCAAGCTTTTGGTTTTTTTAACATGAACGGATGCAAGGAAAAAGGAAATGAACCGAACCATCCAATCTGCTTTCTGCTAGCGATGTCGTGGCGCTAATGAACGTTCGCTAGCTAAATGAGACGCTAAATTCTGAGCTAATACAGGCAAACATTCCGGGTTTTTCCGTTGATGTGTAGGGTTTAACCTAATATCCTTTGTTAGGAAATTCATGTCTTATTTTTCACCCAAACTGGTTTAATTAACCCCACACGCATAACGGGAGGTAATTAAGAGTAACAGCTGTATGCTGTCAGGAAAGCCTTCCTCCTGTCTGCTGCTGCCCACAGAGACCAGTGTAGACTCGATCCCACCTGCTCACCCACCACCCGGATCACCGCGGCGGGAGAAGCCGCATCTCTCCGTTTCATTTACGATGTCTTCTCTGTAGAGAAGAGATGACAGGATTTTGATTGGAATCGATTCATTTTCTTTGTTTCTTTGTTTTCCCTTCCATCCTTACTTAATCCCGCTCTCTTTATACACACCTCCTTTCATTTTTTATCTTCCTTCCTTTCTTTCTTTTCCATCCCTTCCTCCACCTCTTTTTCCTTCCAAATACAGCATGAGTCTCCTAATAAGACAAGAACTTAAAATAACAGCAGCTCATCACCCTGGAAACTTCCTCTGAACTTTGTGAACAAATTTGTCGAATTCAATTAAACCGATGCCCGGCTTTTCTCCAATCATCTGCCTCTCAGCTGTGTGGAGTTGGTCTTCCCCTGAGTATCTCAGCTACCAAACTGCAGGTTTTTTTTAATAACTCCTTTTTAATAAGTCCTTCCAGTGCTCAGCTCTGCAGAACTCACTCCATCCGTGTTCAGACCTCACAATTAACAGTCGGTCCCGCACATCTCACAGGCTGACGTAACCCCACGCGTCCCACCAGCCAATGAGTCACGGACAGTTTTTCATCTACTTTATTATTAGTTTTCATCAATTACATTATAAGGCTCAGTCAGGAAGAAGCTCAGTCAAATTTATGCAACTATCTCCCTGCCAAAAGCAGAACGCTTGAACGAGCCAAATCGACAGCGGATGACAGGAAGAACGTAAATGTGTAAAGCAATCAACAGTTGCTGACAAAGACATTCCATCTTAAAGGGAATGAATGGATGAATTATGCACCAAGATGTCTCTATAAACCAATGATTAAAAGGAATGACATGCCAAGCTGATAAATGGCACAATTCCTTACAGACTGCAATGCCACATGGTAAATGTTAGAAGAGCCTGTTAAAGCCAAAAGACTTTCAGTGAACATTTCAAATTGTACATTAATCTACAAAAACAGGTACATGTAAAAAAAAAAAAAAAAGGAATTCATAGAATCATTTCATATCTAAAAAAGGAATTGCACAGGTACAACCCTTCAAGCATTTGTTTGTTCTTGGATTCATCCATCTCTCCAGCATAGGGCTTGGCGATATAGCGATAATTATCGCAATATAATTTTCCTCGATATAACGATAACAAGAGTTCGATAAAATTTATATGCGCTCAAAGCGAAACGAATCAGCGCTACTCATTTGAAACGCTCCACATGGATGGACCAATTATCCGCACGGCTCAAAGTTCAAACGGCAGCGCAGCGCGAGCTTCCTTGAGCAGATGCGTTACTCGCCGATTTATCTAGGTCACGTGACCACTGAACAACAGCGCTGTGAGATCCAGTGGGAAGTGCTTGAATTGAGCGAAGACAAACAGGAGAAACACTGTTGATTGAAAAGTATTCTGACTGTATCATTGCGCACAAATCGCCATCATTTAACCATGGTTTTACTGTAGTAACACTAACTGCACTATTGTGGCAGAAATGTGGGATATTCGTATCAAATTTTATATTACTAATGTAGACGTGTAGGTATTAAATGTATTACCGGTAAATGAGTAATGGAATACAATTACAGTATTTTTGTGATTAAAGGGATAGTTAAAATAGAAAATAAAATTTTGGTATGTTTTAGCTTACCTCAAGGGCATCCAAGATGTAAGTGTCTTTTTTTCCGCAGTAGGTTCAATTTGGATATTTTTAGGTCAAGCCGTTCTTGTCTGTCAGTCATATAATGCAGGTCGATAGTCACTGTATCAAAACACAAGCACAGAGTCCAAATTAAAACAATTCCCCATCGTCCAAATTAAACAATTCCCCATCGTAAGTACACATTGATGGCCTAAGACACGAAACGAGCATTTTGTGTGAGAAAACGAACAGTATTTATATTGTTTTTACCTCTTGTAACACAGCCACGTCCAAGTGATCTGAGGGCGCGGGCGCTTCCTGCTGTGTGACGTGTGCGCAGACTGGTGCATAGATATATATACACTAGATTTGGCATTAAAGACATTCGTTCCAATGAACTGCCGTAGCCAAGGCGACATCTAGTGAATATATCTGTGCACCAGTCTGTGCACACGTCACACACCAGGATGCGCTCGCGCCCTCAGATCACTTGGACGTGGCTGTGTTACAAGAGGTAAAAACAATATAAATACTGTTCGTTTTCTCACACAAACCGCTCGTTTCGTGTCTTAGGCCATCAATGTGTACTTACGATGGGGAATTGTTTAATTTGGACTTCTCTGTGCATGCTCTTTGAGGGGGTGACCATAGACCTGCATTATACGACTGACAGACAAGAACGGTTTGACCTAAAAATATCAAAATTGAAACTACTGCGGAAAAAAAGACACCTACATCTTGGATGCCCTTGGCTTGAGGTAAGCTAAAACATACCAAAATTTAATTTCAAAGTGAACTATCCCTTTAAGCTAGCCTATAGCGTTTGTGCATTTATACTAAATGCATTTAGGCTACTGTTTTTCATACAAATACCATATAGTTACATTTTACCATGGTATTTAGGTGCTATATGCGTGGTTTTAACGGTGGTTAGGATTATTTAAATGTATGCTACTATGGAAGACCAATGGTTAGTTTCAATAAAACTCAAACAGTCATAATATTAAAATTTTACCATATAGAAATGAGGTTGTACAGATGTTACTGTTTTTGAACAAATTTACATCAGCATCCTAACTCAAGCTACCACTGTCACAACTCAAGCTACTGTCAAATGTACATTTCTAAGAGACAAAACATGTAGTATTATTAATATTGCAGTCTGCACCGTAAACTCTGCTGAAGATACGAAAATTCTAAAATGTGAAGTGTTTGTCATGAATAAAGAGTAGATTAAAACCACAATTAACAGTCTGGTTTCTACAACATTCACTTAGAAGCAAAATTCTGCCTTTAAACTTGAAAGAAATAAAGATTTGACATTTATCGTGATACTTATCGATATTTACTGATTTGAAAACATGTATTGTGATAATTATTTTGGCCATATTGCCCAGCCCTACTGCACTATTGCTAACCATCACTAAACAGAAATGCAAAAACAGGTTCAAACAAACATAGGGCCAAAGTGTTTATGCTTTTCAGGGAAAATCAACCAATGAGAGACTTAATTGTGATTATTAAATGTTACCAACGAATGAATGAAAGTGCGTATTAAGATAGGTGAAAGTATTTTAACAAAAAAATGAGTCACTTTTTAGTCTTTAATCACTGTTTTGTTAAGAGCGCCACAGTCACAGACCTGAACTCTGACCACGCTAAAAACACGATGATGACTGACCACGTCCAAACAGCGTTTGAAGAGGACCGTGGACACACAAACGGCTAAAATTGGCATGTTTTCTTAGTTAAACGACCTGCTGAACAGACACACCGAGATCGCGGCATGATGAATGATGAGAGGTGAAGACACGGGTGAACGGCCAGGAGAGACTTGTGAAAGCCGAGAGAAACGACTTGGGTATCTCTCGCTATTAGTCTGTCGCTTCGTTTAATTCATCCTTGAAGAAAAACTTTCCCTGTGCCTCTGCTCTAAAACAGAACATAAAAACATTTGAAGGGCATGAACCCCCTCAACCCTCACACTCTCAAAAGCATTTCTGTGATGACATCTCAAACTCAACATTCGCAATCCTCCACTGAATGCTGTTTTTACTGCATTAAAGAGACAAAACCTCACACTTCCAGTGACACTCATCACGAACGCCACTACAAACAAGGAGCTCCCCTCTGGTGGTCTCTTTCTGTTTATATTCATTGCCTGCTGATTAAGTGTTCTCTTCAGTGCCACATCAATGCATTGAACGCCACTTCATGCCCTTCACGTAGAGGCAATTAGTTAAGGCCGTCTCCTATCATACCTACTGACAGCAGCTGTGAATCTGCAGACGGCAGTAAAGCTCAAGGTTCTGTTCGAGGCTTGTTCTATTGATCAGCGACCCCGTCTCCTTTTACCCGTTTAATGACCCCCTTGATTTTCCCCAGAAAGGGTAATACAATATTGAAATGTCAGATGATTAATGCCGTTGTTCTTATGTCTGGTGAGGGTCTTGTTGGGGAAAGTGACAAATTTCTTGCCCTTTTCACTTCTTGGTCTGGTGGCGCATCAGGGCGGACTGATCGGTTGTAAGGAGCGAAACGCACGGCGGAGGAACGGAAGAGCAAAGGAGGAGGAGAAGAAGATGATGACACCACACAGGGGACGGGTTGGCTTGTTCTGGTTCTGGTGTCAGGAAATAGATTGGATAAATCCATCTTCATTAGGCCGATGGGAAGAAGCAGAGGGATGCTATACCTGGTGTGTGCATTCATGCGTTCGTGCAACAAGCTCTTATAAATGTGCTGCATAACTAATCCTTTAAAATAGAAATCCAGTAGATGGTTTCAAACTATATGCATAATACAAAAACACACAAATTGCTATTTCTACACTGGGAAATTTCACATTCAGTGCTGAGAAAAACTGAGAAATAAGGGCAGATGGGTAGAGTGTGTGTTCGTATAGCGTTTCACAGATGTATGGATCTTAGTTTGTATTTGCAGTAGAGATGCTAATCCAAGATCAAGATCAGATAAACAGAGTTACATTAGTAGCTCCACTGCAACAATTACTTAGTCTTACGCTCTCAAAAAAAGACAACAGCAGGTTGTCAGTAGATAATCTTGTAGATGATCTCACGTTGATTTCAAACAGCATTCAATAGCAAGTACCACCTGGACAAAGCGACCATTGACATGTCACAGAGCAATATGGGTTGGAGGTTCGAGTTCGGTTGCTCAAACGCCCGAGTTTTATTCCATTTTCCAACTGTACGTTGGTTAAGAATGAAATGGCTAGAATTTTTTCACACCTCTACTACTGAATCCATCGTATCATCAGCGGTCAGATTCGCTTCCATGGTGCTGTCAAGTACGACTTACAGTATGTGAGGTAAACTAAACGCTATTGGCTATTTGAAAAGGGGGAGGGGCCAATCAATGTGTCCCACCTTAGCTTCCTGTTTCAGTGAAAATCATACAAAGCTGCACACTCCAAGGCACTTTAGTGGGCCTTTAAAGATACTTTTGAAAAAAGACAAATAAAATGTTTTTAATAATGTTAAATTAAAAACATTTTTGTAAAAGGGATACTTCACCGATTAGCATTAAGCTTTGTATCAGTAGAAACCCGGTAGCATTTTCGAATGACCGTGCTTCCCTCCCTCATGTCCCCCTGAGACGAGAGATTTCTGTATTGTGTGTCTGGAAAAAAACCCTTAGATGACGCAAAAAAAAAAAATGTTTTTTTGCGTCATCGGAGGCTTTTTTGGCCAGAGGCTACAGCCAGTAGGAGGAGCTCGTTCCGCATGTTGTCAATCGGCCCATAGGGGGTGGGATCTCACAATAAAACAACGTCTTTTCAGTTTAGAGTCAACTAGTAGCCTAGTTGTATCATTTCCTCCGATACATGAATTCATAAATCCATAGACTGGCTGCATACCTTACTCCTTAGACAATTCCTTTGGCATCCATCCTCCAACCTTTATTTCTTTAATTAATTAGGTCTCGGTAGTGTAAAGTCGAGTCTAGTCTCACTCCTGTGATCCTGCAGAGGAAAAGCTGACAAAACAGTCCAACTTTTTTCAACATAAAAGAATAGATTCTATAGCAATTTCAAAGTGTAAAATTGTGTACAGTGTCCCTAAAAAGTATATGGACACTTTTGGAAACTTACATCACACTGAAATTAGTCATTCTACTGGTCTTTATGTAAAATCTGTGATAACTCAAAAACAACAACAAAATCACCAGCAAGCAAATGCTAAAATGCTAACAGCAGCTAAAAACTGTATTTAAACAAAGCTAGATAAGAGGGACCCATTCCTTCAATCTGCACTAGCATCAATGGAATATTTATGAATATAAATTGAATACATTTTCACATACTATAAACATCAACCAATTTTAGTCATATTTCATGTTACATTCCTGACCTATTAAAACAGAATTGTTGACAGAAACATCACATCGTTAAGATTTTAGCATTATCAGAAAACATCATAACCACAGATGGTCACATTTTTGAAAACCAATTGCATGACGTGTAAATATTGTCATAAGGACCAATACATTCGGCATATTTTCGCAGTTGTGTTATCAGCATACATGCCTCTCGTTTGTTTTTTTTTTAATTAGGAACCGCAGCGTTCAGACGCAATACTGATAATCTCTTTTTGGTCTGAGATGGGGGGAAGCCGAGCATGAAAGTAATTGGTGAGTGGAACACAAATTGGATGGTAACATGATGTGGTTTCTATCCCTCCGAGGCAGAATTTGCACATCCATTAGAACAATGCTGTTCTCTGCACATTTCCAAACGTTTTATTACTCACACAAGTACACATTTATGATCAAAATGCTTAGCAGGCCTAGTGATAAAATCCCACGATAATATTAAACACAATGGCTTTGTGTAAGGGGAGGTATTTATGATTGTTTTACAGTGCACTATGACAAATGTATGTTCTGTCACCAGTCTGAATGAAATAAAGATTAAGTGGCTTCAGGGTGTAAAAAAGCTGCAAAATAATGCGTTGGGAAATACAGACAAAATTCGAAATGTTAAATATGTTGCCCTCATTTACAAGCTTTTTCAAAGCATTTTATGAGGGGTTTGCATTATGTTTGCTAAAGATGCACACTGATAAAATGGCAATTTACTTGCATAAAACTCAAAAAAAGTATTAAATAATGAAGTGCTTACCCACAGAAACTGTAAAGACTGCACAATTAAAAATAATATTGCATGCTACTGCATTATGGACTCTACACACTAAACTTAAGTAGAAAAAAAATGAATGAATTCAACCCATAACTATAGAAGATGTATAATTAACTGCATACCTCACTCCTTGAGTCCTTTGGCAATTGTGGCATTCATCCTCCAACTCCATCTTAATTTCTATAATGTTTTCGGTCTGAGAATCGTAGAGTCCAGTCTCTTGCCCCTGCATTGAGGACAGCAAGACAACTTATACCATTAAAACTTTTAAAAGAGTATATTAACATCTAAAGACAGAAATGTCAAATTGTATATACAGTGGAACTGAAATGTACATTTAAAAAAAAAAATATGAGGGGCATTACATCTGAGAGATGAAAGTACAAATAGATCTAAGTAGACTGTTACACCACACAAGAAAATATTGTAAAAAATAATATTAACTGCCACAGAAATTAATGGGAAGGATACAAATCCCAACTATGCATGGATTAATTAAAAAATAATTGATAAAATAATTATATTACACTGATTTTCATGCCGGGAAAAGGTTGCATTTAAGATGTTCAGTGAAATGATGGTTGAGGAGCACCAGAGGGTTAAAAACATAGCATTTTGTTCCACAAAAATAACAGCAAAACTCTGTTCAAGAACAACAGGATATTTCATTATTAATTTTAATTTTGATGACACATTGTTCAACCAACCAACTGCAAACCCTCGATTCAATGGCAGTGTCACTGTTTGGCCCTCAGGAGAACATGAGCCTCAGATGATGTTGTGTTTAATTGAAATACTAAATGAAAAGAGTTGCCTAAAGAGTTATGACTCATTGTTTTAAATACTACACATCTGCAGATGGAATAATTGCGTAGAGACTAAAAGTGCGCCAACAAAATTACGCGCTGTTATGGATTTATGAACGCAATTTCAAGCTGATTGCATTCCATCTCCTCTCAGAAGTGTTTTGTATACAGACGTGCGTGTGTTTGTGTGTGTGCCCCTGAGGTACGCCGTTCTGTTACATGCTAAACATCTAATGGGTTCCGCATTACACAGGTGAATGTGTCAACACTTGAACAGATTGTGAGATTAAACGGTAAAGGAAATTGAGAGGTGAGAGTGGAGTGATACAGCAGGAAACGAATATTTTTGTTTCTTTTCTCCATCCCCCTTTCCCTCTTTCTTAATGTGTCGCCGTGTCTTTGTGTTAATTTGCTGCTTCAGTGAGACGCTACATCGAAAGCGCCATGTCTAATAACTTCAGCCGCCTTCACGCAAAAAAACACATCAGAGTCACACGCTCAGGTGCCACTCAAATTATTAAAAATAACCTCCACTATCATGCGTCCCTAAATCAGAGGATTTACCAGACACGCTAGACGGGACTGTGAAGCTTTCGCTACCTGTTTAAGCGGGTAAAACTGATGAGAGAGATGTCTTGCTCTCCTGCGTTTCGACTTCCAGGTTGTGTAACTCACATTGACATTTTCCTGTCTCCAAGACACAAGTGAAAGTAGTTTTAAAAAGAAAGAATGACTTCACATACTGTAACCTCTTCAACTTGCAACTTTTTGCAAGAGCAATCAGGTACACCTGAGTTTGACCTGGCTGCAGACTGCAGAGCGGGGCGTGGCTGCACGCGTGGCTCCGCCCCACGCCTGGCTCGATCGTCTTTAATACTGGCCATCCATGATAAGAAATGTGTTCCTAGTCGGTGTAGGACGTATGTCGTTAATCTATATGATCTGGAAAATCTGTGCAGTTTCAAAAAGCCCTGGCTGAAATTATTGTTTTGCTAAATTAAAAGGGATTGGCTAGTTCACCCAAAAATGAAAATTAGCCCATGATTTACTCTCCCTGAAGCCATCCTAGGTGCATATGACATTCTTCTTTCAGACAAATACAATCAGAGTTAGTGTATATATATATATATATATATATATATATATATATATATATATATATATATATATATATATATATATATATATATATATATATATATATATATATATATATATATATATATATATGGGTGTTTGTGCAACTACGGGCACTTTTAAGTCCCAGGAGTGAAATTTTAGATTTATGTAAAAATGTATCATTTGATGTTTCATAAATATAAACGTAGTGTCAATACACACCTTGACATAAAAAAGAATGAATAAATAATATGATTTAATGTAAAATTATGAAGCATTTATAGGTCCAAACACCATTTTTGCTCATGTCCCACACCCGTGGTTTCAATGTTGAGATACTTAAAATTAGCTCATTCTTTTACAATATGACATTATTTCAAATGGAACTGTTTAATATACAGATTCATTTACAGCATCTTAAATTTTTTTGTATTATTTACTGATCATTTTTAGGATTTTTTTAACTAAATGTGCCTGTCCCACACTTTTGATTCCTTACCGCAACAATGAAAAAAAGCTTTTATTGTGAAATTTTATCGAACACAAACAAGTCTAGTTTCTATGGAAACAGAAATTATCACTTGAGCACATTGCTGACAGACTGGGCCACCACACTACCTCACTCACAAGATACCAAAAAAATAAGGTAAACATCATCTTTTCTGCTCTAGTATTTATTGTGTGTCCTTACCATTCAGCTTAATAATTGTGTATTTTTGAACTACATTTTAAAAATAAATGTATATTACCGTTGAATTCATGAATATTAAGATGCTAAGAGTCAAAACTAATGTGGTAGGCCTTGCTAGCTGCCAATTAGCTAAAATATTAGCAAAAATGTAATTTCCACAACATGTCTTTACCGCAGCAAATTTAGGTGTTGCGGTAGAGACAAATTCAAGGTTTACTGTATTAAATGACAAATATTCAGTATATTATTAGTACTGAAGTATATATTAGTATATATATATATATTAGTATATATATAAACATGCCATTTTTTTACATAAAAAAAAATTATTTTGTCCTTACCGACACAAGATGTCATTACCGCAGCACTGCTCCATTTTCATTTTTTTTTTCACATTTTCATTTGCAAAAAAATATTTTTACACTTAAGTTAAGATGATTAACACATTGAAATTGCAACATCTGTCATAAAAAGTTAATTATGTTATATTTTGTGTGTATGGAAACAATTGACATCTAAGGTTACTGTTACATGGCATAGAAAAAAACATGAAATTCCCTATTTTGTATATATATTTTTTTTATATCAGTATTTACAAACTGCATTAAATTTGAAAAAGCTATTTAAATATATAATTTTTTTTATAGAAATTACTAAAGAAAAATGTATAAAATGAACGTTATTGTAACATTGCGGTAAGGACAGTTTTTAAGAAGATGACCAGAAAAACATAAAAAATAAACATGTTCCAGATTAAAATCTTAACGACTACATTCTATTTTGTGTACATTTTTATATGTATTATAGACTGTGATGGTTAAAATTGAAATTCATAGAGGTTGATTTTTTTTTTAAATTGGGACAGTCAAAAGTGCCCGTAGTTGCAGAAACACCCATATATATATATATATATATATATATATATATATATATATATATATATATATATATATATATATATAATGTCCTGGGCTAATTTTCATTTTTTGATGAACTATCCCTTTAAGCTGGTATTTAGGCTAATGCATGAACAACCCCACATTTAAACAAAAATGTATTGCTTGATTATCCACAACATGAGGGTCAGGTCTGAATTATGAATGATTAATGAAATGTGAAGTTTATCACCTTAGTATGAAAAAGGAAATGAAAAAGATTACACCATGTTTTAATTTAAATAACATGGCAAGACACACTTATTAACAGGTGTTATTGGTTTTTATAGGCCAAGCCGTGTCAGGTGCAGTTGTGTGATAACTAAATTACATTGCAATAGGCTAATGTGTGCCTTCTTAATTTAGTTTTTCTGAAACATTCTGTAAGATCCAGGAGTAATATGACATTCTCAGATCAAGTGTGCTCCTAATAATTCATAATGTCAGAATGTCACATTAAAAACCTCTCTTTTACTGGAGTAGTATTTTATTGCACGTGTAGCCCCGCCCCATTCTGCAGGCTGCAGCCATGGCCTTCTCAGTGCAAATACATTACCAACTCACCTTTATTCTCTTCAGTCTCCCTGGGCAAATGATATCCGGACTAAGCAAGGTGACCCATGTGCAACAATGCTTCTTAAACCATTTTAACATGCTAATTTCTCCATTATTCAGTAATCAATTAATCATTTTTCTGGAGTACTGTCTTTTCTCCATGCAATAGAGCCAGTGATTAGTTTATAAAGTTATAAAAATGGATATTTTACTTACAAACACTCATCGCTTTGCTTCAGAAGGCCTTTATTAACCCCCTGGAGCCGTATGAATTACTTTTATGATGGATGGATGTGCTTTTTTTGTGCTTAAGAAATGGTACCATTCACTCCCATTATAAAGCTTGGAAGTTTTTTTATATATAACTCTGATTATGTTTGGCTGAAAGAAGAAAGTCATATACACAAAGGATGGCGTTTTTGGGTTAACTAACCTTTTAAGACCCCAACCTTTCTTTTTGACTCCAGTTTCGAAGTAAATGCAAATATAAAAAGAGTGACATTTTCCTCACGTTCGCAGATTCCTGGAAGTAAGGCGAATATGATCTGTCATATCACCAAAGTTTGCGAAGTGGATTTTCTACTTTTTCATTCAATGTTGACATTTTAATGTCAATAAACATCTGTCGATTATTAGTGTGATCAAATACAGAAGGTATTTGGAACACATCGGTGACTCAATATGACATTTGCTTCACCAAACATGTTTGTTTGCAAATGCGTATGTCATTAAAGCTTAGCAAACAGTCACAATTAATATGCGTGTATGTTTATGTGTTATATTGCCCCTGCCTTGAGTACATCAACGTGTGTATGAATGTTTAGTATTTGGCTGGGATGTCAAATGTTCTGTATAAACAGGTATAGGCTATAGCTATTTTTTATTTTAAAATAAATAAATAAAACCAATATATTTCATTTGAATATATATTAAAGAAATAATCTATCATCATTTACTCACTCTCATTTCCAAACCTTGACTTTGATCAATGGAACAAATAAAATAAACATTACAAAACCATAAAATTAATAAAAATCCGTGCATTATATCCAAGTCCAAACAAGCAATATACTTTCGAGATGAGATAAAAACGCTAACAGATAGTAATCTATATGTATTTTATATATTTGTTAAGACTGTTTGTTTGTTCTAGGATCATCAAAATGTTCATAGGAATACTTGGCAAAATAATGGTTTTCAGGGATTAGAGAAATTTGTTAGATTTTAAACTTACTGCATATATCATTGTCCATTGAATATAAAATAGACGTTTAATTTGCACCTTTCCTCTCATATTAGAGTCTTAAGGGAATATGATTAAATTACATGTAGCAGTTCTATATCCTCCTTTGCTTAATTTCAAACAGAGTAATTATAGCTTGATGCTTTATAATTATCAATCAGCATGCGTATAAACATAAATCATTTTTAACAGCAAACTACAGGAAGACTATCGCTTCCTCGTTGTCCTTTGGCTGGTCCTTTGTTTTCTGCCTCATTGTTACCCTTTAATTAATAAATTAATTGAATGAACCAATGACTCGTGGGTGTGGGCGGCGCCTCCCACTGTGTGACTGAGCACACATCGTTAATCAGGGCAATTCCCATTAACCGGGTCAAGAAAGGTCATGCTCAAACAATTACAGCTTGATTAAGAGATGTTCATCAAGGAAATCCCACCTGAAGACAAGCCACGGCTAGGATCAAATCTCCGAAACCTCCAACAGGTGAACTTGCAGGTGGACACGAAAAAAAAAGAAAAAATTTCTTTTTGATTCGTGGTTGAATAGATGTTCTCTTTCAAAGAGTTCCTTCAACTTTTATTCAATCTGAAGATAATGTCACAGCCGCTCCGAGATTGGCCTTCTGGTTTCTTAAGGCTGACAAAAGGAAAAGCTGCAGCAAGGGTTCATGGGTAATTACAGCAGTCCCTCAGCTACCCGTAGGAAGGATAGCTTATAAAGACGGCAAAGAGAGCCTAGTGGAGCCGACTCTATGAAAAGATGGTAGAGATTGAATTTATCTGCTTTCCAACAAAAGGAAGAACTGACAAGTTTGGGAAGCATAAATGTTAAATTTATTTACTGTGATTGGATCTTACTGCAGTACATGATGTTTCTAACCGCACACGTAAGCCATGTAATGCTGCTTAGCAACTCGGCAAATACAAAAATGCACTATAAACTGATTGGTAACACACTATTTTACAGTGTCCTTGTTGTTACATGTATTTACCCATGAAAATGTTCTGAGTAATAACAGTAAATGATGCATAATTACACGCAACTAACCGTCGACCAAATCCTAATCCTACCCTAACCCTATAGTGAGTACATGTAGAAACAATGACACCTTAAAATAAAGTGTAACCAAGTTATTTATCAACGTAAAAACGGCCTGAATAAATATTGGAATGAACTCTACTGACCCACTGGTTGAAATAAAATGTCTGTGAGATTGATTCAAGTTCATGCAGTAGCAAACAAACACTTTCTATTCAGTGAATCTGATTGTATGCAGATGATTTGAGCATTTACACTATATTTGCACGGACACCTTTACTTGGCAGATGATGTTATCCAAAGCAACATGCATGTATTGAAGATAATAACCTATTTAATATAAATAAAAAAATACACTGTTGAGCCAAAACATTATGATCAGTCACAGGTGAAGCAAATATAGTTTATTATCTCCAAAAAAGGCCACATATTAAGATCTAGGTATATTAGATTACCGTATTTTCCGGACTATAAGTCACACTTTTTTTCATAGTTTGGCTGGTCCTGCTACTTATAGTCAGGTGCGACTTATATATCAAAATTAATTCAGACTGAGATGAACCAAGATAAAACATTACCGTCTAAAGCCGCTAGAGGGCGCTCTATGGCGGAGTTGTTCAGAAGCGACACCAAGGATGAAGAAAATTCAGTGGATTCAGTGATGTGGAATGAGATCGCGGGGGCTTAGTGAACTTGTTTAGGCCTACTGGTAACTTGCTTGTTGGACTCACTAGCTTATGTTAATTTAGCCTATTCAGCCTCCCAGGTATATGTTCTTTATGCTATTGTGTAGCTGAATAACTGTTGTGAATAATGTGTTGCGTTAACATACCGGGCACCTACTCAGCTTGTTGTTCTGTGTGCTACTGTGTAGTTGAATAACTTGCCTTTCCAGATTAAATGTCTGCTCTTGGTCTTGGATTTTGTGAAATAACTTTCGAAATAAATGCGACTTAAAGTCCAGTGCGACTTATATATGTTTTTTCCTCTTCATGACGCATTTTTTGACTGATGCGACTTACTGTATACTCCGGAGCGACTTATAGTCCGGAAAATACGGCAGTTCGATGCCAGAGAAATGGGCAGGAATAAAGATCTGAGTGACTTTGACAAGGGCCAAACTGTTATGGCAAGGCGAGTAGGTCAGAGTATCTCTGAAATGGCAAGGCTTGTGGGTTGCTCCCGGTCAGCAGTGGTGAGAATTTACCAACAGTGTCCGAGGAGGGACAAACCGGCGACAGGTATGCCCAAGGGTCATCAATGCACAAAGAGCAATGAAGACTATCCTGTCTAGAAGGGCAGAACCTGATTTCGCCCATCTTTGTTGATCTTGGAGCAGCATTGGAGGGTTGGGTTAGGTTTAAGGGAAGGGATATGGTTAGGACTAAATTTTCAGACTGGAATGTTGTTCCAGGATCACCAAAGATGTTGATCCAGGAACGATGTACTTGGTGAAATCAGGTTCTGCCTTCTGTGGCAAAAGTCACACAAAATTGTAATGATGGTTATGGGAGGAATGTCCATCGCCCTGCTGCGTGTGGAGCTGTGAAGCGCAGACCACTTAGAGTGCCTATGATGACCCCTGTCCACCGTTGAAAGCGCCTACAATGGGTACACAAGCGTCGAAACTGGTGCAAGTAGGTGGCCAAGTCCGATGAGTTATGTTTTACATCACGCAATGGTCGTGTATGTGTGCGGCGTTTACCTGGGGAAATGATGAACCAGGACGCACTGTGGGATGACGACAAGCCGGTGGAGGGAGTGTGACGCTCAGGGAAACCCTAATTCTGGCTATTCATGTGGAAGTAAATTTGACACGTGCCACTTACCTAAAAATTGTTGCAGACCTGGTACACTGCTTCATGACAATAGTGTTTCCTGGTGGAAGTGGCCTCTTTCAACAGGATCATGCACCCTGCCACATTGCACACATTGTTCAGGAATGGTTTGAGGAACATGATGAAGAGTTCAAGGTGTTGCCCTGGCCTCCAAATTCCCCAGATTTCAATTCAATTGAGCATCTGTGGGATGTGCTGGACCAACACGTTTGGCTCCACCTCACAACCTATAGCACTTGAAGGATCTGCTGCAAACATCTTGGTGCTACTACAGGACATCTTCAAGGCTCTTGTAGAGTCCATGCCTCGGCAGGTCAATGTTGTTTTGGCAGCACGTGGAGGACCAACAGCATATTAGGCAGGTGGTCATAATGTTTTGGATCATCTGTGTATATATTATATTCTCTGTGTAGAACTGCAGATATGCATCAGAAATTGAGTACTTCGGACTCCGCAACACTGAAAACCATCGTGTTCATTGAATCACATTTACCTCCTCAAATGTTCAAATGTCTGCAATGTGAATTTGCAAGTCTGAGTTCATGCGTCATGAAAGACAGCATTTGCACAGTTCGCATTTCTGTTCACACCTTTTAATAATGACAATAAATAAATGGAAGTGTATGCAGCACAAAGTCTAGTGTGAAATCAACAATGCCAGTGTGCAGAAACAGTCCTAATAGCAATTTATTTTGATTACTTTGCACTTTATATAACTGTACATGTAAATGTATTGCAAGACAAGCCAAAACAGAAACCAAACCAGAAGTTTAAAAAGAGAATAATTACGTTGCATTGACATCTAATCCAGGGAAACGGCAGTTTCAGCAGAACAAGAGGAGACGGATATGGGTCATTGTGCTGCGGTTGACAGTAATCAAAGACAGGAATTAGTTTCCCAGTTAAATGATAAGAAGAGAGGACCATTAACAGTGAGGAAGTGACAAAATGGGGGTTGATGAAGAAGAGCGACTCAAAGCGAGAGAGAAAGAGAAGAGATGGGGGTGAAATGCTAATTTTCTGTGTCTGTTCCGAGCAGCTGGCTTTGGTATGGATGACATGAATGATGAATTGTGCTGTACTGGTACCACCGGCCTCTCTGCTTCCATTCCTCATTATTGTGTGTGTGTGTGAGAGAATACAAAAAGAGAGAGAGAGAGAGAGAGAAAGAAAACAGCAACAGCAGCCAGGGATGTTTCCTTTAATTAACCCACATACCAGCACTTCTCCAACAACCACAAATGGCAACATTTATGCATGCATTTATCTGCAGCAGTCATAGGTTCAAATGCAGCAGCAACACAATGAAATCAAACACCAAACGTCATGCTCCGTACACACAATTAAAAGCCAATAGTTAAGCATGAGTTCATATCTTATCGCCAGGAGGGACCAGCGATAAAACGGTGTAGACGGGGGGATAATATTGCAACTGGAGAAGGCAATCATTTCCCAAACAAATGGGCAAAAAGGGGAAAATACATTTAGGCGAAGCAGGTGAAAAATGAGAAGGAAAAAGCCATGAAATTGGGAGAGAGGGGAAAAGTTGCTTTGCTGGCTAAACAAAAGGGCTAGTCATTATTTTTCAGCCTAGCAGGCTTTTACAACAGTGTAGTTTACTCAAAGGGTCAGAATAAATGAAAACACAAGCCAGGTTATGGCATAAATGCAAAAACACCCATTTTTCAGTGAAAACAAAGGCTAGCTTAGGCTCTGTTTCTTTTTCTCTCTATTCTGTCCCTTTTTCATTCATGGTCTGAATCAAAGCAGTACCCATTAAAGAATAAAAAAATCAATTTGAAATGGTTGAAAGTGACAAAACATCACTCTCATCTATTTGTTTATGTAGTTTACCCAAAAAGTG
The DNA here is from genome assembly GCF_964197995.2 of Scardinius erythrophthalmus. Lineage (NCBI taxonomy): Eukaryota > Metazoa > Chordata > Actinopteri > Cypriniformes > Leuciscidae > Scardinius > Scardinius erythrophthalmus. The sequence goes on along the minus strand of NC_138227.1, from coordinate 29,481,202 downwards.
TCATCATTTACTATTGTATGGCATCAAACTGCATTGGTTTGCACCTCAACATTGCAATTAATAAAAACACCTCTTTTATGTTATACAAAAGAAAAAAGGTCATACGGGTTTGGAATGGCATGCGGGTAAGTAAATGATGACCTGTTTGTTTTAGATCATCTTTAGAATCTTTGATAATGTTTTATCTTTTAACATTTACTTTAACCCTTTAACGCATACCTCGGGTCTTGAGTGACCTAGGACGTCATTCACTACCCCCCTCCTCATATTTTTTTTTTTAAGTTAGACATCAACCTTCTTAGTATTCCTCAATCAATTCATTAACTACATATAACAAGAACAAAATATATAATTATGAAATAATACCTGTTTTCCCATTTATTTTGTAAAAATTGTAAAGGGTCTCTTGCGACCCGAGGCGTGTAACAGTGCAAGTATATTTTTTTCTGCACAACAACAACTGAATCTTTGATGACTGAATAAGTGCAATTCACCTTTATTCCACAAGCTAGCAATGTCTGATACACAATGAAGTGACGTTTCACTCATAGTTACCGCAGGCAGAAAACAAAAGAATAGGAAGTATCATCAGCAAAACTTGAAATGACTCAGTGATTTACTGTAGAGCAAGTACTGAATGCGATCAAATATTAGCTTCACTGTCACTTGATGGTGAAACTAATCATCAAACTAAGCTGTCAGCTATCAAAATATTCTTGTTGAAGAGGTTGAAAATAGTTTTGAGAATATGTATGAGATGGCGAAAATGAAACAGATGCTGAATGTACAGGAAAATGAGCTCTGATGAGGACAGTGATGATGGTATAAAACATCTGCTCAAACTGAACCCTTCCAAGCTCCAAAATGTAACAAAATATGCTTTATTTTATTCTTCTGTAACTGTAACTCTAATATCAGGAGAGTTTTATATTATCGCAACAGGTAGAGATCCATCCATGTTAGATATAGATTCGGGTCAATAAAGACCCGAATATGTAATAGTGATTGGCAAAACATTCATGCATTTAACGGTTAATATTACCAATATATAGAATCAGTTTTTACCAACTTCCTGTAATGATGTGATCATTTGACATCCATACGTTACGTCCACCTGGCTCAAGGTGAAGCAACATAATAACGGGGAGGCCACACATGGAACTCAATTTAACAAATAAATATTTCATAGAAAAATAAGTCAAATCAATAATACAACAACTCAAGAAAAAAAAAGAAAAAGGAAGAAAAAACGATCTGGAACTGTCAAATGACATACACACACACATACAGTACATACATGCATACATACAAAAGAAAAAGTATACATACACATACACACATCTATCTATCTGGTCCTATATAGAATATATATAAAAGAATATTCAAGAGATTTCCTTCAAAAGTTTCCACTTTTTATAGTACTATAGTTCCATATTTCTGGAAAACATGTATTAAAGTACAGAGGGAAAGGGGGACAGACAAAGAGCACATGGCATTAAAAAAAACAGTATGTGTGCCATTTCTGGAAAGGATTGATGACTTTTGTCGACGTTTCTGTATTTATCATCCTTTTGTTGCCTTTCTGTTGAGAAAGCAGCGGGAGGTTGCGCATACAAATGATAAAAAATGATCTGAGCATCTCAAATTCAGCCGATTCAGCCCGTGAAAACATAGCCTTAGTGTGAAACGAAGTAAACGTGCAGGAAATCGAGGAGAAAACACGCCACAAACCTTTATGCATTTTTCACAATATACCTTTATTATCTTAATAAATACAAAAAAACAACAACACTGTGATGTTTAAAGAAACAAGTATTAAAAAAGACACTAAAATGCATTAGACATTAGAAATATCAATATTAATTTTGGTATGTTCTGTAAGTGACATCTTTGTCTTATGGACATTTAGTGTACCGGCACGTTTTCAGATGGAAGAGAAAGGAATGGAAAACCACTGTCGCCAGGGCCAAAAAGGAAGAGAGAGCATAGCAATCCATCAGGTACAAGGGGTGGAGAAACGTTTCAATAGCGAACATGGAATGAACTCTCTTACGTGAGGATGCATATGAATATATACATTTATACACACCCACATCAACACCACCGATATAGATGTAAAATCACCTGAGATACTCGTTCGCACCTCATTATTCCAGACTGCTGGACACTAGCGTTGAAATGATGTGAATTCTGAGAGAAAGACGTGGATGGGACGTCGGCCCGGTCTGGGAGAGCTCTCCTCAGTAACGTTGTACAAAAACGAAGACGGTAATAACGAAAGAAAACAGTCGTTTCACCAGTAACTCCTGAAGATTCCACAGTAAAAAATATCCTTTTTTGAGCAGCCTTTTGTACATTTTGTTTTTATAATATATTTATATATGTAAAATTTCATCAAGCGAAAAGAACCAACTGGGCTGTTCGGTAAACGTACTGTATGTAGTGGCCGAAGACAGTGGAAACGTTTTCTGGAGGTCTGATTGACATTTTACACCACACCGAGGACGTAAAAAAAAAAAAAAAAAATTAGCATTAGATCGCATTATAGCGATCGTGTGGGAGATATTGCCGTATTTTTGCAAAGTCAAAGGCAAAATGTTATTGGCTTTAGCTCGATACAGCCATTTTGAGACTTCCGCATGTGATTACAGGACAAATATCGGAATCAATATACCAATGAATGTGGATTTGTTTATGGATCCTAGTGATTAAGTGCCCTGCATAGGTAAAGTAGAACCTGAAAACAAGGCTTTGGGACATCGTCAGAAATATAAAAAACAAGGTACATTAAGTGCTCAAAAAAAAAAAAAAAAAAAAAAAATCGAAATTAAGTTACCTGACTTCATTCTCCACTCGTGATCTGAGACATACGCAGAATCTCAAGACAAGCACGGGATCATAACGTCTACAAAACCTCTCTAGAGTAAGGCAGAAGCCTTACGGGAAGGCAGGGGCGTTGTATTGTTCATATGGCTTTTAAATTACTCGCGTTTCAAGTGCTTGTAATCAAATTTTGAGTGGAGATCCAAAAAAAAAAAAAAAAAAAAAGCCCCATTATCTTGCAAGTTAAAAAACAATTCACCTCCAAACATTAGCCATGTTGGTGTCTATTAATTTTGCTATGCTCAGATGGACCAAATTAAACAGGCACAATACTAAATGCAAAACAAAAGCAAGCGGCAAACGGTGAGCCAGGGAAGAGGCAAAGTTGGTACCTGTAGTCCAGTGTAGTTCAAAGATCTGGCCTAAATATATACCAATTGGACCAAGTGGACTAGATTGAGTAGTATTGACTAGTAGGGGTAGCTGGATGTGTTGAAAAGAGAACCACTTAGAATAAATTTCCCTGCAAACAGTTTCCGAACCCATCCCGGTCTATTTCCAGCATGGAAAGGGTCTGGTTCCTCTCGCAGGAAAGTTCGTAACTCGTTTCGTCAGAACTGTAAGTCTTTCCGCCAGCATAGACTCAGGCATCTCTTAATATATCTCTGTACACGGTTATATATTTTCTTATCTCTAGTTACAGTACAGAAACTCCCCTTCACATTTCTTTTCCTCCAATTCTTCATGTCAGCAGGAGCCATGGTTTTGTGCTTATCACCAAAATTGCAGTGCAAAAGAAAATAATTAATTATAATAATTATTATAATGACAACAATTAATTCATGAGAAGTATTAACAAATGATGGATGACAACATAATTTCTATGGCACCACAGCCCATCAATTCACATATCATACAAACGACCAACAGCGTAAGAGGGAGGAGAGCGCAGAAACAGAACTCGGCTTGCATAGCAATGCAATAACAATAATGTCATTTTCAATCTCCGATGTCAAGAATATATTTACAGGAAACTCGATTTCCTTTCCGCAAGTTCGCCAAAGCTGGGTGGCCTTCCGTTGTTTTTCTTTTTTCTTTTTTCACCCCTAACATTTTCTTTTTCTGTGAATGAAGAGTTAAAGGAGGAAGGTGAGGGATGTTGCGGATCTTGTGGGTTGCATGTCCATCTTTACATCACATTTACAGTTTGTCCTTTTCATCTTTTTTTTTTCTTTTTTTCCCCCCTTCTTCCTTCTGACGCTTCACGAGTCCACTGCACCAAGCAGGTGAGGCATTTCCAGAACAGATAAAGGCATTCTTCAGTTTCCATCCAAAAGGCTCACTCTGTAAACAATACAAAGTGAACATGCAAGTCAGTTTTGATGAAACATTGATGCTCCCCTTAGTTTCATATTCACTGTCCGAATTGAAGAAACTGAAAAGAAAAAACCCTGCACAAACTTTATGTAAGGGATAATCCACGGCTTTTTAATACACTTCGTAGAGGCAACCACCCTCCGCTTCGCGTCGGGTGGTTCTTCGCCTCTACTTCGTGCATTAAAATCCTTTAATGCATGGCTAGCCGTGGATTATCCCGCTTATACCTTGGTTATTTGCCAAGTTAAAAATAAGTTAAAGCTGTAACTGATGTTTACAGTGTATATTTTTAACAGACGTGTAAAAATGACGGTTATTTCTTAAGTTAAGGCTCGTCAGTTCTTGCACTCCGTCCGCTTTAAATAAAGTAGAGCCATCAGATTGCTTTTATTTGAATGAATTCACATTTATTTAAATTCATTATTAAAAGAGAGAGACAGAGAACTGAAGGAGAAGGAACAGAGAGAGAGAGAGAGAGAGAGAGAGAGAGAGAGAGAGAGAGAGAGAGAGATGCGTGCGCGAGTTACCTGTGTGCGTCGATCTCTTCTTTAAAGTCTAGCAGCTACAGTCCCCTCGTTGCTTAAGCATATAGCTAACTTAATGATTCTTTAATGGATTTATTACAATTATTTATGAATGACAGGCAACACTGATACAAATTAAACGATATTCAAAAATCATCCATTTAGCCTACCTAAACGTTACCATATGCGTCTCTCACTCTGCTTGCAAGTGTATCTGTGTTACTATGGTTACCAATGTAGCGGATTAATTTCGAACTGTAATCAAACTGACTGGAACTACCTGTGCATTAAACGGTTTTACTGCACACCTTCCAGCCAATCAGAATCGAGTATTTAAACAGCCCATGGTATAAAATTACTTTTTCCTTAATCACATGTTTTATATAGAAACTTGACATGTTTCATTTACACCTATGTACTAAAAGTACTAACTAGTTGGGTAACTAATATAATTAGCTTTGTTTTAAAATAATAAATTAGAAAGAAACATATTAATGTAATGCATCCCATTAAATAAATAAATAAATATTCCTCAACCCTATTTATATGACAATTTATTTGACAACCAGCAACACTTTTAAACCAACTTGCTTGTTAACTTGTTAGTGCTTTACTACTTCCATGCACCTTTGATATTGAAGTTAAGCCAGAATAACCTATTCAGACTCACATAACTCTCCAGAGTACTGCGCGTTGGTCCCCATGTAGCTGCTTTCACCCTGCTCTGTGGTGGAGCGCTGGTGCTGTCCCCTCGTCACTTCTCCTTTCCGAGGACCCGTTGACCCTTTAGAGGAGGCCGTCCCAGACGAGCTGTGGCCCCCGGGGGATGGGAATGACGGTTTGTTGTATGGCAATATGGCCTCTTCTGAAAACGTACAAAATATCCAAACCATACATTTATTTTTTTGCCTTTTTCCAGCTTGGAATATGTCCATGATTGGTTTCTCTCTGACTAATACTGAGGTGACCAACTCTTGCCAGCTTTGACCGAACTGTACTCATTAGCAATACGTTCAGGCGGCTAAACATATCTCCACACCAGAGTTTAAGATGAAAATGAAGACATATGAGACCAAACCAGACGGGTTGCCCAACCCACATCCCCCTCTGTGTCAAGCCAGATCCAGGCCTAGTTCTTTATGCTTCGTTTGGGATGGAAACCCAGAATGGTGGATCCTAATGATCAGACAGGCACAGATGGAGCTCGGCTTCACTGCAGCGTGTGTGTATACAGTGAAAAATGAGGGCTGGAACGATTAGAGTACATCTGTGCAGCTAAGTGTGCCTCCTGTCTGCTGGTTCCTGGAGAAGGCCAGTGTTGGCCATGGAAGAGCACACTAAGAGGGGGAGACAAGGCAATCTGTTTGCTCCAGCTTGGCCTCCTTACAGCAGGGACCGTAAATGAATGCCAAGGGTCCACAGCTGGTGCTGTCAAACATCTGCCTCTGATGACCACGATAGCAAGATAATATTTTACAGACCTGCTCTGCTGAATTAAGAGTGTGTTTACTGTGTCAGGCTGATTTAACTCATGTGGACAGATCACGTAAGATCAGGTTCAGTTCTTTCATAAAAATGTTTGTGCGAAAGGAAAAATTCTAATGCCTATTGAATCTGCTGAAGACAAGGTCCAGGCTGGTTAGAGATAGTTTGGTGCTGGTCTAGTTGGTGAACCTTTCAAATTTTGGAAGTTGGATGACCAAAATATCTTAATGGACAAGCTGGTTGACTAAGGAATCTTGGTGCTGAAGATCAATTTCAGACTTAATTTGGTTAGCACTAGTTTGGTAGTGGCCTAGGCAACTTCCTGAAGAGTTTAGCTTCAACCTACCTGACTAGAAGTTTCTAGTAATCCTGAGGACCTCAATTAGCTGGTTCTTCAGATGTGCTAATTAGGGTTGGAGCTCAACTCCAACTCCTGGCCCTCCAGGAGTAGGATTGGAATTGTGCTAGTTTGGATCCTTGGAAGTTGGTTGACCAAAATGATCCTGCTGGTTGACTAAGGAAATATTGGTGCTGAAATTGGTTAGCACTAGTTTGGTGTTGTCCTAGCCCAGGGGTGTCCAATCCTGTGCATTGAGGGCCGCCTTCCTGCACTCTTATCTGTTCTTAGAAATCCTGAAGATATTCAGTAGCTGGTTTGGATGTATTTAATCAGGGTTGGAGCTGAACTAGCCTAACTAGTATCCACTGCTTGGAACCAGTATCGAAAACCTAAAACTGATTCTCCTTTATGTCTCAATTTAAAACCCCAAACTGTCAACAGAGCTTTGGCATACATTCATGGAAAACTGTCCATCGTCCTACCTGAAACATGGCCATTTTTCTGTCCTCTTCTGCTCTCCTCTCCTCTCTCTATGGATCCCAGTCTGTCCTGGGCTTGTCGGTGGCGCTCCAGTGAGGTTCGGGCCTGCCGGTCCAAGGAACACTTCATCTCCTCCAGGCCCATTATGGGTTGCCTCTCCAAGGAGGAAGCTTTGCGGTCAGAGGGGTTGGGCAAGTTCCTCGCCCCCTGGACGCGAGCTGTCTGGCAGGGTGGAGGCTCTGGTGGTGGAGGCAGATCTGGGATAGAAGCAAGAAGGACCATGTGAATTCAAAGTGCAGGAACAGCATTTCCATAGTACATTATGCATTTATCATAATTTGACAGTAGGTGTCTTTTATAGCTGCATAAATGGGCTCAAAGGGGTAACATTGATTTCATTCTATTTGATCAATGATTTTAATGGCTTGGATATTTCTAAATGCATTTGCTTATGACCCCATCTGTCTCCTTTAACCAATGTTGACTACTACATTAAAGGGATAGCTCACCCCAAAATGAAAATTATCCCATGATTTACCCACCCTCAAGCCATCCTAGGTCAGGTGTATATGACTTTCTTCTTTCAGACAAACACAATCGTAGATATATAAAAAAATATATTTTGTTTGAACCACGAGAGGCATCTAAGCTTATGCTACTCGTACATCTTACGTCATACATCGCGTCAGGGGTTACTCTTGTGGCGCAAGTCGACTTGCGTAGGCCGTCTTCTGAAAGCTAGCTATTTTAGTTTATAAAGTTATAAATATGGATTTTTTTCTTACAAAAACTAATTTCTTCGCTCCAGAAGGCCTTTATTAACCCCCTGGAGTTGTATGGATTACTTTTTTGATGAATGCACACACTTTTTTGGGCTTCAAAATATTGGCTCCCATTCACTTACCACTATAAAGCTTGGAAGAGCCAGGATATTTTTTAATAGATCACTGATTGTGCTCATCTAAAAGAAGATAGTCATATACACCTAGGATGGCTTGAGGGTGAGTAAATCATGGGATAATTTTCATTTTTGGGTGAACTATCCCTTTAATACAATAAAGCATGCAAAGGAGATCTGTAATCTAGTGTACACCATGCTTTGGTATTATCTGTTCATTTAAAACTGGACTAAAGTTCACCATCAGCGCTGGCATCGCGGCGGTGCGGGGCAGTGCCAGGGCCTTTGTGTTTACGGGTGGGCCTCGGCGCCCGCTGGTGACCAAGGCTGTGTGTGCCCACCGTACTTCCATCTGTGGAAAACGGGCTAGCGGGACGAGGTCTATGGTGTAGACCTTTATCTGCAGTGAGCAAAGAAAGAACCGTGGTTAGCCCGTAATGTTATCGAAAAGCTAGAGATGGAAAACGAATTTTGAGAGAAAAGCATGGCATGTTGCTCAGAAGTAGGGCGGACAGCTTGTTAGTTCGATTCAGAAGCAGCAGAATCAATCAGTACATTTCACTTCTATTGCGCAGCCTGTTGGAGAGAAGGTTTGGGATTGTGAAAGTGGGTTCTTGAATATCTGTGGATGAAGTCCTAAATAATCAAGATTATTATAGAGTCAGAAAGAGGGACGAAGTCAAACCTGAAGTACATAAAAGAATCTGAAGACATAAGCGCTGGATCTGTCCCCAGTTTATTCATTCGTTCGCAGTGTAAACTGAAAGCATAGAACCAAAACCCTGCTAAGTGAAAACAGTCGTCGCCAAAACCCACCAAGCAAATCCATGAAGATGTTAGTATTTGCACCATGCCGCTTTCAAAAACCCTTCAGATAAAAGCAAGAGTTCACCGGCGTAAAATCAGAAAGCAGAAAAGAAGCATCATTCTGTTAAGACTGAGCCATTTTGCAGTCAACAAACACCAGACTTCCAGTCTCGAATTCCTTTGTTTCCTCCAAACCGACCTCTCTTGCTCAGGCTGGTGCCGTCCAGACGGTAACCAGCCTTGTCTGCGGCCGCCACCAGGGCTCGTGCAAAGCTGCAATGGGTGAAGAGTGAGCCGTCAGAGGAGCTGCCGGCACTAGACCTCCTGCTGGAGAAGTTTCTGTCATCATCTTCTGAAGCCGAGCCCCAACCGTTCACCATCGAGCCTGGAGGGGAGCGGCCGCATGGGCGTTAGATTGACTAGGTTTTCTAGTTTATTGGTTTCCAGAAAAACAGGATGTATACGCTGAGACAGGATATATTCTTTAGTAATATTTACACACTAATAAGTTATTGATACCTTCATAAAGGTGAATGGAAAAATACATTTATAATCAGAATAATACTGTATAATGGGGCTTCGGATGTGTGCTGGGAATGATTATCCTCTCATCTGAATAAAGATGAGCACAGGTGAGTTATGTTTGACAGATGCGTCAGCCACCTTCAAAATTATTAGGTAGTCACTGTTATGAAACTAATAACCACAACAAAATGGCTGAGTAGGGTAGATTTACAGAATACAGAATACTAAAAAATTAATGTCATTTAATATTACCCAAGCAGTTTTTTTTTTTTTTGGGTTCACTAATCTGAGCTGTTCTGGCATTTATTTTTTATTTTTTTCTGAAGTAACTTGTCCTGCTTTCATCCTGCATATAAACTTACACCAGCCACTTGACTACACATCACGACCTCACTTCCTTTTGATTGCTCTGATGGGAAGGAACGCACGCACCTGCACGCGGCCTGAGGTGAAGCAGCTGATATCTCACACAGAAACACGCAGCATGATCAAAGCAACCACACGGCTACGTGCTGTTCTTCTTCTTTGGCACTTGTCAGATTTATGGCATGGATTTTTTTTTGATTGATAGCAACCCGGCACAAACATCCTCGGGGAAGATGATGTGAGATGGCGCGACTATTGTTTAATGATCCGAGAGTAAAGTTAAGAGGGTTACAATGGTTCCTGGTGTTGCCTGGGTAATATTTTTATAGTTTCAAGTATGTCTCAAGATTCAACATTGAGCTAATTAGGTCTCGGTGACAGATTTGTAGCCAAGGTCTTGGTGACACTACAAACACTGTAGTGCTTTCAAAACATTATCTAGTTTTTCTTTAAGGTTTTTTAAAAAATGCAGCTTTAAAGGCCCCCTGAAATTAGATTTGAAGTTTTTTAGCTTTTAGTATGAATATGTTAGCCTTAAACTCATGAATAAGCTGATGTATTCCAAAACAATGACAAAATTCGCTTTAGGAGATAAAAGCATTCAAAACATAGTCTCTCACTTCCGCTAAAATGGATCACGGATTTTCATGACATCACAGCGGACTTCAGCTTCTCATCACATCTTCTGTCCAATCAAATGCTCTCTAGAATCCAAAGCACCCTGCCCCCTATGCTATAAATACCACCTGGCCAAAGCAACCAAATTTATTATTCACACCTCTACTATTGAATACATTGTATCATCAGCGCTCGGATTCGCTTCCATGGTGCTGTCAAGTACGACTTGCAGTCTGTGAGGAAAACTAAACGCTATTGGCTATTTGAAAAGGGGGACGAGCCATTCAATATGTCCCGCTTTAGCTTCCTGTTTAAAGGAGACATATCATGCTTTTAAATCGTTCCTTTTTACATATAAATCATACATTTGTAGTCTATATAAAGCGGAACTGCAATGCTTGGGTCTGAATTCCTCATTATTATAGCTCCACAGGCCCCTTTTCTACCCCTTTTCTGATGTGCGTCTGAGAGCAACTCGTTTTGGTGCGGTCTCTTTAAATACAAATGAGACACTTCATACCCCGCCCCCTCTCCAGGTTGTAGAGGTGACACTCGGTTCAACTCCACCCCGTTCGGCCATTTTTGTAGTTTGATAGCAGAGATACGATTATCTAGCGGCACAGAAACTTTTTATTCACACATTATTAACAAAATGTCAACAACGGAAGACTTGTCCAGCCAGCCTTACATGTTCGAGCCAGAGTCGGAGCCGGAGCGAGATGAAAATGAAGACGACGAACCTGCAGAACAACGTCTTCATATGGATGTATCGCAATGGTGTGTTACTGTATTTACACATGAAACTTTGGTCTTCCGACCTTTTACCACCGTGTCGATTTATTTTGATTAATATGTGCGAGGGAGAGAGAGCAAGACAGCGTCTAGTTTGGAGACGGTGTCTTGTTTACATTTTCGCCTGGCTCCGAAGAGAGAGAGAGAGCGCGCGCGCGACCGGGTCTCTCTCTCTGCTCGTTCTTTCAGTTAAACATGCGCCCTGTCACAAGCGCGGCAGTTCATCTACATTAGACGGTGTAATGAAGCGTGTGAGTTACTACATCAAAGTCCTTTTAGGCAAGTCGTGCCACTCGGCCGCCATCTTGGCAACGCCTCCGGGCAGCTATTTCGAACTAACAAGACCAGGCTCCTATCTAAATGAATGGGCAGAGAGTCAGAACTGCACTTTCACTGGTCACCGGGACATAAAAACTGCATGTATAGAAACAGCAGTAAAATATGATAAAAATCGCTGAAAAAGTTTGATGACTTTGCCCCAAAATAAGGTTTAAAACGCCTTTTTCCCCACAGGTTATACTTTTACTACGCATGCGCAAGGGTTCACGACACCAACTTCATTTACGTCTCTATCCAGAAAGCCGGTGTTGTGCATATTCAATGTCAATATTGTTCTCCTTTATTTAAATGTAAGCAGGTTTGCACTTTATCAGTAATAACAATGTAGATCTGTAGTTTTAACTATTCATTAAAATGAATCGGTTCAAATTAATCATTAGTTCGCGAATTGGACGTGTCATACGGTTGTGTGATTATCCCAGCAGTTAGGACATGGACATCCCACAAGGTTAGTGTCAACACAGAAAACATTACATCACTGGATAGGTTTTTTCGTTTATTTAGAGTAATTTTATGTCAGCTGAATGTGCGGAACGCATTTCAGAGAAGATAAGGCAACGTATTTTAGCACAATTCACACCCAGCGGTAATTCAGGGGGAAAAAATCTCCTAATGCTCCAACATGAAACTTTAGTCTTCCGACCTTTTACCATCATGTCGTTTTATTTTGATTTAATATGCGTGCGGGAGAGAGAGCAAGACAGTGCTTAATTTGGAGACGGTGAAGTCTTGTTTACACTTTCGCCTGGCTTCGGAAAGAGAGAGAGAGAGAGTGCGCGCGCGACCGGGGCTCTCCCTCTCTGCTTGTCCTTTCCATTATGGTTCTTTCAGTTAAATATGCGCCCTGTCACTGATCTTGCACACACAACAACTCGCTGTCCCCAAATCGTCTCCGCTGTCGCAAAACCTCAAATGTGCGCATGCGTCAGTGGAACCAGACGATAGGTTTAAATGTTTCGCGGCTTGACTGTTAAAAGCAGATGATTGGCTTTCCAGCGGGAGGGGCGGGACATGTTCATACAACCGCCATCTTTGCCGTTACGGGTTTTCCTTATATAGTTCTATTGAGGATTGAGGAAGTGGCATGTCTCTTATATAAATTGTCTCTGACTACATCCAACAACCGAACATTTTAACTTACCCTCTCGTGACTTCTGCATCCTTTAGCTTGGACTACAAAATTGCAGCGAGAAATAAAAATGGCAGATTGCTCGAAGTGTTGGGCCGGAAGTCAATGTCCTTATTTGGCAGTTCCGCTGCAAATACTGTGACGTAATAGTTCACAAAACGTCATAGAGAACAAACAAATCGGAACAGGTTGAAAAATATTACTAAAACAGAATTTAAAGATTTCAACGAAGCACCTGAAGAGAATAATTTAAACTTTTCTGTACTTCTAAACACTCCAAATATACAACAAAATGCATTTAAGGGCTAAAAAAGTGGATTTAGCATGATATGTCCCCTTTAAGTGGAAGCCACGTGATCCAAGGCACTTCAGTGGGCCTTTAAAAAATATTTAATAATAGTACTATAGTTTATTAGAAAATACTACTACTACTTTTTTATTATTATTATTTATTATTATCACTGAAAATCTGAAACACAATATTTATACTGTAAAGTAAATACTGCTTGTTGCTAGCATATAAACCCCCCCCAAAAATCATATTATAATACCTGCAAATATAACAAAGATTTTCAAAGCACCATTATACATTTTGTGTTTCTCTTGTCTAAAAGAAAAAATAATAGGATGCAGACTAAAAAAAAGAAGGAAAACTCTTTCTGGCAGTCTCTTCCTTTGAATTTCCTCAGAAACTGCATACGGCTTTGTTTTGCAAAAAAAAAAAAAGTTGAGTCCCTCGAGACTGCATATAATGAATTGAATGTGCTGGCAGAGACAGAGGCAGGTACAGAGCTCCACATCAGAAGGGACGGCTCCTGCAGAATACCTGCACTACGTCTCAGCGCCTCCTGCCTCCTCCAGAGACGACATTCCCTCTAACAACCAGCCACCTAAAACAGATCCCTGAAAATACCAAGCTTTCACTCTTCGCCATATAATAATGCTGACAGCTGCAAAACAATAACCGTTCTCCGGCCAAAATACATTCAAGTTCGCAAACCCAAATGTTTTTATATGGCGTGGCGTACCATGAAGAGAACTTCCCACAAATTGCTGCTAATTTGGAGTTGGCAGTCACAACCGGCAAACGTTTTGAAGCTACACAGTACTGTAGCTACTATAATTATGGAGCTAATAAAAAATTTGACATGGTTTTTGAACATTTTATGGATTCGAAAAAGGCTATTTTTGACTGTCAGAACGTTTCGATAATACACAGTTAATATTCACAGCTCAGCTAAATGTAGTTGTAAAACTCATCCAACAGCCTGCTGCCACTAAAGCTGATTTACACTGCCCTGAGCCCTCATCTGCATATCATTAAGCATCGTAATCATTCCCCTTGACAAGTAGGCGGAGACGCCCGCCTCAGGACACGTGACCTCGCGATCTGCAGTCGGTGCAAGGGTTTATGGGAGCGGAGTGGAGCAGGACAGTGAGCTCACTGCTCACATTACAACTCCTATAAAACACCCTCACTATTTCACAAACTCACTGATCTGCTGAGGGTTGTGCATGCAATAAATAATCAAGCACAATAAAGAAAAATATGTTCCAGTGATCTTTATTCCTCTTTCACTAAGCTGCCTAAACCACCCATCCATCCATAAAATAATAACGCATACGTCTCGGCCTGATTAGAGGAGCAACACTGTCCCATTTTGCCTCAGTCCTGTGGTAAATTAGAGAACAGAGGGCTTTTAGTTTCTAACCACGCAATGTCATACCCTTCACGTGTCCCTTATGACAGACGGCCCATAAAACTCTTTCAATAAGTTGTAAAATGGAAATGGTGCCTCCTGTCTCCAATGGGGAAATGGAGCCCTGAACGTGAGATTTATTCAAAATCTTCATGGGAAACCGGAAGCAATGAGGGTTGTGATTGAGTAAAATCATTTGTTTCAATTTCCTAAGTTTCTTTACTCCCCGCTTTTTTAGTCTTTTAAATAATAATAATAATAATAATAATAATTTTAGTCTATCACTCCTCATTATGGTGATTAGAGTTTATTCCCAAATGCCTGAACAAACGCGGCCATTTTCAGGTGAGGTGAAAATAAATACAGCATGACAATGACAAACAAATACAGCTATTTACAGACAAGCAGAGCAAAACATAGTATTTTACCATGCTAGTACAAACAAAGCCATCACATGTTGTACACATGTGAACAAACCACAACCGCTTCCCATGTAAAACATCAGTAGTACAATCTCAAAGTGCCCGCTGGACTGACTTATGCTGCTTTTAGATTAGAGATCAGTACCTCTGTTTTATTGTCTTATCTTTACACGCACATTCTGTTGAATTGTAATTTGATATGTGAGTAGATCATATCGTTTGGTGTCTCTGACCAAATGGACTGCATTTTAATTAACTTTTTTAATAAGTAAAAAAAATAACCATTTTTTTTCCTCTACCTTCCATGCTGGGTTCAAACTGAGTCCTGAAATGATTTAAGAGAGATAGAAATCCCAGATTATGAGGACAACGGATGGGATAATGAGCAAATGAAATGGCCACCCCTGCAGTGCTTAGAGTACATGCAATCTGCACTGGACATCTAACTGTGCACCAAACTGAAAACTGTTTAAAGGTTTAGATAAGGGCTTTATGCTTGTTTTCATGTTCTTTCACAGGAAAAGTTCATAGAATTGATTACAGAAGTTAATCACAAAAGTGCACTAAAATTTACGCTTACCCGTAATAGAGCTGTCCAAGTTGTCCATGCTGGAGCCTGGTGTGTGTTCGATGCCCCTAATTGACGGCGACATCTCGTATCCTTCATCCTCCTCCTCATCGTCGTCTTCGTCAGGGAGGTCTGTCTCGATATCGGACACTAGGGTGCTGGAGATGTAGCCCACGGGCGGCGCGGGGGCCTGTGGCGGGTAAGGCCCACCCTGCATGTGCCTGCGGAGAATTCCAAAGAAGTCAAATGTGAACATATCTTTTGCATAACCAAGCAATAGCTTCAAGGGTTGTCAGCAGGAGACAAAAGGTGTCAATGAGCGACAAGCCCAGACAAAAGAGAAATGCGTGGGGTGTGCTGTCTGTCAGGCGAAAAGTGGTTTTCCTAGAACATTCCTTGTCATCTCTCCGATGAATTGGGACAATTCGGCTAATTCAGCAGTGCCATGGTTTGCATGCTAACACAATGACCTACTAATTGCAGCTTGAAGAGTATACAATGGCAACCACCACAGGCATGTCTTTGCTGTGGCTGTCACCCACTAGACAGCTAGGTTCGATGACAGCCCCACTGTGTGTCTATATATATGTGGATCGTGTGTGTTTGTGCAGTGCTTCTGCTTTGATGCGGTCTGTGCCAGGAATCGGATATAATTATGGGCTCTTCTCAGTCGTCAAAAACGCACTATGAGCAACAAACTCATTATGGCGGTAGCATGACATCTTCCTCCTGACAAGTGGAGGCCGTTCCCTTACAGTGCCGACTGTAATAAGCGGAAGTCGATTTCTCTTGGACAGACAGGTTGAAGCATGGGTTTAGCATGGGGGCTTTATAAGAATGCTTTACACAGTCTGGGGTGGACAAATATGAATTGTTCTCATATTCATATTTCAATCAGACTTAATTCAGCTGCATTCACATTTTTTTTTTTCATTTAATATCTTGCATTTATTGAAAACTACTTACAAATGCAGTGTAATAAAATGGGGTGCGGTGCTAGAAAAAAAAAATCAGATCTTCAAAGTTAAACAGCTATTTGTTTTACATTTGCATTTGATGCCTCTAGTGCAGACATATCCCAAAAAATTATATAATTTTTTTTTTTTTAATCAAATTCTTTAATATTATACATTTCAAAACAAAAATGATAAAAAAAAAAAAGTCATAATAATAATAATAATAATAAATGCCACCGTATCCTGATTTCGGCATCTCTGCCCTAGCGGTAAAACAATTCACTTTTAACTCAGACCTTACCAAGCCTGTTTAGCCATGTCCAACTGGTAAGCACGGGTTAACTCATCTAGGTGGGCTTGGAGCATGGGCTGTATTTCTTCACGTGGGGATGGGCTCAGTGTGGCTGTGGACTGTTTGCCAAAGGAAACTGCTGCAGGGGAGGAGGCCACGCCCCTTATGGGAGGAGTGGGCACCCGCTCTTCCTCTTCCTCCAGCTCATCCTCTAAACCCTGATGGAGGTATGTCTGCACTGGCAATGGCGGGCCCCAACCATCACTATCATATCTGGAACAAAAGACAGAAACAAAATGAAAATGGACCGCAGACGAGTCCCTGTGGCACCCCACTCCCAGTTGTGTGTTAGGCATGACTTTTTTATTTAAATGTCAGTCTAGTCAACAGTTATGGATATCGTGAGACTCGGGTTTAACAGCATTGTGGTAATGGTGTAAATATTAGGTTAAATGCAAAGAATCTAAAGGGATTTTCACAGCTTTACTTGATCTTTAATACAGGCTGATCTAGCAGAACAACTTTGCTTTTATTTCCCAGAACTGTGCTTAGACATGCTGAAATAATACATGTCATAAAGCCAACATTCATTAGAGGAATTTGTCAGTGCACATCCCGTAGGACATAACAGTTTTAATCTGAAGCCATTAAAAGACAGTGCCGAGATTTACAGCGTAGAAGACTACTCATTTGCCAGAGAGCCTATTAAGCTGGATGACTCTCCGAGATGGAAATTAACAGGGTTGAAAGGCAAGCACACCTCTCAAGAAGGATATTTAATTTGTATCCCCACCTTCGTGTTTTCTTTTAACTGTACAGATGGGCTGACGCTGATGTCAGACCAGAGTGGAGTGTCGTCAGTGCCGAAAGTATATTAAAAGTTGCTGAGCGTGAACAGTTTGTCAAACAAGGTTTTAAGATTATCACGCAATAGCAAAATCATTCCACTTATTTATAATGGACAACAAATAAATAATTTAGTGCTAGCAGCTTGATTAACTCTCTGAGGAATAAATAAATACCATTAGTGGATTAATAGATGGTATTAGCTAGCAAGAATGAGACTTTGAACAGTTTCCTATGCACATCATGGCCGTTTTTATTTTAAACTTGATGGGGCAAATTTAATGCTTAATTACATGGATCATCATCTCTAGATATTATAGATGTGACCATTGAATTTGCAGTGTGGATTGTCCCTATTACTACTAAGTAGAGCCAAATGAGTGACTCAGGACCCTACCCTCCTCCATCATGGTGCTCTGAGGCGTAGTGGTCCATCTCCGTGCCTGGAAGAGGGTGGATAGGAGGGGGAGGCAGTGGAACGTTTGCCCAGTTGGAGCCATTCATCTTGGAGGGCTTGGCGTTTGCTTTGGTCTTTTTCTTCTTTCCACCTTTCCCGCCTACAACAGCAAAAAGTTGGAGATACTAGTTAAAGCTTGTACACAGAATGGTGTCACGTGATTTGGCAATTCCCGTGTTTTCACCCTAAAAAAAACACTGATTTATTCCCCAAATAATGTGTGCTTGAAATTCTCTATACTAAGTGAAGGCTGTTGCAAAGCCAATGTCAAATGCAATTGCTTGTATTTTAGCATGTACAACTCCTCTTTGCACAACTTCTTTCAACATATTCTGAGCCAACACAGCCATAAAAAGCTATCTCAAGGCTGCGTGGTAAAAGAAACAGTTCACAGCATGTCAATGTCTCAAAGACTCAAAAAAAGAAATTACTGAAAAAACCCTTTGACCTCCTTTTTACCACAGCTGCCATTCATGTAACTTTCTGGAATATCTTTGTTTGCAACTCTAGTTCCATTCTATGAGTATGCCCTTCATTTTATGTATGCTAAGAAAAGAAACTACTGAGAAAGAAACAGAAATATGTGAAAGATGGAAAGAATAAAGGCTGTTGAACTTGAATATGACGCGCACACACAATCTCCCAGGACAAAAGATTTGGCAAATGACAAACTTGCCCAAGAACCAGTACATAGGATAGTAATTAATCACCCTTCTGTCACAATCTAATTAACAAAACCATCTAAATGTAACGGCCATCAATGCCAGATGAAGACATTTGGGACGAGGAAGTGATGTATATGCGTGTCCTCCACAGAGTACATGCAGAGGCGGCAGGATTCATTACTGTAAATTATTAATGCCGCCGCTGGCAAACTCGACGTGACCAGTGCTTTGGCACGTGTTGCCAGATCCTCCCGTGTTTCAAGCCAGGCATAAAATAGCTGAGGCTGATGGAGTCAGACACACGGCCAAATGCAAATGGGAGGGGGGACCTTCACTGGAAGCACTTGTACTGTATGGGATCCTATCTGTCATCATCTACCTCGGTCTGCCAATGGCCTCTAATCGTCCCTGCCGCCTCGAAATGTTCCGATTCAAGCAACCCTGTGGCTTCAAACATCACGTTATTTAATATGATGCCAGGACTTTGACAGGGCTGTGCATTAAGTCTAAAAAACTCTTTATAAAAGCCATGTTGAATCACATTCAATGGCTATGAAAAGACCTGGATCCTAAAGGAATATTCCACCCAAAAATGAAAATGATCATGTTGTTCCAAAACCATATGACTTTCCTTCTTCTGTAGAACATAAATAAATTTGAAGAATTGTGCTGGTCAATAAGTTGAATTAAAAACCGGTCCCTATGGATCGTTCTTCACGATTTTATAGTACTTTAGGATTAGTCTGTCCCAATTTTGAGTACTTTACTGACATTAAATAACTAGTGGTGCAATGAGAATCATTCTTTTAAATATTTTCATACAGTTGGTCTAGTCAGTTCACAAAACCCAGTTCAGATCGGATTTTGTGAACTGGCAAATGGCTAAACCGTTTGATTATTAGTTGATCCAGTTCACAAAATGGTGTCAAAAAGATTAGGATTTAAATGAATGAAATGAATTGATGAAAAACTTAAACGGAAATATTAATGTAAACTATATGTAAGTAATACTACAATGAGAGATTGTTACTGAATAAATGTGTGTTCCTCAAAGTTTAGAACACTTCAACTGTATGACGTATATTAGTCCTTTCTTAAGCTTGAAATGTTTGGTTCACATTTATTGTGCAGTAAGAAGAACATGCTTTAAAAAAATTGTGTGTGTTGAACTGAAGAAAGTTTGGAATTAGTGTTTTCAAAATTTCAGGGTGCACTGTTCCTTTAAGAAAAGCAAAAATGAGTGAGAAAGATCGAGAATGCTATAAGATGAGTACTGTAGCTATGCACAGTTTATGGCAGATTTGTCATACGGAGGCTGACGTTTATGATACTCTCGGCAGCCGGCCTATTAGAGAGTGTTCTCTTCGCCGGAACTTCTCGCTGACGGTGCGCTATTGTTCCGGCGGGCGAGGGGAAGCGGGAGGCATTAGGAGTCTTGTGGAGGGATGGAAGTGTCAAACGAAGATGAATAAAGCATGCTAGTAATAAAAAAAATAACAACAGGCTAGAGGCAGAAGAGGCAGAAGTGGCTGGAGTGGGGGGAAGTAATTGGGTTTCCTAATCGTTCCTCTGGGTGACGCGTGGCATCGGACAATAAATGGAGAGATGGCGTGATTACTCAATCACTCCCTCAGTTCCTCTCTCTCTCTCCTCCTTTCTTTCTCCCTCTGTTTGTTGAGTTGAGGGCATCAATAATGTAAACGAGTCTCTGTTGAGGAGTAGGGGCAGCTCCTGAAATTACCAATGTAAGAAATGTGAGGAAAACAGAAAAGAAGGGTCCTGTGGGGGGAACAGTGACTTGACTGACAAACATGAGGTGGCTTTCTGGACTAGGCCGAATCAGGCCGGATCAGAGGCGACGGAACTTGGTTAAGTTATTTCGAAACTTAAGGTTCCACACTTTTAACACATCAATGGGAGCTTGCTCAACTCAGATCTGTCCTATCTTGTATAACGAATTATGATCTAATTGTATGCTATGGTGGGAAAAGGGAGTAATAACAGTATTCGAAAATAATTTGCATTTAATGGGGCAGTACAAATACTTTATGGCTTTTCTATTACAGGGAAATGCATGTGTTTTTGATTACGACAAGAACGTTTTTCACAAAGAAAGGCTGTGAATTTTGGCTCTCAAAACACCCACAAAACAGCAGTGAATATGGGTGAAATGTGTTTTACTGTTTTCGCTCTTCTTCAACAGCTTTAAATTAATTAAAAACCTGCCTTGACATCTATAGTAGGAGATCAGATGCTAAAAGTGAAGTGATTCCTGATATAAAATGAAACTCAAGCTCTGAAAAGATGAATAGGTTCTGTGTGGAAAATATGCCAATTCACCGGGATCAATATCGAAAGTTCAAATATTTCAGAATTATTTTGGGATAGCATGCCAAAATGAACCGCAGCAAACAAATTAAGTACATGTGTTCGCTTGGAAACAATCAAGAGTAATCCTTGGAAATGCTTATTTGCTCAGCTTTTTTTTTTTTTCTTCCCTTTTCCTCCTATGTGAAACTGTCTTAACATAACCAAAAAATGTATTCAGTAAAAAACTATGAAATATACAGTATAATTAAAGATAAAGGTCTGAGGCACTCAGGAGGATGAAGATTAAAAAGCCTTTATTAATCCTTGGCTAGTCTCATAAAATGCCTACGCGTTTCAGCCAACAAGGCTTTCGTCAGGGCTTGAAGTGTTTGACAAACAGTTCACTTCCTTGTTAAAACCAGTAATCAATAACAGCTGCTTAGGTTGAGCTGAAGAGCACCGGAGGTATTTAAAACATTTTTTTACTTTTATTAATACTTTTTTAATGTTATTTGATACATTTATTCTACATACATGTTTTTGTTACCAGCATTACATTGATTAAAAGTGACAGTATTTATATTGTTGCAAAAACATTTTTTTTTGTTGTAATATTAAGCAGCACAAATGCTTTCAACACTGATAATAAGAATACATGTTTCTTGAGCAGTAAATCAGCAAATCAGAATGATTTCGGAAGGATCATGTGACACTGGAGTTATGGCTTCTGAAAATTCAAATTAAATTATTTCACAATATATACTGTTTTTGCTGACTTGTGAATGATAATGTATATTTCCAAAAGCATGATCTGTATAAATGATCTGACCCCGGATTTCCACCAACTGCGGAACGGCTGCGTGTCGGCCCTGTGCTACGTCGTCCTTCAATACCTGCCAGGTCCGGATTTGTTGCGGAATGGCTGCGGCAATGACTGACAGCTGAAGTCACAAGGACCCACGAGATCTCGCGAATTCACGTATGATCGCGCGATATAATTGCTGAATTGCTGCAGAGCTCTCCGGCATCCGGCAAAAATAGAAGTTCTGCGAATCTGCTCCGGAGGGCTGCGGATCGGAAAATACACACAAGGGGTCTCATTCATGAAACACAAGCAGAACGAATTTTTGTGAAAATCGTGTGTAAAGTGGTTCTGGTGTAAATTTTCGGATGGTTCGTATTTTCCAAATGTTAGTTGGTACGAAAGAAATCTACACCTGCTCCCAGCCACGCGTAAATAGTGCGTTAAACATCCGAACGTTTTGCTCATTAATAAGGCTGCATTTTAATTCACCTTAATCGGGTTTATTTGACTGGGTTACATGTCGAACCATTTTCTTTTCACTTCTGGGACTGTTCGATTAACAGATGAAACTCCATTAACTGCATCTGTAATATGCTGCCAAGCTTCCTTTTTTTCAGGACCTGATACGCCACTATGTGCGCTTGAAAATAAAATGTGGCGTTTTGAATGAACTTCTGATAATAAAACTTCAATTTCAGCATCTGAGAAATTTCTCTTTTTCATTCGCTTTTGAGAAGATATGTTGAAATCCTTCGTTTGGTGTCATAATATGATGCCCATATATAGTTGTCAGTCGGATTTAATGGGCGGGATTTATGGTAATTGAGAATGAGCGTGCACGCGCGTCCCATTTACGACTGATTGGAATTCATTAACACACACACACATTTCACTATCACATCTGACGTTTACGAAGTATTTGTGAATCAGGAGAAGAGTTTTCGGGAAGGTCTCTTTACACTCTTTACGCGCAAATCACTCACATATTTACTCGTATATTTACGAATGTTTCATGAATGAGACCCATTGACTTTAATGGAACCCTATTGACTCCGCCGCCGTTCCGGAGCGGATCCGCAGCCGTTCCGCAGTTGGTGGAAATTAGGGGTGAATGATGAATAATGAAATACGACATCAGTTTTCATGTTAATCAGGTTGTTAGATATAAAACCTTAAAGGGGGGGGGGGACATTTGAAGCAGTTTTACTCACCGCCTGCGACCGCGAACCTTTATCATTGTGACTGATCCATCCTTAAGCATTAGACGATTTGCAAATCCGTCGATCTGGGCTTTGTTTATAAAACAATCATCGTCGAAATGCAGGGAACAAACTCCCTTGATGCTCTGAAAAAACAAACTCCATCCACTGGCCCCTTAACGCTGGGTTCTTTGGGAATCTGTGCAGGGTTGTCTTGCCCTGGCAACCAAAAACACACTTCTTTGGTGACATTGACTTCCAAACGCCGAGCAGGGCGCTTTGATGAGGTACTGCTTTCGTTCTCTTCTCTCTCTGGTCTACGAGTGCGCGCGCGCCCGCGCTATTCATGGAGAAGTGCCCTTAGGACCCGTATAAGGAAATTCCGCCCCATCTGACGTCACACAGGCCCATACTCGAAAAAAACTTTCCGAAACTTGTGACAAACCGGAAGGACAATTTTTGGCACAGAAATACTCCTTCAAACGTACAATTAAATTTTTGAAACTTTGTCCATGTTTAGCATGGGAATCCAACTCTTTAACAGTGTAAAAAACTCAGTATGCATGAAATAGCATTTCACCCCCCCTTTAAAATGCTACGAAAAGGTTAAACGAGATCAGATTGACTCGATCTCTATCTTCAATCCTTGCCTGAAGAGCTTGAGATGTTTGACCTAAATCTACCCTTGTGGTCCTAATTGTAGTCCGTGAAACACTTGAGCCAGATGCTTGGAGAGCTTCCCATCTAATGTCTGAGGGTGTGTAGGGTTACTGCACAGTTAAAGCACTGGCATGAAACTTGATTAGAGAGGAGAAAGAGAGCCACATGGACAACGAGACGAGAGGATGGGGGCCGTCTCTGTGTCCTATAAATGACCTTGTAATTTTCAGTACATGAATTTTATTGTAGCTTGTGACCATTAACGGGAGGAATTTGCTCAAATCAACCCTCTCAAGAGTGTCGTGGATGTGCATTTCCGAGTGTCTTCTTTTACCAATGGCAAAACTGACCTAAATGCATTGACATTGCTAACACAAGGTTAATGACAATGTCAAAAGATTCTTTGCTGGAATTGTACAACATGTCAAACACAGGCAGAATATAAGGATTGAGTGTCATCCACAGTTTCCCCTTCACATGTGAAAAGGGCTATGAGGAACCAAAGTGTGAAAAGAGAAGACCAGATGTTTATGCTATGCTAATTTTAAGGCAGTGTGTCCACCAAAGCATTTCTTTGCATTTTTTCAATTGGTTTCCAATGGGAGCGCCGTGTATTTGAATTCGGCAGCAGTGTGACAAGGCGCTAAGCGTCTATTTACACAAGCTTGACGTTTTTTCTGGTCGCCGAGAGCTGGACATTTTTTTTTTTTACTTTGAGTAAAACCTAGCGCTCATCACTGTCACTTTTTACCCAGCCGTCCAATCACAGTGGAGGAGTGGCAGGACAAACCCCAACACTAACCAACCGCCACATCCCACTTGTACTAAGACAACAGATGACAACAACAAGCACAACAAAAGAACAAAATCATTTAAAACAATGGCCAAAGCAAGTACTTCACATTCTGACGACATTTTTTACATTCATAAACAAACTATCTGTGAAATCAGACAGCATCACTGATTATAATGGGTTCTATCTGCCTTTGTCATCAGATGTAGACACGGCGTAGATGTTCTTGATTGACTTTTTAAGAATGAATTTATGGACTCAAACTGTTATTATGGAAAGGTCTATGCTCTGATGCACCTAATATCGCAACAGTATCCACCATATTTTGCTAATACAAACCTGCCGGTTAATATTAATCGTCTTTTTTTTATTTATTTTTTATAAACAGGACTTTTACAGTACATCCACTCAATGGATGTTGATCCAGAGAGATGACAGCTATGAGGAACACAATTATAACACAAACCATATTATTCAGAGTATACAGCAGGGGTCATGGCGTGTGCACCACGGTTAGTGGAGGTGAAAGGGGAGAGGGGAAGACTGAAGGAAAGATGCGGGGGGGCTGCTGACCCGGGACCGGTGAAATACCAACCTGACAGACTGTTGCTCCGATCTGAGCTGTTGTGGGAGCTGGTGGTGCTGAAATCCTGCGATTGGTTGTGTGGCATTCTATTAGACAATCCGTCAGCCAATCGGTAGTCAGGAATGAAAAGGAGTGCTAGTGGAGGCGAAGGGCAAAAAAGTGGCATCAGGTGGAGGGCAAGATGGCACAAGCGCATGCAAGGGCGTGCAGTTAGAGCAACGAGCAAAGCACTGATTTCACACACAACTCCTGTTTCAAATGCCTGTTCTTTCTAATTTAACAATGCTTAGACTTAGTGCTTGATTTGGACACTTTTCTGTTCCCAAACCGAGTGAGCTGCCCATGTAGGGATCATTTGAAGCCGTCAATAATATTCTCCTTTTGGCAACATTCAGGAAATATTGCATCCATCCTTGCATGATAAAGCAATCTGAGAATTTACTACAATGAGCTCAGTGAAAAAAATAAACACAAGACGAAGGATAAAGTGAGAAAGTCCTGATTTTAAATATTTAAGATAATTAAAATATACAAAAAATATTTAAAATAATTGTATGATATATACATACAATTTTACCTCATAATTTTAAATTACTTGTAATTATATAACAATACAATATATAATATAATATATAGTGCTGTTATATCGATTAATAGCAATTAATCACATCTAATATAAAAGTTTATAATAAAGTGAGGCATCTTTAGCATCAGTTAAGATGCTGCCTACACAGGAAGCAGGCAGCATGGCAGCTCACTTGATTTTGGAACAGAGCCTAATTGCTTTAAAATCTCTCAATTTGTCTAGTTTCTTGGGAAACTGTCTCATTCCGATGTTAACAACATACATTAGTGCTAATTTTCCTGGAATTAATTCTATTTGTTGGCAAGTTAACCAGTTCATGGAATCATTTATACGTGTGATTTACAGTCATTTTTTAGTCTGACGTTATTTTTTCCAAGGCCAAATGAAAACGCAAATGGTTTTTAATTGCGTTAAGGAGAGGCTACAATTTATCATTCGGTTCAACTGCGGAGAATGAGTTCATTAATATGGATAGTAGTACTTTTTTTTATTTAAAAAAAAAAAAAATGCAGAGTGCATTTGTCTAAAAGCTTTTCAAAATAGAATAAATCTTGGATAATGATGTTACATTCTTTTAGCCCAAAGACAATTTAAATAATAAATGCCGTCCGGTTGGTTCGGAAACACATTCAAGGGTCATGGATTTTGTTATGGGCCAATGATACGCATTCTTATTGTTCCTGAATGTCAAAAAAATGCAACAATAATGCAATGTTGGTCAAATTAACACTGATACAAACCTCAGGCAATATCCAGAAATAGAGCAATTGGCTTTGTTTCAAAAGATTTTGGACGTAAAAAACAAGCTCACATGAAGTATCACACAGACACACACACACACACACACTCCCCTGGCCCTTCAGCCCGACTCACTGTTGTTGCAGGAGTTCTTGTCTGGCAGTGAGTAGCCCAGGCTGGCCATTTCTTGCTTGGCCTGTAGGGAGGTCTTCCACTGGGCTTCGGGCAGATCGACGGCCAGCTCATGAATGCTGTTGGAATGGAGGATCTGGGTTGTGGCGTATGGCGTGGCCTGGGAGGCGGGGCTTGGGCTGCCGAATCCACCTTTGGTGGTGAAGTCAATGCTGCTGTAAATGGCTCCGTCTGAAAGCATGGTGCCCGTCTTATCAGCCTGGGAACTGGGTATCCCGTCTGAGAGGCACGGCGAGATGGAGGGAAGGAGAGATCAACAAGACTGTGAGGCTAATGTCTTAGAGAAGTGCAGAAGTGATGTCTCTTTTGGAAGAAATCAAAATATGTCAATGCGTTTCTACAAACTCATTCCCACGAAAATATCATGTTTATTTGATTTCTATCATTTATTTCAGAAAATTATTACATTTTTTACGCTTTTTTATAATACCCCAAAAAGTGTCACACACATTCACACATATACATATTACTCAAATAATTATGGAATTATTACATTTTGGTATTTGAGTCAGTGTAAATAATAATAATAGTAGTACAATTAATTATACAAATAAAAATAATACAATTATTATTAATATTATTAATAAATTGATATGATTACAATAAATGTATAATAAGAAGAATCATTGCCAATTATTAATATACTCAAATAATATTATTTTTATACTGAATACTCAAATAATTATGAAATTATGAAATGTTGTTATCCGAGTCAGTGTACAATTATTATTAGTATAGTACAAATGAAATTGAACTTCTTGAACTTGAACTATAAAATTGAACTATAGTACTAGTACTAGTAAGTACTATAGTGAAATTGAACTATAGTACAAATGAAATTGAATGTTTTAAGCTATATAATTTGTATAATGTAATTCATATGATAATAATATTAAACAATGATATTGCCAGATGAGTAAATTATATATATATATATATATATATATATATATATTATACATTTTATAAAATAAAATATTTATATAATATTACTACTAATAACACTAATAATAACTAATATATCATTATATATTCTAAACAAACATATACAATAAACTCATAAGTTGTGAATATGCTATGCTTTTTTGTTTACTATTTGGTGTGAACCGGCCTTTAATTCATTTTCAGTTCTCTCCCTTTGACTCACTACTGCTACTACTATCTTTTAGCATTTTTTCTTTGCCACTTCTGGATGAAATAATGGCGTAACTCTACATGTGTGTGTACTGAAGGGAAAATGATATACAGCAGCTGCATCTGCACCACTCGAGCTGTGGCTGTCCTTCACGACTCACTGCACGACCACCATCTTTTCCTCACCCCCCCCCACCCCTCTCCTCTTCCTCTGTGTGACAGCGGGTCAGAACGACAGACATTAGTTTCAGCGTGACAGCAGATGCGGGTGGCCATATAGGTCTGTCTCCAGCACACGATGAATAAATGTGTGTCCAAACACGGCCCATGCAATATGCATACAGGTGTACATCAGGACAACACCGGGACACCCTGAATGAATCATTGTCCGGAAATATGACATTTTCTTTCAGTTGATGGAGAGGGCTTGCTTTTAACGTTTTAAACTTTCGACTAACCACATTTCTAATCAATTTAATACGTCCTAAATTTCAAGCCAATGCAGCGATGGGTCTGAGAGTAGATTTACCTCCACGGCCGAAGTTGTTGAGGTCATTGGGTCCTCCAGAACCGTTGTTAACCGGCAGACTGGTGGTCGGCCAGGAGTCGGCGAGCCACGGGTACCCCGAATCACTGGCATTCAGCAGACCAGGACGACTGCGGGAAGACAAACCATGCGTGTGAGACTTCATTCTCCATATCGAGTTTCCACACTATTTGAGCAATGAATTTCCATAACTTTGCAACTCATTTGTGATTATTGGATATGGGTTTTTTTTAAATATTGATTCAGACTGACACAGACAGAATAATTTAATAATAGTGGTTTTGACTGAAAAGAAGAATTTCACTTATGAGTGTATGAAAGTTTTATTCATAAGCTACACAACAGCACATGGAATATGTATATAATGCGAGTTATGTAATCCGATTACTTTTTTCAAGTAACTAGAAAAGTAACGCATTACTTTTAAATTTACAATATAATACCCGAGTTACTTTTTTAAAATGTGTATCGACTGACAGCTCTCCTGTCCTCATTTTATATGAACATGCATTTACTCATCTCACTTGGACAAAAACAGATTCAGTATTTGTGTTAAATAACACAAATATACTTTATGCATTTAAACTCACTTTATTAACCAATGTCTTTGCTGCTGACCTTTGATTACCCAATTCAACCATACTAATAAGCAAAAATTCTTTTAGTTAAACATCACATTTGCGTTTAATTTAATTTAATTTTATTCAGCTGAAAGGTTTGTTTGAGCTGCGCCCTCTACTGGACAGGCATGCATTTGCATTTCCTTCAGCCTGAGGCTTATTCATTAACTTTTGGTGTGAAAGGGATTTTACATTTGCTAAAAATATAACTTTTTTTGTTTTTTTGTTATTACAACACAAACAAGCAAGCCCAGTACAGATTAGAAAAGTAATGCAAAAAAGTAACAACGCATTACTTTCCATAAAAAGTAGCTATGTAACCAAATTAGTCATGTTTTTAGGGAGTAGCGCAATATTGTAACGCATTACTTTTAAAAGTAATTTTCCCAAACACTGGTCAACAGATGCTGAGGAGAAATAATGAATTAAACGCATGACAAATCAAAATGAAGACACAACACAAACAAATGGTGTGTATGTCATTCATTCCCATGGCATCTCGTTTCAACAGAAAATGCAAATTTTTCCAGGATTTTACCACCACATTTTCCAAATGTTTTCAATCTATTCTTATTTGAAAGACTAGTATCATAGTGGGGTCAACTCAATATTTTGTTTTTCATTGAAACCTGGAAATACACAAAGCTTTAGAAGACATTTTGATTGTAGATGCATAAGAAACACCCTTCAGTGCGTGCCGACAGACACACACCCTCATTTAACAGATCACCCCTCACTATAATACACCATCTTTAGCTCACCAAACTCCTGTGTTTTACAACACACTCCTCCACATCTGACAATCGGCTCACATAGGAGGTTTCATTTAACAGGTGTTGTGCGCCTTCCCAAGGGTGTGTGTGGCGTAAAGGCATCATTAAGACTTTAAGCTGTCATGAGCGAGTGCTGTGGGCCATTATGACCACTTTACTGTGCAATCACCTCTCGGATGCTTGTTGCCATGGGCAACAGATGCTGAGGAGAGCTTGTGTTTCAGCCTCTCGGTGATGTTTTTAACCCCCATCCTTTCGTTTGTGCTGCTAAAGCCACAATAAAAATGCCTTTTTTTTTTCTCTTCAGAATGAGCATAGATGGAAATAAAGAACCATTGGTTGCGCCAAGGCTGGGAATGTCACAATAGAGGGATGGAGAATGAGTGGAGAGGTGGATGAATGAAGCGCTCAAGGACTTCCTCATTTTTTCGGCCAACATCTATGTATTTTCGTCTTTCATCACTGTTAGAGGAGCAATTTGTGGTCATGGTCAAAGAGATAGAGCGATGCTGGTGCGAATGAGAGATTTTAAAAGACATGAGAACAAACCAAAAGACATTTTTAAAAAACTAGTCAGTCCAATCAGCGGCCATCTTGGTAACGCCCAACAGCTATTTTTTTTATCATTTACCCACATGCATGTTGTTCCAGAAATATTATAATAATTTTTATTTTTATTTAATAAATAAATAAATAATAATGAATATTATATTGTTGTTCAAAACTGCATTAATTGCAAAATTGCATTATTCCATAAATAAATAAATAATATTAGTAGTATACAGAATTTTAAAAGGGTTTCTAAATTTAAATTTAATTGTCATTTACCTACCCAAAAGTATTTTTGTTCCAATAAATAACTAAAGAAAGAAAGAAAGAAAGAAAATTACTGTAATTTACCCACATGCATGTTGTTCCAAAAATGTAATAATAATAATAAGACTTATTATTATTATTAGTAGTAGTAGTAGCAGTACAAATAAATAAATAAATAAATAAATAAATATTTTATAAATTTATTTAATTAAATTTACATTTTATGAATGTATTATTGTACCAGTAAATCAATAATATTAGTAGTATACACTAGTATTTAAAAAGGGTTTCTAAATTTAAATTTAATTTTAATTCTGTCATTTACCTACCCAAAAGTATTTTTGTTCCAATAAATAACTAAAGAAAGAAAGAAAGAAATAAAGAAAGAAAATTACTGTAATTTTAATTTACCCACATGCATGTTGCTCCAAAAATGTAATAATAATAATAATAATACTTATTATTATTATTATTAGCAGTACAAATAAATAAATAAATAAATATTGTATTATTGTGCCATTAAATAAATAAATAAATAAATAATATTAGTAGTATAAAGTATTTAAAAGTGTTTCCAAATTTAATATGAATTATGATTTTATCATTTACCTACCCAAATGTATTTTTGTTCCAATAAAGAAAGAAAGAAAATTACTGCCATTTACAGACATGCATGTTGTTCCAAAAATGTAATAATAATAATAATAATGATAATAATAATTACTATTAATAGTAGTAACTAACTAACTAACTAACTAACTAACTAACTAACAAACATTATATTGTTGTTCCAAATTACATTCTTGTGTTGTATAATTGTGCCAATGTCAAACAAACAAACAAATAAATAAACAATTATTATTATTATTAATATCCAAACAAAGTCCATGATTCCTTCTCATGGCAAAAAAAAAAAAAAAAAGTGGCGACTGGTCCAGCTTATACACTTCACATACTCAATAGTTTTCTTGATACAGCTCTGTTTCTGTTCAATCGTAGTTGTAGCATGTAACCCAAAATTGAACTTATAAAAGTTGAGTGACTCACTGTAGATGTGCATCAAGACACACCAGTCGTCTTTGTGTCTTTTCTTTCTCTATTTCAGCGTGACTCTCTCTCTCTGGTCTCGTCTCCTCAGTGGATGTACATTTGCCCCGAGGTGGCTTGTCTCCCCCCAGGTCCGGGGAACAGTGTGTGCTTTTTGAAGCCGGGGGCAATATACCGGTAATGGCGGTGTAGCAGCCTGTCGCTCTCTAAGCCACAGGTTTTAATAAGAGCCAGCGGAGCCCGAATGGAGGGTCTCGGGCTGAGGAGGAGGGGGTCCTGACAGACTAAGCGCCCCCTGATGTGGCAGCTGAATGCCAAAACAGGCCCTCAGGGGGAACGAGTCATTCAAACTGATGCT
The DNA here is from genome assembly GCF_964197995.2 of Scardinius erythrophthalmus. Classification (NCBI taxonomy): domain Eukaryota; kingdom Metazoa; phylum Chordata; class Actinopteri; order Cypriniformes; family Leuciscidae; genus Scardinius; species Scardinius erythrophthalmus. The sequence continues at coordinate 29,449,629 of NC_138227.1, read as the reverse complement.
TCCTCTTCAGACACGTTGACTTCTTATAGGGTAATACGTTGAAGACTTCTCAAACCTTCCCCCTCCGCTTTATTTTTTTTTCTATCTGAAAAACAATCCTGTGCCCTCCTCACCTCCTCCGAAATGCTCTTTCCTTCCCGCTTACAATCGGGTCCTCTCTACCTTTGCTGTTTTTGTTTTGCTCGGCCCTCAGGTGATCTTTAAGTGTTACTTCGAAATCTAGATCGAAATCTAAAGTGTTTTAACAATTTACTTTTTTATAAAATAAATGTGCATGTTATTTGAAAGGAAAAAATGGTTTTCTTTCATGTTTCATCAAAATATCATATTAAGGAAGCCTTTTCCTGCTCCACAGTAAGAAAATTAAATAGTTATGACTTTATTTATCATAATTGTGACTTTGTATAACTGCGTTTTTTAAATAATTATTTTATTTAAAAAAATAAGTTTCATATTTCAAACGTCACAGTGTGACTACACCGTAAAAATAGTTGCTGCCTTACATTTTTAAGTACAATCAACTTGGATGTTTAAGTCATTACTACTTAAATTACATTAGACTAACTTAAAATGAGAATTGCTTAACTTATTTTGATGAGTTAAAGCAATGTAAAACCATACTTTGTTATAACTTATTGATCCATTTTTTTTGTGTATCTCACAACGAGACTATTTTCTCTTATTATTATTATATTATTATTATACACATTTTTTTTAATCTCACAATTAACTTATTTTCCCCCTCCAAGGCAGTAATGGGATTCCATAATAACGTTTTCAATATCTGAAACAACCTTTCTTCTGACTTTTCCATCCCATACTTCATCTGACACTTTGTGTGGGCGGGGACAAATAATATTAACCAATAATATCATAGTAATTTATTCAATATTCGATAATTTATTATTATTATATACATATTGTTAAGTTAAAGCCCATCAACGAGTGGATCTCTGAGCTGGTGTGAGTGAGTGGAGGCGGGGCTCATTTGCATATTCATAGAACCAACCGTATATTTTAAGCCATGAAGAAATTTGTTTTCAAGGACATATTTTTTTTAAATATGTCATTTTGGTGATCAAAGATGACTTTAAAACTGCGTCAGTGTGTATAAAAATTAACATTAACGAAGACTTAAATTATTCAAGATTATTGTAAAGTTTAAGGTCCGTTCAGACCAAAAATCGTTCTAAATATAAAAGAATAGCAGAGTTCACACCACAACTATAATGATAGCACACCGAGAAATTATATCATTGGAATCATTTTCAGAATTTTTTTTTGTCCAGCTGATGAACAATAAAAACATTGACAGCCAATCAGAATCCATCCTGCTGTAACGAGCTTGAGTATTTAAAGCGGCAGACGACAAAACCTCAGAGCGTGCTTATATTAAACAGAGCGTTATCGTTAGTAAGTGTGGATGCTAATACAGTTGTCGTTATAGTTATCTCTATAATTAAAAAGCCCTTTTCTGTGTAAGCTAAATGTGTAGTGAATGCAGTTTCCTTCAAACTGAAGAGTTGGTAAATTGAGAGAGCCACAAAAATGGACGTTTCATGAGTTTGACTTTGATTTCTCTCGTAAACAAGCACACGCACATGCATACTCTCCCGGGGATCATTTGTAAGTGTGGGTGATGATGATGTTGACTGTTGTAACGGCGGCTCTGTCCTTGCATTCATCTTTTCCCGTGTGAGATGATTAGATTGAGAAATAACGTTTTAGCGGGCATATTTCTGCCCCGCAAATCACCGGGAGCGGGACCAGGGCCCTCATCCCAGCCCTGAATCCCTCTCTTCCGACAGCAAGAGCGCACTGTGGCCTTGAGACCAAAGAGATTTGATTTGGCTCCATTTTTCCCTGCCACTCTCCTAGACACGCGCGCAACTGTGAAATACAACCTCGCAGCGCGTCTGTGAGGATCGCCGTAAACAAGCCGAATGAGCAATATTAATCCCAATCCTACTTCATAAATCAGACGGGCTTTACAGGCCCACACGCCCTCCAATACAGCAGCAGAAAGAGAGAGAGAGACTGAACTAAAAGCCTGCGCATTAAATTATGCTTAAGGCATGCTGGAACATACATTTGCTTTTCAGATTGACATTAGCTGGAGGATGCTGTCGCTTGCTTTGAGCACAGTGAAAATATAATATTCACACAAACATGCACATATAGATCTGAAAGAAATGATGGGAAGGAGCTTTTAAAAAAGAAAGAACACAACTAAGGAAGAAAAGCTTGATCTGTTGATAAAACTGGGTGATCATGGATAATAGTACATCCTTAATAGTACAAAATCGCATATAAAAGTGCTTATAAACAAACGCTTTAGTTAAATTTAAGTGCAGTTTATCTAAATGTTTAAATTATATTATAAAATGATGTATGATATTAACTTATTTAAATAATTCAATGAATATTTTAATTTACTATAACAATAAGCTATTTAAAAATAAATAATATGATATAATGTACATGTATATAAAATTATATTATACACTCACCTAAAGGATTATTTGGAACACCATACTAATACTATGTTTGACCCCCTTTCGCCTTCAGAATTGCCTTAATTCTACGTGGCATTGATTCAACAAGGTGCTGAAAGCATTCTTTAGAAATGTTGGCCCATATTGATAGGATAGCATCTTGCAGTTGATGGAGATTTGTGGGATGCACATCCAGGGCACGAAGCTCCCGTTCCACCACATCCCAAAGATGCTCTATTGGGTTGAGATCTGGTGACTGTGGGGGCAATTTTAGTACAGTGAACTCATTGTCATGTGCAAGAAACCAATTTGAAATGATTCAAGCTTTGTGACATGGTGCATTATCCTGCTGGAAGTAGCCATCAGAGGATGGGTACATGGTGGTCATAAAGGGATGGACATGGTCAGAAACAATCCTCAGGTAGGCCGTGGCATTTAAACGATGCCCAATTGGCACTAAGGGGCCTAAAGTGTGCCAAGAAAACATCCCCCACACCATTACACCACCACCACCAGCCTGCACAGTGGTAACAAGGCATGATGGATCCATGTTCTCATTCTGTTTACGCCAAATTCTGACTCTACCATCTGAATGTCTCAACAGAAATCGAGACTCATCAGACCAGGCAACATTTTTCCAGTCTTCAACTGTCCAATTTTGGTGAGCTCGTGCAAATTGTAGCCTCTTTTTCCTATTTGTAGTGGAGATGAGTGGTACCCGGTGGGGTCTTCTGCTGTTGTAGCCCATCCGCCTCAAGGTTGTGCGTGTTGTGGCTTCATAAATGCTTTGCTGCATACCTCGGTTGTAACGAGTGGTTATTTCAGTCAAAGTTGCTCTTCTATCAGCTTGAATCAGTCGGCCCATTCTCCTCTGACCTCTAGCATCAACAAGGCATTTTCGCCCACAGGACTGCCGCATACTGGATGTTTTTCCATTTTCACACCATTCTTTGTAAACCCTAGAAATGGTTGTGCGTGAAAATCTCAGTAACTGAGCAGATTGTGAAATACTCAGACCGGCCCGTCTGGCACCAACAACCATGCCACGCTCAAAATTGCTTAAATCACCTTTCTTTCCCATTCTGACATTCAGTTTGGAGTTCAGGAGATTGTCTTGACCGGGACCACACCCCTAAATGCATTGAAGCAACTGCCATGTGATTGGTTGATTAGATAATTGCATTAATGAGAAATTGAAAAGGTGTTCCTAATAATCCTTTAGGTGAGTGTAATTTATTAATTATGTTCAAATATACATTACATTACTACTTTTTGATTACTTTTAGATTAATTTGGACCAAACTCGTTTATCACATAGATTTCAATATGACAATCTTAATCCATATTGATATAATGATACAAAGAGAAAGAAAATATATTCCATTCTTTGTTATGAACAACATGATGTGCATTAAATATTACATTATGTCAGTGTTTTCCAGCCTGTAGTTCGTGAAGGAACTGCAGGGGCCTTGTGAGTTTAATGAAAAGCTAATAATTAAAAAAAATCATAAAGATTTTTTTAATTAAAATCAATTTTAAAATAAAAAAAATATATAATAAAAATGTGTTTAAAAGACAAAAGCCTTCCAAATCCATAGCAATACATGGTTAAATGTCTTAGTGAGTGATAATTCAAATAAAAATGAATGTGTTCATCAGTATTGATTAGATAATCACTAGATGTTGCAATGTTAAGAAAACAAGTGATTTTTTTTCTGTGATCAAATGTGTGCAAGTTCACCAAACCAGAAGACTTTCTGTATGTTTATAAGCAATATGCTTTTTAGAAAGGAAAATTAAGAGTAAAAAAATCTATCAATTCTGAATGATGTGCTGCCATTGTGTGAATAATATGAAATCAATAGAAAGTAACTGTAGTCTGATTACAAGTATTTTAAAACGTAATATAATCAAGTTACAAATACTTAATTTTTGGAATATTACATAATCCAGATTACATGTAATCAGCTATTTTCCAGCACTGTGTGTGTATCTATATACAGTATAGTGGGAGCAACAAAAAAAGAAAAGAAAAGGAAGACATTTGCTAAAAAAGAAATAAACAGGAAAAAGGGAAGAAAAATACATTGTGTAGGAAAAGCATAAAAAACTGTCATTATCAGTTTCCATCAGTTCAAGGCCTGACCAATATGCCGCCTATTCATCTTCCATGAATCATTTATTCTGTGATCGATTAAGCGTAATTGTTCAGTACAAGCAATTTGGCAGCAGCCAATGAGGAGCTGCAGAAACAGACGCGGATTCATTTGCCATCGTCTAATTAATGCAATAAACAAAGACTGTAACAAATGAACACATTCTCATGTTCGCCCGTCATCTCTCCAGGAACTTTAGTCACGGGGATTCATCCCGATCTGGCAGATCAAGTGTTCTGATGCATGTAGAGCACCTTCACAGCATAAACCCACTTTCGGTAACACTTACTATGAAGCCAGTATATATAATGCATTATATTATGGTCCTGGATGCTGGCTGGTCAATCCATACTATAAAATATACAATACAGTAACAGCTAAGATGCGAAACACGTTAAAGGCATCCATACAAAACAGCTTCGAATTAGTATGAATATGTATGATAACTTATATAGGTTAAAATGAGAATAAGGCATTGCCAATGGCTTTATAATGTATTATATACACAGACCTCATAGTGTTACCAAGAATGACTGTCTTAATTGAGATCTACAGAGGTAAGTGCTTATCTCAGATCTCTAGGGTGCTGTATGGCTAAAGACAAGGTATCACTATTAAAAAAAATACAATTGGACGTCCTTTTTGATTAGATACGAGACTCAAGGGATCTGGAATGGAATCTTCAAATCAATCAGCAGAACTTCCTGCAGGGGAATCATGTGACACTTGCTTGGGCTTTAATTTCAGCTCCTAAAACACCTTCGATCTACAGATACTGCAGGAGAGACAACGTGCGGGTGTGTGGAATTAATACAAAAGAAGATCCACAAGCTCTGATTCTGAGTGAATTTGGCCTGTCGAGTTTGATAAAAGACACCCGGACGCAAAAAAAAAAAAAAAGCCAGACTCCTCATTCCACTCCTGTCCGACTGGTAACCGGTGTCATTCAAACGATCCCTTACTCTACTTTCCGCCCCTTAAAAAAAAACGAAGCCTGCCGGAAGATTCCGGAAGGGTTAGTCTAGCCTCTCCCTGGGGTAATTATTTTTACATTATTACACATGCTCATATTCCAGCCGCCCAGCTGAGGTGACAGGCAAATTTATCACTGCGGGGGTCCGTACAGGCAGCGGGGTGGGGGGGGGGGGGAGGGCTGACAAATGATAAAATAAAACCCCTCTCTGCTTAAATTGTTCCTGCTAATTCTTTTTGGGGGGTGAGATTTATGAGCGGCTAGCCGCCCGTGAAGGGAGATGTGCGGAGATTTGTGTGTGTACGTACAGTAAGTGTGTGTGTGTGGTGTGTGTTTGACAGAATGAAGGGTACACAAACAGGCAGAGCTCATATTTTCATCCATCAGTCACATGATGATATCAGAGCGAGCTTGATGTATAAGCGCAGACTCGCTGTGGGTGCATGTGGGTGTTTAGACAGTGATCTGTCTGAAAAAGTTCTTATATGACCACAATCTAGAGTTCAGTTGAATGTTTAGTTAAATGTTATTAAATTATTGTATTAGACATTGGAAAATTACTTATATTTTTATTGAATATCAACAATAAGAAATTATAGGTATTGCATTTATATTTTGAATAGCTTATTGTTGATATAATTATTTTAAATAAGTTAACCATGCGTAATATAATTATTATGTTTATTTATAATTTAACATATAAACAAAATGTAATAATAAATACATATACAATTAATTAGTTTATTGTGTAATTAAATAATTGTATAGTTAATTAATCATTTATTTCAACCTTTATTTTAAGTATTTTTTTAAGTTTCAAAAATGTAAAGATTTAGTTTTTTTGGTTAATGGTTAATAATAATAATAATAATAATAATAATAATAATAATAATAATAAAAAATAAATGCACAATTGTACGATTAAATGATTGTATGGTCAAATAATCATTTATTTTTTATTTAAGTCTTTTTTAAGTCTCAAAAATGTAATATATATTACAGGTGTATATTAATTTTTATGTAATAAATGATAATATGTTTTATAAAAATCAATTGTTAATCTAAATGTTTATAATACATTACACTATTCTACTTTACATTAATTAATGTATATTTAAATGTCCATATAAATATATAAAATAATGTATTGCATTAAAATATTTAATAAATGCACAATATTATTAGAATTTACAATATATCATTTTAATATAAAATATGAATGATTATATAAAACAAATATGGTAAAACACATAATATTGTCTTCATTACTGATGAATGGACCCCCTGTTGAAGACCCTCATAGTGGCGAGTATTAAGAATACATCTGGTTGAATTGTTTATTTAAATTTTGAAAGAAGTGCATTAACGGTTATGCAAAGAATTGTTCCGCATTGATGGATTCTGCTGTGACTTTTAGAAGGTTAATCAAGCCCTTGACCCATGAGAAACGGTTGTGTGCCACGAGAGCTCTCACGGAAACCTACGGAAACAACCTTCCGGTGGTCTCCTCAGCAGCGTCTCTCAAGATGAATTTCTAACAGTGCAGGGATAGTGCGAACCCTTAAAAACTGAGTACGGGTTGGAAGACGACTGCCTTGTAGAGGATAATGGTTTTGATGACCTTCCAGGGGATGATGGACAGAATATGAATGAGGTTTGGAATTGAGGGGCTGGTCTTTGAAGGTTAAAGGCAGGTAGATTGGCACAAAGATAATAACCAGCGCTGTTTTGTGGCATGCCGAGGAAAAACAAGGGGAAACGAGAGAGCGGATGACAGGAATCTTACCTCCCGTTGCTCATCAAGCCTCCATCAACACGCTGGAACGTCACTGGGGTCAGAAAGAGGGTAGAAAACAAAGAGAGAGAGCGAGAGAGAGAGACTGAGTCATCATAACATCATAACCAACTCATAGCAAAAAATCAATCTCTTATGCATCATTCTCGTTCTAATTAATGATTTTTAAACATGATCCCACACTGATAAGCGAAACAGCGGGACCTGATTAAGAAATAAAACGTCTGTGTACGCATTTGTGTGTATATATGTCTTCGTAATCTTACACAAGTGACTGCATCGCTCAGAGTACACATTAGATGAACATGCACAATGAATTTTTGACATTGAATTGTTCACATTCAGACACTTTATCTCCATAATTTCCCCTAAGTTTTGTCTTCACATTCTTGCCAAAAGAAAGCAACTGAAACAAAACAGTGTGCAGAAAGAAAGACAGAATGGATGGATGATTGATGAAAGGGAGACTAAATCAGGTGTACTTATTTAGTAAGCACTCATTTTGCAATAGCCCATGACTCACTCCTTGCAGGGATCAAACCGGGAACTATTCGGTTCCAGAATGTTATTGTCCATTCAATGAATGTCAACAGGGTGTAAAACAATTTTGAATCCCACTGTATGACACAGAAGCATTTTTGAAAATAATCTTTTAGAATGACAAGAGGGTGAGTAAATCAATGCACCTTTTAATTTTCCCTTTAATTTTCCATCTTAGCATGCACACTTATTTAAACAAATATCACATGAACTAATCCAGAGTGACTCCTGGTGTGTTTAGACACCCTGCAGAGAAACTGAGGCCACATTCACAACAGCAGCCCCGGACAGCAACATGGTGTCGGTCCAGATCCGGCCCACATCTGGGCCGTGTGGAATCCACGTGTACCAGATGTGGGCCGGATCTGGGCCAATCATGTATTTGACTCCTTCAAAGTTACGTTCACACACAGTTCAGTTATTTATGGAAGTGGCAACCGCATTCTGTAACCGAACTCACACCCGTACATTTTCAAGATTCACAACCGCATTCTCGGAAGAACGGAACTGGACAACTAGTTGTCTTTCTCGTCATTGCATAGAGTTGCTCTGCGATCCACAAACACACGTCTCCCGTGTGTTTCGGGATTGCGTGTGCGGTTCTTGATCCAGTGTTTGCTCTCCACTGGAGTTGCTCCTGTCAGTTTTGTGTTTCAGTTCTTTGTGTTCTCAAATGCTCTCCACCCAGATATAAAAGCTGCGGACGGTTAATGAAGATTTGACAGACACACTCGCAGCTCAATTGGAATCTTGTCGCGTCAAAAGTGATTTTTCAGACTTTTCAGTTTTATGGACACTGTCTCCATGGTTACTAGTAAGAGAATAATAGCTTGTCTCTCATCGCACGTTCACGCAGACTCTCCTGTAAGTTGCTGTATGAATAAGACATTTCGAGACTCACACCTGTAAGTAAATGCGGTTGTCAATCCCAAAAACTGACAGTGTGAATGCAGCCAATCTGAATTAAATCAGTGCCATTTTCTCTGTACTCTCACTCTCTTCTGACAAACATTAAACCTGATGAACACCGACCAAGGTCCGTCTCTCCTCTGAGCCTGTTGTTTGTTGGGTTTATTTGCATTCATGGCTAATTCCAGAATTTGGCATTTCAGTAAATTGAGAACAAACACTAAAGGTATTTTCTCTCCCCCAAGGGACTCGTTTTATGTGGCACTATGTGTGTGTGGGGGTCTGTTAAGTGCCTATCTACAATAGGACACATTGCTGGCGCTTTGATGTGGCCCGTAGACTGGCGCTGGTCTCGGCTTTAGGCTGAGCTCCAGATAAGCACTCTCTCCAATATGAAAACTGATTACTCCTCTTTAATAAGCATTTACTGCGGCACGACAAAATCGCCTGTATAAAAATTCCATCAAATCCTTCCTTCTCGCCTGAGCACAGCTTGATTTAGCCTCGCGGCGATGACAGGTTTAAAGGGGGAAAGTGTGTGTTCGTGTGAACAAGTGTATTCGGATTGTGCGTTTTTACCATCCTCAATGCCCTACGGCCTCAATTAAACATACAACCGCGCGCCATATCTTTTCAGAACAAAGATGCTTTGATGCAAACGTCCCGTCCTTTAAGATCCGACCGTCTTTCTTTGTTCTATAACCTTTGAAACGTTCACATGATTTGCAGTGAACCGTGATAATGAGACGAAGACGATTTGTCTGCAGGAAACAAGAATAAAACAAATTTTCCCACTGAGTGGAAGAAGCCGCTCAGTATTGCTAGCATGGGCCGCTGCGTTCTGCGAGCGTCACACACATGGGGTCTGGCGTGTCGGTAATGCATCTGAACGCAACACTTATCTGCTCGGCACATAGGCGCTGGGAAACCAAGGAGGACGTGGTCCCCTAGGAGCCGGCAACCTTGAAGCCCACTGAAGCAGTGGTGAGGAGAGACCACTGGAGTGCATTAAAACGAAGACGAGGGATATCGAGGCCATAAGACTTGGACACCTGACTGCTACGGTCTTATCTTCCTAGGGGGAAAGTGAAGTGCAGCGGTGTCCACTTTTGCAGGGAGACTGATTTCATCGGTAATGAAGTTTGGAGCGAAACCCTCCAACAAGATAAAAGCACACCTCAATCCCCGAGGGACGTGGAAGGAATCTGGACTAGCTGAGTGAATTTTTTTTTGTGTGTGTTATCAATTCACAGTGTGATTGTGGCCAACTGTGTGACTGTATCAGGTCATCACCGGTTAACCTCTGTAGGCCTCCTATATTTCACGTGGCTTGCGGACAAACCAACCATTGAATTGCAAACGTTTCTCTGCTATTGTGAACATAAAGTGGAAAATCAATGGCTGCGTGACCATATTTCAGAATGGGATGATCTTTGAAAGACAGACAATCATGAGATCAGTGGCAATATGGCTGTGTTCAGAATGGCAGACCACTATTTTCTGATGTATATAGCATGAATACTATATTTGCCAAAAGGTACAAAGCACTGGGTTCATTATCCCACAATGCAATTCACCCAACCTGACTTTCCCGTTAACCACAAGTAACATCAAACTTTCTTGCTTATTGACACCAAATGTTCAGACAATTTGTGCAAAAAAATTCACTGTAAACAATTATTTTAATTTATTTTCAACTTTTCATTTTCTTTTGTCAAATCAACTTAATAATTAAGTTACAAAGATAATTAATGTGGTTCCGATAACATAATATTTTGAGTTTCTATATCCTTCATTGTATTAACTCAAATTTTTTATTTCAATGAACTCAAAATTAAGGCAACCAGGTAACTTACTTTTTTAAAGTTAAACCAACAATACATTTTTACAGTGTGGCAATGTAGCATACTAATATTTGACTGTTATCATGAACTAAAACTGAAATAATAATAATAAAAATAATAAATGCTAAACATTTTAATAAAAACTATACTATACTATAACTCACAAACTCTTCGTAAAACAGCCAGCGTTCAGTGTATATTAAACAGTATTCAGTAAGCAAGTAAGCTGGGTTCAAAATCTCTATATTGGTTAAAACATGACATATAGAATAATATATCACTGGAGGGAAATGAGAAAACCTTCAGAAAACTTGTCGACAACCTCGAATGGCGAGAACAATTGAATCCCACATGTAAGTTTGTTCAAGCGGTTAATAACAAAGACAGGAATGAATCAAAGAACGGAGAACTCGGGAAGAGAACAAAAATAGTTCACAACACCTGCACAAACAAAAAGTCAGAAAGAGAGAATAGAACAATAAAAGGAGGATAAAGATGAGATGGAGACCACTGAAAAAAAAAAAAAAAAAAACTGCCTGAAGAAAAGGACAAAGAAACACAAATGGAGAACTGCAGGATCTTGCAGCCCACAGATCTTCCATCTGACTCTGTTAGCACAGCTAACAAATCATTGTTCACTTTTTGCATTGTAGCTTATATATACACATATATATGCGTGTCATTTTTAGATGATAAAAATGTATCCATACTTTGTGTTTGAGACCCCTGAAACAGCTTCTGTTACAGCCAGAGGTACTCCCCATATTGTGCTGACAAAGTCAGGTGGGCATCATCTGAAGACTTAAACTTGAATCATGGGAAGGGATACTCGACTGGGTAAAGGAAAGTAAGAGAAATGCAGGACGAAGGAATGGGGGTTTCGAAAAGACGGGACAAATGAACAGTACCTGCAGGGGTGAAGGTGAACGACTGAACTGCAAAAACAAGAAGACAGAGAAGAGTGTGTGTTAAAAAGCCTGCAGTGCTCAGTCGGGCTTTGGGAGGTTTGTGTGTTTCTGTGCATGATTATAAGCATGCATATTGGAGTGTGTTTGAAGGTTTGCGTTACGCCATCAGAGTGACGACAGCAAGACAGCAGCCAAAGGAATGAGATAGGCAGTCTAACACAGAAGACACACAAACAAATAATAATAATAATAAAAGATTGTGTGTTTCAGTGGTGGTTGGTGCTTTTCAAGAGTGAGGAAACACAGATATCACCGATATCAATGGCAAAACGTGTATTTTATTTCAAATCATTTTAGCAATGCTGCTTCTAAAACTACCGCTAAACAGAGTAATTGTGTATTAAAAATAATATTCAACACATCATTGTTTGAATTATTAGCTGTTTGTTGCAAAGTCCCACCCATCTAAAAGCTCGACCAATCACTATATAGAAAAGCTGAGACAAAAAATGTTGATTCAAAGCTGAATGTGCCCAATCACCAATTTTGTAATGCAAACAGGAGCCCAATGACACTCTCGGCCAATGAACATCACTCTTTGAACCATTCAAATAAGTAATACTGTTATCTGCCATTTCTGAGCACATCAATTGGGCTCAATTGGCCATGGTTTTAAAATATTCAAATCCACCAAGAGTGAGATGTAAGGAATTATTTGTATCTAAATAAACATGTGGCTTCAGCATTGATTATTAAAAGATAGAAGAAGTTGTGCTTTTCGTGCCATCTGAAAACAATCACTACTGTGTTTTTGTGTTGGTGCAAGCGGATCTGGTCTCTACCTGCGTAATTGCTGAGACCCTTTCTCTTCTTTCTCCTCCAGTAGAGCCAGATGCTGAAGCCCATCAGAATGACCCAACATGCCCCTCCGATGCCCGCGATGAAGGCAGGCTGCTTCACCACGTCCGTGATCTGCTCCGTGATGCTGTTGTTCCTGCTCATGATCACATCCCGGAAGTCTTTACCTACACGAATACACACAAACAAAAGGGAAACCCTCTATTTAGTAAATGGAAAATTGTGGGTGGGTTTCTAAATTAGTTTAATAGCATGAGAAAAACACTCGTGCTCCAGCGAACATCAGCACAGGATTTAATCAACTCAACTAGAGCGTTAAAAGCTCATCACCTTGATCTTTAGCGTTACTTCAGTGAGCAGATGGTGAAAAATTGAAGAAACATAAATAATTAAATAATATAAATGTTGTATAAATAACTAAAAAACCATATTCACAGCACTTTTTTTATGAGAGTATTTCAATATTAATCAGAAATAATGTAAGTTGAGACTCATCAAGATTTGATTGGATGGAATCATGTTAGGCTATAAATATTATTGATTAATTTTACCCAACCCCACCCCACAGCAAGAAATACGTTTTGGAGGTAGAGAAAGTTGATGACATTTTTTTCCTTTTGAAGCAATGTGTACTAATTCACAATAAAACTATGGATATTTAGGGTACGTTTACACAACAACGATGTACCAAAAACTGAAAAGTTTTTCCTTTGCGTTTTTCCTGTACAGACAACAACGTTGTCAAAACAATCCCCGTTCGCAAAAACCGATTAAAAACGCTGTATTATTCATGCCAGGCCAGTAGATGGCGATGTCACTTTGTAAAGAAACTCTACACGCCTATAGACTGAACGCGTAATACGCATGCGCATGACGTCACCGTTTTCACAAATTCAAGTTTTAGTAGTTAACGCAAAGACGATAACGGTATCGTTTTCAAAATCTTGCTCTTCGAAACCCGTTTTCAAAAATTAGCATTTTCAGGCCCTCAGAACGCTGTTGTCGTGTAAATAAATGGCCAAAACGCATAAACAGCTCTACGTTTTTAGTTGAAAAACTTGTCGTGCAAACGACAAAAAAAGTTAAACAGTTTAAAAAAAAAGTTTAAAAAGGTTTATTTTCATTTTTATGCTGTAACTTTTTCTTTTTTTAATCAGCCTTTTTACTTCAAAAGATGGTAGGACACACACATACACACAAACCGCAGTGTTGATAAATAGTCTATCAGCCCCTGGCTGTGCGTGAAGATGGATAGCGAGCTTGACATTTGGGAATAAGGGCATGTCACTGACCAAATCATCACTTATGGGTCGAACCAGTCACAACCTGCTACAACTCACATAACTCACACTGTAAACACTCAAAGCACAGAAGAAAAAATTGCAGCCCTGAACAAGATTTAAATTTGATTTGGTGACCCCACTCAAATGCAGAGTGACAGTAAAGGTTATCGAAAGCAAAAGATGTCTCTTACCAATAATGATGGTTTGTGGTTCGCTCTTGACTCCCACCCCAGCGCTGGTGCTGGCGGCCACCTCCACCCGATACTGGACCCCCGCCTGCAGACCCCCCACCACCACTGACCGGATGGCTGCGTCCACCGTCTTATTTACATGGAAACGGGTCTCGTTCCCTAAACACCAGATCTGAGAGAGAGAGAGAGAGAGGGAAAATAGCAAATTGTCTGTAAAAAAGTCCATTTTTAATGACTGGGCTTCATTAACGAAAATGATTTTTGTGTAAATTACTCGTAAATCTAGTCTTATGTAAATTGGTGCATTCAGTTGAGTGCAGCAATTTATGTATGAAGGGATTTGCAGACAATTTATACAGAATTTTGCTCTGCTAACAAGCATTAATGAGGCCCATTTTGAACAAAAGTAAATTAGTAAACAGTCATCCACTATGCACTTTTAGCCAAAACGACTTATTTGAGTTCAATCCCCTTGAAACAACCTGAGGTTGTATTAAATGCACTGGAAGAATGGGAATTGCACCATATGGGTAATTAACTTACAGCCTTTCAGTTTCTAATGCACATTCAATATGCAATATCCAACATCATATCACATCATATTATATAATTTTTCTTCTTTAACACTGAAATAATATAATATAATATAATATAATATAATATAATATAATATAATATAATATAATATAATATAATATAATATAATATAATATAATTATTATTTTCTCATAATTTATACCACAAGTTGATTTCCCTTAATACTGTAAATATGATACATTTCTAAACTTAGCAACATCAGATGGAGTCACACATTTTTGTTGCTGTTTATATAATATAATATAATTTAAGATATAATAAAATAGAATAGAATAGAATAGAAAATGGTATGCTTTTCTTATAATTTAGACTGCAAGTTGATTTAGATTTTTCCTCAATAAATGATACATTTATAATCATACATTTCTGAACTTAGCAATATCAAGGGTCACACGTTTGTTGTTGTTTAAAAAAAAAAATGAAATAAAAATAATAATAATAATATATAGCCTAACATAACAATTTAATGTAATATAATATAATATAATATAATATAATATAATATAATATAATATAATTATTCGTTTCTCATAATTTATACCACAAGTTGATTTCCCTTAATACTATAAATATGATACATTTCTGAACTTAGCAACATCAGATGGAGTCACACATTTTTGTTGCTGTTTATATAATATAATATAATATAATATAATATAATATAATATAATATAATATAATATAATATAATATAATATAATATAATATAATAAATTAAAAATGTAATACTATAAAATAATAATATGATATAATTTAACATATAATATAATATAATAAAATATAATATAATATATTAAAAATGTTCTTCTTTAATACTATACAATAATATAATATAATATAATATAATATAATATAATATAATATAATATAATATAACATTATATAACATTATATAATATAATATAATATAATTATTCTTTTCTCATAATTTATACCACAAGTTGATTTCCCTTAATACTGTAAATATGATACATTTCTGAACTTAGCAACATCAGATGGAGTCACACATTTTTGTTGATGTTTATATAATATAATATAATATAATATAATATAATATAATATAATATAATATAATATAATAAATTAAAAATGTAATACTATAAAATAATAATATGATATAATTTAACATATAATATAATATAATAAAATATAATATATTAAAAATGTTCTTCTTTAATACTATACAATAATATAATATAATATAATATAATATAATATAATATAATATAATATAATATAATATAATATAATATAATATAATATAATATAATATAATATAATATAATGATGAAATATGTTTTCTCAGAATTAAGAGTTCAAGTCTTTTACCTTATATTCCTGGATGATGCCGTTCTGATGTTCTCCAGGAGGAGGGTCCCAGGAGATGCTGATAGATGTACTGTTCTGATTGCCCACTGTGAGAACCGTCACCTGCTGAGGAGGAGCACTGGGCGCTGGGATACAGAGAGAGAGAGAGAGAGAGAGAGAGAGAGAGAGAGAGACTTTTACTTCCATGGCTTTCATGATGTTCTTGCACACTACTGACATTCTAGACTTGAGGCTCCTTTCAGCCCAGGTCTAGTGATGCCATGTGTTGTTTGGCAAGAATTTATGTACATCACTCGACACTCATGCTCTGACACACTCTCATTCTGTTTTCTTCTGAAAGACTCTGCTGTAAGTCATTGCATTAGCATTAAAGCAGTCAATGTGCGCGTAGAGCTTTAGAACGTAAGGCAGGTGGCCACGGGTGCACGAGTTCATTAGATGGGGATTTTCTTCAGCCTGACACTGCTGCTCCTTCACATTTCACTATCATTTCATATCCTGCCCCCACAAAGAAGGGATTTACCAAAAAAAAAAAAAAAAAAAAAACCATTTACTGAGAGACAATGAGATGGTGAGCCAGCCCAAACAACTCTGCTTTCTTAGCAAATCGCTCTGACAGGCATGTAGGTCGCTCAGCTCGGGGAGGAATGCAAAGAACGGAGGGATTTTTTGAGAGCAGGATGAAGAAGAGTAAATAATGAAGTGCTGGGTAAACATATTGACATGGATACATCGATTGAAGGAGGCCAGTTGTGAATCAAAGATGCTGTTTTGTCCTTGGCAGAAACCCCAGGTTTTTATTAACCCCATCAGAGCCATTCTGACAAGAGACACGGGAAGGGAATGAAATAAATAATAGGGGTCAGTCGTGGAAAGCAACATTTTTATAAAAATGTTTTTCTCATTTCTGTGGCAAGCCGAGGTGCGGCGACACAGCAGAATACTGACAGCTCAATTACGGTAAACTCTGCTTGCTCGCACTCTTTTCCGTCCCTGCTCTCTGACCCTCACATAAATGGCACATATCCCAAAGCTACATTCATCCCTTACACGGGGTGGCCTGTTTTAACCCCCAAAAGGTCTGACAGGACAAACGACGGCTCGCCTTCATCAAACATCTGCAGTTGAACGGAGCAGACGGCTGTTTCAAAAACCCTACCATAACAATACAATGTCATTCAAAGTTAATGCCACAGATCAATAAGGTCATTAGATATTTCCAATAATTTGGAAATTCACTTTTTTTCTCTTTTTTAATACAGAAATATAATATAATTCAACATGTACTTCAATATATAAAAAATAATAAAATAAAATAATATAATATAATATAAAATAATATAACATAATATAATATAATATAATATAACATAATATAACATAATATAATATAATATAATATAATATAATAATATATGTTTTTTTTCTCAGAATTAGGAGTAAATATTCAAGTAATTAAGTCATAATTGCACATTTTGGAAATTCATATTTTTTCTTTAATACTGAAATATAATATAATATAATTAAAAATAGCCTTTAATACTATAAAACAATAATATAATATAATATAATATATTATAATATAATATTTTTTCTCAGAATAAGGAGTGCAAGCAGATTCATATTTTTTCCCTTAATACTGTAAATATTACAGTAATTAAGTCATAATTGCAAATTTGGAAATTCACATTTTTCATCTTTAATACTGAAATTGTATTGTAAGTCCTTTAATACTATAAAACATATAATATAATAATATATGTATAATATGATATAATACAATTTAATATAATATGATAATATAATATAATATAATATAATTCTTTAATACTAAAAAATAAATAAATATAAAAATAAGTTTATATTTTAATAAATATTTTTTTTCCTCAGGAATTAAGAGTTCAAGCAGATTTAGATTGTTTCCTTAATACTGCAAATTTTACAGTGATTATTTATGTCATAAATGAAAAGAAAATCCACATTTTTCTTCTTTAATACTGAAAAAATAAATAAAAATAAAAATAAGTTAACTCAGCATGTCGCAAGTGACAAAATCCCTCCCATAACAATGCAGCCAATGTCATTCAAAGTTAATGCCGCAAATCATTTAGGAGCTTATCAGTATGCACATTTGAGCCAAACAATACATATTTCTCATTTGGGGAGCGATGGCGCAGGCGATGCTAATAGCGCCATTAGCGGTGTGATGTATAGCCAGCGAAGATGTGACCTCTGTTTCACTGCCGCTACAGTAGCCTGCGGGCGAACGTGGATGATACAAAAAAAAAAACACACTGTGATGTTAAACCGAGCTAATATTGAGACCCCGGGCGGGTGGCAGGGCTGCAGAATGCAAAGAAATGCTACATTGCTTTAGCATGCCACTAATCAACATGTGATAATGACCCTCGGGAAAAAAACTCCCACTGAGAAGCTGATTATTAACCAAAAAAATGGATTAAGAACACAGAGTGGTTTCTGAAAGGGCCCGTTTCACCTTTTCAACCTCGATTTTCAAAAACACTACTAATGCAGCTAATAATAAAGGACGTTTTCAAAGAAAGAGTTAAAGCAGCTAGTCATTTTTTTTAGCATAGTTAGGACAAATAGGCCTAGCTGGTTCCACAGACAAAGCTTAGATTAAGCCAGGATTAGGATTTAGTTTAATTAGGACAATTAAGTATCTTTTATAATCGTGCCTTAGAAACAAACATTTTTGACATGCATCTTGAGACAAGACAATGGCAGTGACATATTTTAAAAAATGTGAGAGCAAGTTGCTTTCAGTTAAAACTACGGTGACCGGGAGGGGACATGTTCGGTTCACTTATTTTTGTCGTGGCCACAACATATAAACTCGTGGGAACGTGATATTAAGTCGTGGCCACGAGATCATTTTGTTGAGGTAACGACATCATTATGTCGTGGCCACGCGATGCAAAGTCGTGGCCTCGAGATCATATGTTGAGGGAACGATATATTTTTCTCGTGGCCACGAGATCATTTTGTTGAGGTAACGACATCATTATGTCGTGGCCACGCGTTGAGGGAGCCACAGCGGCCAATACACCGTACCATAGACTGGGCTACAGCAGAGATGGAGATGACAGAAGAAATAACATTTTACTTTAAATTAGGAATGTCATATAAAGATATAGTGCGGTCTTTGGCATTAAGACATGGGTACGTTATAAAGATAAGCGCATTCTTAGACTTTTTTTGTCGCACGCATATTTAGGGACCGTCTCAAAATTACATGCGACATTGGCATAAACGTTTCTAACTTCAATAGCATTTGAAGACAATGACTTACAGTCATAAAACCAATTGTACATTGTTCACCCAGGTCTCATGTATGATGCACACCTTTTAGATTTTTAATATTTATTACAATAAACTGCTAAATCATATGCAAATATTGTAGGCCTATTTCACATACTGTATGGGATCATACACAAAATATGACAATATTTAAAGCTCAATATCATTTGAAGACAATGACTTAGTCATAAAACCAACTGTATATTGTTCATATAGGTCTCATGTATGATGCACACCTTTAATATTTTTGATATTTATGACAATAAACTGCTAAATCATATGCAAATATTGCTATGAATTTCACTACTGTATGGGATCATATACAGAATATGACAATATTTAAAGCTCAATAACATTTGAAGACAGTGACTTACAGTCATAAAACCAACTGTACATTGTTCATATCTCATGTATGATGCACACCTTTAATATTTTTGATATGTATGACAGTAAACTGCTAAATCATATGCAAATAATGCTATGTATTTCACTACTGTGTGGGATCATATACAGAATATGACCACATTTAAAGGTCAATAGCATTTGAAGACAATGACTTACAGTCATAAAACCAACTGTACATTGTTCATCTAGGTGTCAGGTATGTGGCAGTAGTGAAATATGCCTACAATATTTGCATATGATTTAGCAGTTTGTTGTCATAAAAATCTAAAAGGTGTGCATCATACATGAGACCTGGGTGAACAGTGTAGGGTAGACTGGGTACAGTTGAGACATAGGTACAGTTGAGACACCTTAAATAACTTGCGTTCGCAGCAAGCACAAGTTGTGATTTTTGCTGTGCACATGCGTATTAGTGTCCTCTTTGATCGTGGGAAATTTGAACAATGGACGCATTTCCGATCCGAAGATATCGGGAAAAGTTTTTTTTCTAAAGTAGGACGTTCACTTCACCATGCACTCTCCACAATGAATAGCTTACTATCCCTATATGACTGTTAAACGTAACTGGTATCACCACAAACGTTATTCTGTGCCCTAAAAACTGGCATATTTCATGGTATTGTGTCATGCAAGGTAATTGCAAAATCTAGAGAAATATGCGGGGTGGCCAGCGGGGGATAGTTGAGACACACGTGTATCAACTGTACCCCCGATAGAGTTCTATTATAGGAAACACACTGCTTAGTTGTGCAGTGTTATGATAACAGGTTAAACGTCGTAATTAGCCAACATAGGACGCAAATGAAAATAAAATTTGATATTTGTGATATTTAAACTGTGTATTATTAATAAATATTGTTTAATATCTTGTTCCTGCTTTATAAATTTTAACCAGTGCTAATTTAAATAAAATGAATGAATATAAATGGTTGAATAAACGTAAATGTTGCCCAATTGTTATTTTCTTTATTTGTCTTTATTTTTCATATTTATAATGAATGGTTAGTTACCTTTACATCATTAGAAATGGGTGTCTCAACTGTACCATGCACTGTCTCAACTGTACCACATATGGGTACAGTTGAGACAAGGTTGAGACAAAAAGCACCTTATTTTCATGAGCTAATTGTGGAAAATATAAACTACTTCTGGGTATTATTGATTGATAATATCTTAGTCGATAAGCTAATGAAATGTCATGTGGCATGTCATGTGGAAATTCACTTCTTTTCAGTATCTATTTTTGTGTGAAAAATCAAAACGCAAAAAGTGTCTCAACTGTACCCAGTCTACCCTACAGTTGGTTTTATGACTGTAAGTCGTTGTCTTCAAATGCTATTGAAGTTAGAAATGTTTATGCCAATGTCGCATGTAATTTTGAGACGGTCCCTAAATATGCGTGCGGCAAAGTCTAAGAATGCGCTTCATGTGTCTTTCACTTATAACGTACCCATGTCTTAATGCCAAAGACCGCACTATATCTTTATATGACATTCCTAATTTAAAGTAAAATGTTATTTCTTCTGTCATCTCCATCTCTGCTGTAGCCCAGTCTATGGTACGGTGTATTGGCCGCTGTGGCTCCCTCAACGCGTGGCCACGACATAATGATGTCGTTACCTCAACAAAATGATCTCGTGGCCACGAGAAAAATATATCGTTCCCTCAACATATGATCTCGAGGCCACGACTTTGCATCGCGTGGCCACGACATAATGATGTCGTTACCTCAACAAAATGATCTCGTGGCCACGACTTAATATGACGTTCCCACGAGATATTATGACGTTCCCACGACTTAATATCACGTTCCCACGAGTTTATATGTTGTGGCCACGACAAAAATAAGTGAACCGAACATGTCCCCTCCCGGTCACCGTATAAAACAGCTCAAACATGCATTTTAGTCTGAGACTAGCTTAAGTCTTGTCAGTAAAACATAAATAAAGTTTGTTTTTATGGGTTCATATGAAATGGATTATAAAACAATAACAGAATCATCAATCTTAGAGATACTTTCCATGTAATCCCCCCAAAACAATCTCACTTTAATTGTACAATCTTTATCATTTTGCTTATTAAACTTTGTACGACATGGTCTCAGATACCAATTTCCCACAGTTTTATTGTGGTAACAATGACAGCAGGCTATGGTTGGTTAGCATGTTCAGTTTTTATGAGAGAATTCTTGCGTTCCTGCAAAATTCGCCACTTCAGCGGAAGGTCTAAATGAAAGCGAAAACACTTTTGGGAAAAGACAAAAGTGGGAGAGAAACGAAGAAGAGAAGAGAAATGGAAGTGGTGAGCTCTAGAGGGAAGGTGTAATTGTCTAATCAGACAATGGCCGATAAATCATCCTCTTCTGTGACTCTGACAAACCTTCTCAACTACCACACAGTGGAAAACAAGAAACAAAAGGGGGCTATCGCAGCTCACGGGCCCCGTGACGCTCTTCTGCCAGGGGACCCGATGTTTTGTCTTGCTCTGGTAATGGCGATGACATGCAGGTGTAGGGTGTAAAGGCAGTGCGGCGAGACTTCTGGAGACAGAGCTGGTGTGTGTTGAGGAGATACGGCTCTCCGCGGACACTCTGGGTAACAAATGAGCCTGTCATTGCGCTCAGACTTTAACCCTCTGAGGTCGACAAACGCGCCGGCGCGTTTTGCTGGATTTTCTCCACATTGTAGCACTATAAACTTAAATTTCTCCGTCATTTATGGTCATACAGAAAAAATAAATATAAAAAAAGAATCTGTGGTATTTCTACTTTTGTATGTGTCCACTTCCAATCAAATCAAAACATTGTGCTTTTGTAAAATAAAGAAAATAAACAGTGTGTGCGTTCTGCCTCTCCGTCGCGGTGAACTTTTTTTTCTTGAGCACGTCTATAAACT
The DNA here is from genome assembly GCF_964197995.2 of Scardinius erythrophthalmus. Taxonomy (NCBI): domain Eukaryota; kingdom Metazoa; phylum Chordata; class Actinopteri; order Cypriniformes; family Leuciscidae; genus Scardinius; species Scardinius erythrophthalmus. The sequence goes on along the minus strand of NC_138227.1, from coordinate 29,427,128 downwards.
GAAACAAAACTCAGCGAATACTTGTCACACATTTATGAGCCATACACCTTTATAAACATTTAAGTGTGTACTTTTAAATGATCGGATTCAAAACGAAAACAAATATTCTCTGTTTAAGTAATTTGTATAAAACCAACAAGATTTCCAGCTTCTCAAACGCTTCCTAATTATTTTTAATTCGGCCACGCCCACTCGCGCAAAAGATATTCACATGCAAATCTCCACATGGAACGCGATCGCCCTCATTACCTCAACAACAAAACACTTCACTTCACTTTTCGTCGAGTTTGAAAGACGTGCCTGAGCTTACATTGGATTTACATCAGAAGAAGAAGAACGATATTTGAAGACAAGAAAGATGTAAGGTAAGAAATTCTTACATATTAGTTTGCTATTGTTGCATAAATTTCACATTGCAGTTGAACTGTTGCTAGATATATGGTGAATATTATAATATTTAGACCCGTGTTTACTGTTACTGTGTTTGTGGATATCTGCTCAAACGTAGATAGGCTATGTATATGGTAGGCCTAACCATAATGTTTTATATTTGATCGCAATCGCGTTTTAATGTATCATATTTTTGATCGCGATCGCGTTTTAATGTATCATATTTTTTATCGCGATCGCGTTTTAATGTATCATATTTTTGATCGCGATCGCGTTTGAATGTATCATATTTTGGAAAAGCAAAACGCTCCAAACGGCTTCATGTTTTTACTATTATCTCATTTCATATCATCATAACGAATGGAAACATTTGAAGTAACATGATAATCAATATATTTTTCTCTAGCTTAGTTGTTACTGAAATCTTTTTGAAAATATATATAGGCTGCTATATTGTTATTATTTTATGCAGCACTGCGCATAGCCTATACCTACAAGGCACAACAAACCTGGTGTTCATTATATATTGTTGGAAACATTTGTGTGAGTGTGTGTGTGTATTCTGTGAATTTTAAAAAGCAATTTTAACAAGAAAAATCTAAAATGTATTCCCAAAATCGTGCAGGCCTTTCTCTTGATATCAGTATGTTCACTTTTTTTTTTTCAGGGCCCAGATGCCACTGAGTCCTGCTGACTTCAACATTCACAGTACATGTCTCTGTACATGAACATGGTAAAGTGAAAATCAAACACCTTAGAAAATGAAAGGTATGTACAATGTTTTTAGGAATGGCACAAAGGTCTCTTTCTTCAATAAGTGCTTTTTTGTTGTGTATCTTTGGATTATGTTGTGTTGTAAATAAATCCAAACAATTTTAAAAGCCATTCTTTTTTAAATCTCCTCATTCTTTGTGCAAGGTTGGTCAGAATGATGGGCCCTGATAAGCTCCTAATAGGGCCATTAGGGAGGTTCTTTGTCTTTCTCAGGTGTGGAAAGCTTTCATATTAATGAGGTGATCCGCCCCTTCGCATATTGCTTTCTAACACAAAACACGTCGTAAAATTTTTAAATCAATATATTGTCTTCTCTGAATGAGCCGTCAGGGTGATTTTCACATAGTTTTGCAGCAAATATTCTAGGCTACGTGATACAATTTTCAAAAGTCTTGTGAAGAAATAATCAGTATGGGTTTCATGACCTTATTTCAGTGAGAATTTATTTTTGTATTTTCACAAACCACGCATAAATGTCATTATCTCAAAACTACAAACTTTTACATACATGCTGCTGATATATTATTGTAGCAGAGTTTGTGCTGAATACAGTGTAATTAGACTTTAGCCATGAAAATGTCACAAGTAACAGAAATAACCACAAATGTCAGAGCATGTCAGAACACCTCCAGGGCCCAGAAAACAGCTCAGACCTCAGAGGGTTAATCAGCAAACCTTCTGTGCTAGTGTGAGTGTGTGTGTGAATTTATGCCTCGAGAGTTCCATATGGCATTTAAACGATTCTCAAAAATGCTTTTTTTTTTTTGCAAGATTTATGTGTGGTGGCAGCCATCCCTCACACCTGGGAAAAACATCTCAAAGCATTGCGGTGAATCCTGGACATTGGTCAACTTTAAGTACAGTCTGCCTGTCTCAGCCACAATAACCCACAAGGCGATGTCCTAGGATCCATTTTGGCAGGGTCCAAAAATTGAAACTGGCCAAGCACTAAATTGAAAGTGAAATTTAGCTTTTATGAGTAACAAAAAAAGAAAAAAGAAAAAAGTAATTTTTTATTTAAAAAATAAATAAAAATTAAATATAGTTAATAATAAAAATAATAATAATTTTATATTTATTTTTAATAGTATATTAAATGCAATTATACAGTATAATCAACACATTCTCATCCTTGGGTGTCATATTCTGACGCTTTTGACATTTCGTCGACATCGAACGCACATGGCACCCTTTAGCGTCAATATGACACGCACAGAGCTTTGTTCTGTTATGGGTAGGTTTAGGTCTGGGGTAGGGTTAGGGTTAGACCGCTAGGAGGCGCCTTCTGGCCCATTTCTATCTGCGTCTCATATTGACGCTAAAGGGTGCCATGTGCGTTCGATGTCGACGAAATGTCAAAAGCGTCAGTATATGACGCCTTGGAATGAGAACAGGCTGGTATAATACATAATACATACTCATACATTCAAATACAAATACATACTTATGTATTATATTATAGATCATTTACTCAATTTACATTTTTTTTTTTAAATTTACAATTAAAATAAATACATTAAAATATAATGAATACATATTACATTGTATATAATTACATTTCATTTATAATTTGAACAACAAAATTATATAGTATTCTAGATTGCATAAATGATCTAATTGCATAAATTATTTCTGTTTGTATTATATATATTTAAAAAAAATGTCTCTATGCAATTGTCAATTTTGGACACTATAAGGACAGGTGGTTGTCTAAATACAGAAATCAGTGAATTGGTATGTTGGGAGTGATGTGGATGAGTACAGAGTCCAGTGAACTCCATGCTTATTTTAGTGTCCTGTCAGCCTTACACACACACACACACACACACACACACACACACACACACACACACACACACACACACACACACACACACACACACACACACACACACACACACACACACACACACACACACACACACACACACACACACACACACACACACACACACACACACACACACACACACACACACACACACACACACACACACACACACTACCCGCAACACAGAAAAGGTCAATTCCTTTGCCAAAATGTGTCTTTTCATCTGAGTCCCGTCAGGAATGGAGACAAGCTTACTGCAGTGCTGTGGAAAGCAGGCCAGCATTGCTTACTACGGTATTTGTTACGACGTTGGCCTAGGGGTGGATTATGTATCACTGGGCCAAATTGCTGTGGACTTAAAGCAAGCTTGAAAGAGTCAGCGAGAGAACCAACCTCTGGCCTTACATCTGCATTTGTGTCTCTTAGTATCTGTGACCTGTATGTTTCATAAGCACAAGGCATTGACAAATCCATTATAAAGCTCTGTGACTTGAAAGTCAGCATGAAACGGCATTCACAACCCATTTGACTTTCATATTGTGATTTGATACTCTGGGCCCTATTTTAACGATCTGAAACGCAAGTATCAAGCGCGAAATGCAAGTAACTTTGTGGGCGGATCTCGCAAATCTAAAATGGGTTGGTCTGAAGTAGCTACATTACTCATAGGTGTGGTTTGGGCGTAACGTGAAATAAACCAATCAGAGCATCACCTCACATTCCCTTTAAGAGCAGGTGCGCTTGTTCCATGGCGGCTTGCTATCATAACGGTGGATTTGCCAGGCATGCGCCAGGAGCGGTTCACAGCCGAGGAGACCGACGTTCTCGTCAGGGCCGTAAAACACAGAGAAGTGACATTGTATGGGGATGGAGAAACCCACCCAAATTAGCTTCAGTTAAACAGGCGTATAATAATTTGGGTAAATGTGTAAGCTAGATTTATGCCTATTTTTTCACATCTTCATGGACACAACAATGATTTACCTCATGTGTTAATATTTTTCCTTGTAATAATGTATGGTTTTCTAAAAATGAGAACTGCTGCGTCTGTGTGTAGATGAGATAAGCAAAGTGTATGCGCATTGTGCACACGCTACATTGATTATGGCCAATAATGCGCCCTTAGAATAGCATACGTAAACATGCACAACGCGCCACTGACTTTAGACAAGGTTTTTCCTGGTCAGTAGCGGAATTGTTTTCTAAACCTGCAAAATAGCACCAGGGAACGTTTGCGCCGGAACACGCCTCCTCTTTGCGCTGAACCGCCCCCGGGAGCGCAAGTTCATTCCCTAATTTACCGACGTGCGTCTGTTGAGGGAAAAGTCTGCTGTGCGCGGGTGCAAAATAGGAATGATACATGCGTCGGTGTACAAAGTCAATTGCGCTGGGTGCAAGATAGGGCCCAGAATCTTCTTATTTATCTAACAATATAATAGGTAATTTATGCATCAGGCTATTGATTGTATTGTGTAAAAACTGAATTAGAAAAGTAGCCTAAAATAATGTCTAAACAGCAATTTTGGCTATTTACTAATGTTGCCTTCATGTGCTATCCCACTTCTGAGGTTTTGACTACGAGCTTGTCGCGTTTAAGTGCTTTATTGTTAGAAAGAACAGGAATCATGGAGGAGACCAGGTATTTTCTTGCGTATTTATTGGTAAAATCTTATCGAAGCCTAAATGATATTTAGCGTCTCATTCATTGACATCTATATAAACATTCACTGCGCTATTTAAATAGTCAGTCTGCTGACAATTCTGGAATTTCAGTCCTATACAGGCTATTTTTGCTGTGTATAAAACTTACAATACACTTCAAATGATCATTCATATGTAAATATGCGCTATTTTAATGACAAGGCGATGTAGCTGTTGTGGAAAAAACTAATAAAGAATAGCAGTCACAGCAGAAATCGTTCTCCCCTCCACCATATATAGAGTTTATGGCACATCCAACTCTGGAACTTGGGTATCAAAATTATCCCTGAACTCCTAAATGGCAAATATGAATTTAAGAGGGCGTTCATGTCCAATTTTTCACTAGGAAACTCGTATTTACGCTAACTCTGTGAAGGCAACTTAACATTATTTCGCCCTGTTAATACAATTCATACCTATGTGCATGGAAAAGGGGAAGTAATTATATTTTGGAGAAAGATTACACACATAAATTAGATACTTATTAAGGAAAGTAAATACGGTCCATTTTGATTTCATGTTGACTTCAAACATCACAGATCTCCTGCATCACTTCAAAGGAGTCAAATGCTGTACCTTCCTCTGATGTTCTTGCCGTTCGGGACTCGCTGTCCATGCCCTGGAACTCGTTGAAGTACGGACGGACTTTGATCTCGTAGACGATGCCTTTCCTCAGAGCCGAGAGCACCATGCTCCTCTCAGAGGGGACCTTCACATCCTGAGTCTGCCACGCTCCAGGGGAGGACAGCCCTGACATCTGCCTGTACAAAACCCTGTAGCCCTGGATGAACTGAGACTGGCGGTCAACCTGAGGGGGAAAGACAGTTCAAACTTAAAAGAGCGCAACAGAAGACAAATGGAAAAACTAGATAGGAGAAACTTTGCTGAAAAGACCTAGTTTTGGGTGCTGGTTCTCAGTATGGAATGGTTAGTGTCCCGTCAGGTGTTTTAACTAGCTTAACTCAATGCTTTCTCAAAGGAAAAATCATGCTAGTTGAGGGGGCTTCTACAGATCAAAGTCTGAAAGAATATTTAAAGTCGGCATGAAATGGAAGTAAAACGCTTCTCGAACAAGAAATAAATGTAGGGTGGGACTTAATTTTGTCCATGGGGAATTGATTGGATCATTGGATAATTGTTGTTTGCTATTGGTCGATATCATGTGAGTGACAGGTTGTCCCGCCCTCGCGCCAAAAAACACCTTGGCAATGAAGAGAAGAGATGTTGCTGAAAGAGGGAGTTATTTTGATTAAAGATTACGAGGGCACATGAATGTAAAAAAATAATATTGATGTGCATGTATGAATCATTTATAATAAAGATTGCAAATGATCCTCCAGATCTATCTCCTCCCCCTTTTCAACCAGTATTTACATATAACAACAAGCTCAGCAAATCAAATCCCTTTCATGAAAATGCTCTACATGAGCCATACATACGCATTATTCTGACACTTTGTAAATAAAACATCAATAATAGCAAACATGCAAGATATAACCACCTCGGACAAACATGCTGAGAACAAATAAACAGAAATGTACAAGTATACACATACGTGCACATTAAAATCAACAAAGAATGTTACATACTGTACACATAAAGGTCAAAGAAAAATGCAATCTCAAATCAACAAAAAGGTAAACAAGACCCTTCATTCATTGAAAGCCTCGTTCTTTTTTTAGTTGTATTTACCAAGAGAAAGAGTGTGCATAACTCACAATAATGTCTTCCTAACAGCAGAACCTGGCTTTCAGAGTGAGATATTAAACATCTGCTTTTCCTCCCTACACATGGAGTAAATCAGCCCAATGGGCATCCTTCCTACGCTTTTTAACTTTCATTAATTGAATGATTCAGGGTCGTAAAAGCTTTCTTGACACCACCTACGTTTACCGCGAGAGTGCTGCTGTATCCAGGGGCCGCGTAGGCCGATGATTTATGGATTATTCATATGAGAAAAATACCTTTGAAACAGTCTATCCTCCATTTAGGCCGAACAGACAGACGCTTATATTTGTCTCTGTAATGATTGTTGATGGTAATCATTAATATACCGCAGGAGAGTGCTTACCAACTAATGTGACAAAGCCAAAGCTGTAAAATCTCCATTTTAATGCAATTCAACAAACAATAAACACTTTTTAGAGTGTTTTTATATCAATGCTGGAAGACTGTGGTGCTAAACGGAAACAACAGCCGGGTAAATAAAAGAGTTCACTTTTGAACGGATGCACTTATTAGGATTTCAGACCATATACAGTACACGTATATACTGCATATAGTCAAATGTTTTTAAGCCAATAATCTGTGCCAAATAAACTGGTTTAAATAGAGATGATGTTATTAAAATGTAAGATTAAATGTCATTCCAAACCTTTCAAAATTACTTTCATTATTCTGTGGTACACAAGAATTGTATGGACAAAACATACATTTTGATCATTCTTCAAAACATCCTTTGGTTTCCATATAATAAAGAAAGGTTTGGAACCAACATGAACACAACAATTAATTATGACAGAATTTTAATTTTTGGGGGTATCCCTTTAATATGAAATCATGTTATATAACCTTGGCCCAATCACAGTACATTACATTTTCATTTATGCATTTGGCAGACGCATTTATCCAAAGCGACTGACATTGTATTTCAAGGTACACATTTACATTCTAATCAGTTCTTGCTTTCCCTGGGAATCGAACCCATGACCTTGGAGTTGCAAGCGCCAACACTCTACTGTTTGGTAGAGCTTACAGACGCTAGTATAGGCGCTATAATCTCCATCCAATCACAGTGCCCATGCTAAAACCACAGTCCAATCATAGTTCTTGTACAATAGCTTCTGTCTAATCATAGTTTATGTGCTAAAACTTGTGTCCAGTCATAGCTCCACAAATACAAGCTAAATATCTCTCCAATCACAGTTAAGATGCTAAAACCTTTAGCTCCAACCAATCATAGAACATCTTACCGTCCATGTGACCTGTATGGTGGTGGGGCTGAGGACCACGGGGTTGTGTAGCCGTACAATAACCTCGCCCAGCTCCTTCTGCACGTGTCTGTGATCCACACCCTGTGCTGGTGGACTTATATCTGTAAATAGATAGAGACAGAGGCCAATGCCATTACTTCTTATAGTGCTCCGACAGTGCTAAATTACTGGCCAGTACAACATAATCCCTTAAATACAATTTAATCCCCTAAAAGAACGATGAGGAGTCATTTTCACTGACTCCAGCAGCAGACAACACAGCTTCAACCCAACCTGCGAGGATACATATGCCCAAGGTCTCTGAATCAGTCACCCCTAATGAACATACGGAGGACTCCTTGGAACCTTAATCGAATCTTTTTCCAGTCGAGGTTGGCCCTTTTCCCCACCGCAATGATCATTAAGGTACCAGCCAGGGCACTAACTCAATTACACAGTCCAAAAGTAGATGATGTTTGTTCTACATTATACTCCGTCTCTGGAACTAATGAGCGTATGGGTCCGTTAGACAGCATGGTATCTAGACTAGATCTCGTTCTCTGTGGGCAACAGCTAGGATTTAATTGGAAGTCGTCGACACGGACACCATTTACATGGGTGTCTTACTAAAGAAAAAGTACAATTACATACACAATTTAGAGAGTTTCTGTTACATACCTTGAGTGCGGACGGGTTCGGACATGGGGCTTGGGTCGCTCAGGCCCTGGATGTTGACTGCTCGCACCATGAACAGGTAGATGGTATTGGGGCGAAGACCCTTAATGGTGTACTGTGTAGTCTTGACATGATCGGCCACAGTCTGCCAGCTGTTGCTCACCGATTGGCTGCATGCAATGAGGCAGAGTGATGTCAGAGTTTAAAAGTACAGTCCTTTCAGTTTGTACAAACCATATTTTTTAGTTTTTTGTACACTGGAAATGTGTGTAAAGACTTTTCAATATGCTGGACGGATTAGTCTACAACCCCTCACATCCTCATTTCTTGTTCGTGTCAAATGAAAAATGGTATCTACTTTGACTTAAGTCTGATCTGATTGAGCAAGGTACAATTCAGTCCAAAACAACTTTAGAAAAGGCTAAATTAAGGCAAAATTCATACCTGAAAGCCTCAATAACATATGACGAGATGGGAGACGCTCCAGGAAGGCCAGGCTGCCAGGACAGTGACACGCTGTTTTTAGTGACGTCGGTGACCTGAGGTTTGGAAGGAGGACCTGGGAGCTCGTTCTCATCCCGGTCTTTTACTACAACTAGACTACCAGACTCTGAAGAGAGAACATCAGGAAATTTAAGAACATCTGGAAGAATACATTACATAAAAAGCAAAAAGTTTGCAAAGTTGCCCAAAAGTACCTTTGACTTCCAAGAAAGCACTCCAAGATGTTTCCCCACTAGAACTTGCTGCCACACAAGTATAGATACCAGAATCCGAGAGCTGAAAGATAAAAACAAAAACATTCCTCGATCTTTATATCTTCATGCATTGTGAATTCTCTAAATGGCTAATCAATTCGATTCACTGTAAGCTTTCGATCCCAGGGAGATTGTAACCTTGAGCACGTCCAGTTCGGCTAAAGCGCTGACATTAATATGGTAGATATATTCTATTTCCACACCCTTCAGCCAGCTTTTATCCTTGCTGGCAAATTCACAAACCCACCCACTAACCGCAATGAGAGGAAGACTAATTCATTTAAAGGGGTAGTCGCTGAAACCCTCTGGACCGTTGACAGCTGGCGCATGTCCCCCACTCTCTTCCTTTCCGGGACGATCTCCCTGTTGTTTGTTGCCTTTCATCAGGACGCCTCGCCTCCATTTATTCATTTATTAGATAAAATGTCAGAGGTGGGCAGCACTGTCAGGCATAATGGCTATTCCATCCCGAACTGACGGGGAGGGCTTGGGGACTTTGAATTCAATATGGCCCTAAAAGTGTGTTTGTTTGTGCGTGCATGTGCAAATGCGTGTGCAGCTGGAGCCCGTCCAGGCTTCCGTAAATGATTCTTGGGAGAGCTGTCGTATCCCTAAGTGATAGTATCAAACAATTTACCAAAATCAATATTTCCCATTCATCCCCGTAATGCAATATGATTCCCTCTGCCCGTCTCTGTTATGTCTTACCGATATCTGATTGAATTTCGCTAAGCTTATACATCACACTTAGATGGAGATGTTTCTGACAGCTGGTAGTCACACAATCACAAACACATGGTCTTAGAAAAACACAATGATAGATACACATCAGGACATCTATCTATCTATCTATCTATCTATCTATCTATCTATCTATCTATCTATCTATCTATCTATCTATCTATCTATCTATCTATCTATCTATCTATCTATCTATCTATCTATCTATCTATCTATCTATCTATCTATCTATCTATCTATCTATCTAAAATGTTCCATATGGTTGCTTCCCTAATTTATACATTCATTACAAAGGTAAAACAAAACAAACAAACAAAAGTTTTTAGACTCACCCGCAAACCCTTGATCTGTAGGCTGCCGAGGTCCTGCAGGGACATACGAGAGTCTTTACCCAGCAGACTGACCCCGTCCTTCAGCCAGCTGACGGTTGGAACCGGTTCTCCAGATGCATGGCACCTCAGAAGGGCCACACTGTCTACACCCAGAGTCTGGTTAGCTGGACCCTGCCGGATGATGGGGGGAGGACGATCGGTCAACACTAAACAGGAGAGAAAGAGGGAGGAAAGAACAAGAATTAAGCCCACCTAATTGGTGTCCCTGTTTTAGAAGGGAGGCATCCCAATTCTTATAATTTTAATGGATGGATGGATTTGGATGGATGGATGGATGGATAGATAGCCCAAACATTGGGATGTGGAAAGAGACAGCAGAGAGGAGACAGGAAATAATTAGAAAGAGAGAGTGAGAATGTATCTGGACCACAACACAATCCAGATCTGAAACATTTCCTGTGCGAGTGCAATGACTCAACAAGTCTGGAGCACATTGTGCTAATAACTATAGTCAATGGCTTTGAGTTGGTTTCTACTTTTACTACTGAAAATATAACATTGGAGATTGGTAGCAATTGGCATGCTTCTCCATCTACAATAATATATTATCCACAGATTATGACATCATGACACTAACAGCCCTTATAACATCATCTGTTGCTTTAGCAAAGGACAGCAAGAACGTGTTTGTCATTAAAAGTGTCTGGAAACATTAACATTGTGGCCATGCTCGTGTGGCACAGGAAGCAGGATGAAGCCATGATTGCCTTATTCCTGGACGTATCGGGGTTATATGCACATTTTGTGGTTGCACCACAGGGCAGCGTCTACCCCCCAAGCATTCTGGGAAAAACTGGGAGAAACGCTGAGTCTTGGTTTCTAGCTCACTGATGTGGCAGTGACGTGGTTTTGTAGCTTCCATTTAGTGCCTGGGATCCTTCATTTAGGAACCAGACTCTGAGTAAAATTTCATGTATTACTATGCATCCGACTATCAGAGCGAGTGTGGTTAAGCTGGCTAAGAGTACGTCCCCCAAAGAAGTTTATGAGTCTAAACTGCTTCTCAAAACATGAAGCCACCATCCTAGAGCACAGAGGTTATTTAATACTTTTGTGTTTTTATACGTTTATAATGATGGGTTAATCATGTTTGGCTGTTCATACGCTTTCCATCCATTTTCATCTCATAGTGTACAGATTTTTTACTGACTACAATAGGGTGAATATATCTATATCTATCTATATATATATCATTTATAATAAACACAGGCACACTATTGGTGTGTTCTGATGTACAAATGGGCATCAAACGCCCCATTGAATGGCACCAACCATTTATTTCTCTAACTAATAATAATAATATAATAATCACAGCCGTGTGCTGTCCCTTGCCCCACTGAGGACACATTAATTAGCAGGTGTGAATTAATGAGGAAAAAGCCGGCGGGCGCTAATTACAGACTGCACCTCTAACCCTTAAATACAGCTTCAAATGCAGTCTTCATCCATTCTCTGTTGCGTTTCTATTTGTCTCGCTCTGAATAAAGGATGGTATTTATATTGTCCAAATCTCCATCGGAATGCCTCATTTGGGCTCAGGGATGAAGAGTTGCCTTCCTAATTCATCAATGTGGATTACCCCGCACGGAGTTTTAACCCCAGAGTGCTTTGCAGGCGCATCCATCAGGCCAGCATAAACCCCAGAGATGCATGTGCAGACAGATAGAGACTGATGAAGCATAATGGCTGTATTTGGATTAAAGCTGCATCCTCTGAGTCTTTAGTGTTGCGCTGTTGCATTTGAATTTGCACTGACTAGATCTTATGTTCATGATAATCTTCTAAAGAACTGCAGAATATACAATTATTTAAAGTGTCTACTATTGCAGTGTCTACTAGCAAGTCTGATTTGTGTGTGAGTGTACTAAGACTGATAGAATATGATGTGTGTGTTGTGTGTTGTAGGAACATGACGGAATTCTGTTCATTTGACGGGACGGTTTCAGACAGCGAAGTGAAGGCCTTGGTGCCGTCTGGCAGCAGCCATTTTTCATCAAATCTCTCCTTGAACTTGTCCAGCTCTCTTTGCCACCTCAACAACCACTAAATCACACTCTTCCTCCTACACAGGTGTGGCCGTGACCCCCTTCCTCTTTCGTTCCTGTCATCCTTCTTCTCTGTCATCCTGCACAACATCTCACACACACTTACATTCTGAGTAAGAGCTGTTTACGGCAGTCTAGGTCATATGCGGTTTTTCAGACAAGATCGGTTAATTTATATGCTTTGCTGTCAACCGTAACAGCTGTCACCTTTTAAAAGAATTACATTCTACTGTTAGACTAAAGATGTAGTTGAAAAGTTCATACAAACTGACTTTCTTGTGCAACTTTTTTCCTTTTAAGAAAAGAATTACACAACCCAAAACACGCTTTGTTGCCAAAGCAATTTTTCCATCATCAGTATCTGAAGTTTTCAAGGACGGCTGTTTTCACTCCCTTCTCGAGCTGAAATTAAGTTTTCCTCCTGTCAAGAGAAGTTCACAAAGACGTGCTCCTGTAATATTCAAACGCGAGCAGAATTCAGGGTCGTCAGGCTTGCTATTCATTTCACATAGCGAGGCAGAATCAATGCAGAGCGGGGAGAGCTCAAGGCCACATTCCAATTCAGCTCTTAATGTGGATCCAGAGGCAACAGAAGTGGTTTTTATATGACATTTATCTTTCTGCCAGCACTTTTGTATGGAGATATTGAGGCCTTCGTTTGTGTCAGGTGTGAAATGTGTAGGCTGACTCTGACATATGAATGAGGGAAAATGAAAGAGTGGTGAAAAGAGAGCGATGGTGAATGGTAGAGAGAGCGACATAATTATAACACAGGCTTAACCTGTGTTTGTCGTGTAAAACATAAAATGTAAAAACATAAATAAAAAAGATAGTATTTTAAAATTGCTGCATAATGCAAAATTGTTAGCAAAAAATCATCGGTGGAAGGAATGGGGTACTCCTTAAATTTTATATTTAAATACAAAAATGCAATATTAAGAATTATAAAATATATTACAAAAAATATAAAAAAGATCTAAATTTATTCAAATGTATTTTTAATCAGGACCGGCTTGAAAATGACTGAACTGAAAACTGGACTGGATAGGTTTGTTATTTACATTTTGTAAGTAAGAAGGAACTGAATTGCTTCATAAAAAAAAACAAATATTAAGAATATTACCCCTAAATCTAAAAACAAAGCAGAATGAAACACCAGCTAGGTAAGAATCCATCCATATTCCCAAAGCCCTGTTATGGTCCAATTCACCCCAGTGCTTACCGTCTGTGACCTCAAGCTGTGCCTTGGCCAGGATGCTGCCCGCCACCGTCAGGGCCTGGCAGATATAGTACCCCGCGTCTGCCCGCTGGACTGCCGTGATGGTCAGATCTCCACTGGGCGACACCGAGAAGCGACTGTTGGGCTGCTGCGGTTGATTTGGAAACAAAAGGTTCTACACAAACAAAGAAAACAAGAAACAAAGTGTGAATGGCATTTCCGGGGAAAATTCTCTACCTCAAACCCACCATTATTTGAATAGAAAACACACCAGGGAAAACATTTGGCATTAGAGGTGGTAAATTATCACTATTGTCAACTATTAAAACGACCAATATCCGAAAGGAATTATGGCAGCGTGACTGTAAATATTCAAAATTACGGAACAGTGGCTCACCGAAGATAGAGCTCTCGTTAACGATTGTGCTAACCCTGACTGTGTATATAGCTCACTGTGAGTATCCATTGTGTCCAAATGACTGCAGTAATTGCTTTGGGCTGCGTTGTTTACTCACTCTGTCTGACATGGCTGTCGTGTTTGAAATGAAATCTGTTGCAAAGCGAGGAGGCCAGGTGATTCAAAGCTAATTCACCACCAGCGGCCGGTTTAGCCCGTTTGCTAATTACGCCAGATAACAAGCTGGGTTCATTAATGGCCATCATTGACAGAGCCCTCACATTTACCTCAGGTTTTATATCCTTGAGATCTCTCCACTCTTCCTCTCATTTTCTCTCTTTCACTCTCTTTTGATTTCGGAGTCCTCATAGCTGACCGACAGAAACTGAAAGGCATTAGCCGGATTCAATTACACCTAATGACTTTAATGCTCCAAATTATGCTCCAAATTATGTTTTTTTTCTTTCTTTCTTTTGCTCTTTTTTAATTAGCCTCTCACACATGATAGATGTTGGGTCCATTATCCTCAAGTGTGACTGAGAGGCTTCTCTCAGCGCTAATGACTCAATAACTGCTTTAATTTCGCCTTTTAACAAATACCTTCATATCTTACTTAAGAGAGGAATAGTAGGACAGAAAGTGTAATATAAAGGGCTATACTGCATTTAACATTAGGATTAAGGCTCAGATCTTCCTATATTTCCAATTTAAATAGTATACTTTCAACTAGCTTAGTTGACAACTCTTCTGATTATTCTTTTCACTCCTCTATCAGATCTTGCGAGGAGCACTGGTCGAGGCAAATTTATGGTGAAATTATTGTCTTTCCACTTCCGTATTATGGCCCCAACAGTGCTCACTGGACCATTCAGAGGCTTAGAATGGCGCCTATAACCAATGCCATCATTATGTTTTGCAACAATTAGGTTGCGAAGGTCTTGAGACATCTCTTTGCTTTTACCCATCATGAGATGTGTCTTGTGTGACACCTTGGCAATGAGACCTTTTTGCAGGCCATCATTTGGGACTGAACCAGCTGTTATTAATTTCCACTGACAGGGGGCTGGATTGCTTTTTAATTACTGTATGTTTTCAGCAGTTGTCTTGGCTTTCCATGCCTTTTTGCGCCTCCCTTTCTTCATGTGTTCAATACTTTTTCCCTGTGTCATTCCACATTATTACACATAACTTAATAATGTTTGTTTCTTTGTATGTATGGCCTACTTGGGTTGTTACCAACATCTGGTGAAAATTCCATGTCAATAGCACCTTTGGAAATATATTTACTGAGAAAAATGATGACGTGTTCAATACTTATTTCCCCCGCTGTATGTTCACCCATTTTGTTGTCTATTAACGTCAGTCTCCCTGGAGCATGTGTGGTAACCACTAGCCCAAAGCTTCAACAAAAAAATATGAGTAGGTTAAAGAGAGAAAAATGACTTCCTTACCTGACTTCCTTCTTTCTGCCAGAAGACCGCCGGCTGTGGGTTTCCTTTTGTCTCACATGGGAAACTGGCTGTCCGTCCCTGCGCCACAATCTGATCCCGCGGTCTGATCACGAACTGTGGTGCGGCTGAGTCAAGAACCAAAGACATGAACATTACACCATACCCTCAGACACACAAATGCACACGACACACACACACACGCTGATCATTGTCAGTCAGTGGGAAACGTCAAGCATCCACAGGCATTGACTGCCGAGGTCACTGAGACAGAGCTTCCATGCATCAGCCCGTTTCCGACAGCATTCGGCCTCTTGGTTTATCTGTTTGCTTTGACCACAAACAGAAAGGACAGCAACAGCAACCACAGGAAGCCATTCATCCAGGTGAGCCCGCAGATGGCCGTACTGAATGAATGACGGGCAGCTTTCAGGCACGGCAGTGCTGCGGTCACAACACCAGAGGGAAGGGTGGGTCATTCCGGTCAGGACACACGGAGAGGAGAAGCTATGTGAGGACACCACACCGTGAACGTGGACACTTCTTTTGTAAGTGGCTTTAAATACTCGACTCTATTTACTCTAATAACACAAAGCAGTTTCTATTTCTGTATCGAAGACAAGCAGAGCTCACAAGCTGGACAAGCTTGGAAAACATCGAATTGACTGCTGGCCTTTTAATGGACATCGTTCTCTATTCTAAGAGCCAACTTGGGTCAAGTTCTCACAGAACGAGAATTTTCTCACGCCTAATGCGTCACACTTAGAAAAGTATTTTTTAACCTCTCAATCACCCGGCACAGAAACTCAGCCAACATATTCAAATAAACCAATTAAAAGTGCCATCTTCCCTGCTTTCCCTGTCTAATCTGACCTTAAAATGGCATCAGAATTCAGGAACAGGGTTCCAAAGTTTCCCCTTGACTTGGAGTCAATGCTACTTTCTCCTTAATGAGAAGGTTAGGGCACCGACCATCTAAAAAAGGTTTGTCAGAGTCTTCAAAGGCAGGGAATGGCAGTTGGAGTTTGTGAGAAGATAAAATGCTTTTGCAGAGCGGTACCACTCACTAGAGAACATACAGTTAGGGAGTTTCAAGAAGCAAAGGTTTTTATTTTGAGGAATAAATGCTTTAGCTGACCCAAATAAAAAATGATTTTCTTCTGCTAGAAACTCTAGACTGTGACCCTACAATCAATCATTTTTTAACCGAGCAAAAGAAAACACAGAACTTACTACTGTTAAAAGTTGATACTTTTCATTCATGAGTTTCAAAGAAATCATGAATTTGGACAAAAAACAACAACTATCACATAATTTGAACATTTTGACAGTGTATTTGTTTTATACTTGTAGCCACACCAATAAATCTAGATGCAGGACTCCAAACAGTTGAGTTCGTTTAGCAGGGGAACCATTACTCACGGTGCGCCCATCTACAAAAAGAAAAGGTCTGATCGTGGAAAAACACTCTCCCCTTCATTCTGATCCCTAAATGAGCCCCTCTACTGCCTGTGCAGCTGGCAACTGTGGACAAGAGAAGTCTGCAAGTGTTTGTGATTTATGCGGCTGATCCCTTTTTTGTGAGGCTGTACTTGACTAAGGCTGACACATTCAGGCAAGTTACAGATGGTGGCAGATTTACAGGATTCCCAATCTGGGCGCACGGTGGCGCGGGCACTTCTGTGAGTTTGGGCATCACACAAAAGCTTTAAATCACAGATTGGCCCGGTTTCATTCTACTCCAGAGCTTTTATTTTGCATTGGAGGGAGTGGGCATAAAAGATGGGCATTCACCGATGCCACTCACTCAAAGTGATTGTTTAATGACTTGGACGCTCAACTTCATTGTGCAGTTGAGTGTTAAAGTCCTTTTTGGCAAAGAGGGGAGGGAAACACTCACACACGGACACATCCCAAGTCTATTCGTTCCCTAGAGGTTTCTAAAGAGTAAAACAAAGCTAGTCATAATAAACTGTGATTGCATTTGATTGCGTATCTGGTATATTATTATTTAATGCATGCATGTTGTGTGAATAATACACACTCTTGCAGGGTCTGCAGGGAGAATGCAGTCCTGAGAAGAGCAGAATAGCTAATCAGCTCCTATATTTAATTCATGACAGAGCACATCTGCTCCATACTGGAGAAAGTTCACGACTAAACACACTTCTGAGAGCTGTAAGTCAACACACATGAGAACAACAGGAAAAAAGCATGCACACTCTCTCCAAAATGCACACACAGACAGTAAAATAAACAGAAACTGTCATGACTAATCGAAGACCCACTGGAACACAAGAGTTTCGAGGTATTTCAACTCAGCCAAATGTAAGCCCAGATGGCTGTGTGTGTTGCTGCTCAATTATATCTATTAAGCAGAAGTCACAAGTTTGAAGAAAAAAAGAAAATATCCATCACACCCATCTCATTAATCTAGTAAGCTTTTTTAGTCCTAAAGTCCTAAAATAAAGGTAGTTAGTACAGCCACAGGTTAGTACAGGACATAACTCTACTTTGTTACCTTAGTTAAGAGCTATCAAGTTTATCAGGATAGGAAAGGGAAATACTGAACCTCTACAGTTGAGCCACCACATAGTATGTGAGTGAGTGTGTGTGTGTGTAGCAAGAAGGGAGGAAGAAGCACAGAAGGCAGAGGGAACACATGCAGTATGAAGGAGTGACTGGGATGGGTACTTACCGACAGGGCGAGCTGAAGACACAACAATGGTGGAGTGAAAACAACAAAAAAATGAACAAAAGATAGACACAAACAGAAAGGACGAACAAAGAAGAAAGTGAAAAGAATTAAGAACAAAATAAATTAAATTCAGAATGAACAATGGCAATGTGTTTTTTGGGCACATCATTTCAGCACTGTGTTGGTCGGTGGACACAGATTCCCCAGCAGAGATGCGAGGAGGAGAGGAGGAATGCAGTGTATTTTATTTTTCAACTCCGATGTGGACTGAAATCTTCAAAAAAATTGACAAAAATGTTAATCCAGACCAGCGCCACCTGCTGGCAAAATAGTATAATGTTTAGTTTTATTGTGTGAGCATGTGGAGAGCTAAGAAAAGCAGTCTTCTCTCTCCTCCCCAACTGACAGGTATCTATTTTCATAAGAAGTCATTAAAAACGGGGGCTTGTCCGGGATAAAATTCAGGCTATGAGATCTGCTTCACCTGCAATAATGAGGTCTATATACAGAGCTCTCAGTGAGGAAGCTGAACCGGCAAGACAGAATGTGGACAATATTGATGGAATGGCCAAGAGAAAATAGCTGACAATAAAGCAGTTCATATTTAATGCAGTAGTGGAGCTGTCGGGGAGCCTACTGTATGCCATATTGACATTAAGAGGGTGCAATCATGCTCAGAGTGCTGTCCTCTCCTTCCTTCCCTCCTCTGTCTCTCGCTCTTGAAAGGGAGCCTGTGTAAAACCCCTCCACTCTGGATCCTCACACATCCCTTCATGGCTGAACTGTGTTCGCTTGTAAATCCTGCTTTCAAAAGGGCTGAAACTTGACGGCTGTCTCCATTGGCAGCTTCAGCCCCCTCATGAAGGCCACCAAAAACCCCCCTATGTGAGGTTTTAAAGCTCTCCACAGAGCATCTAAGCAGTTTGATTTAATGTGGTGAGAAGAGAAGGGAGACGGAGAAGAGGTGGAAGGCGAAAGAGGGAGATTATGGCGAAAAGAAAAAAAATTGTTTTATTAACCCTGCCCACCCAAGCTGAGCTTTCCGAGGTCGGTCTGCACCAGTAAACTGTGAAATGGTTTCGCTGGTATGGGCCAGAGTGCCACAGTGGAACTGAGGAGATAGTGTGTGTTTATGTGTGTGCAGGGGGAGGGTTATTGGTGGCCTCCATTCTAGGGAGTGTAAATAATAAAAAGCATTGTCGCTCAGGGCAAACTCACTCCCCACCTAAATTACACTTCAGGAGTTCATTTGAGACCCGTCAGGAGGTTATCTCACTCTTTCAGACTGAGACTACACCAACATACATTATACCACTATTGATTTCCAGTGAAGTAAAACCTTATGATAGAGTCAAATAACCCAGGTCAGCACAAACACATTGTTGGGCTTCTGAGATGCACTAATTTAATAGAATGTTTTTTTCTTAAATACAAATCACTATATTATATTATATTATATTATATTATTGTGGCGAGCAGGACGAGGTCGAGGGCCGTGGGAGGACGGCACGAGGCCGGTGGCGTGATTGCAAATGCGCGACACCTGCGCGACGCACCGGTCTCGCATCTCTCACGGAGGAGCGGAAGCATAATGGAGGAGCGACGACAGTGAAGAGCGAGAGAGGACAGGCCTGATTTTATTTGATGTTGTGTTTTGTTTTCTGTTTGGTGTTGCCAGCAGTCGTCCGTGAGGGGCTGCTGGCTTTTACTTTCATTTTGTATTTGTTTCATTTTATTTATTAAATATTGTTGAATGTTCCCCGGTTCCCGCCTCCTTCTTCCCATAACATCATACCTCGTTACATTGGTGCCGAAACCCGGGAGGAAGGAGGGACACGCTGTCGGAGAGCCCTCGCTGCTGGGAGGTATCGCGGTGCTGAGGAGGTCGGGCAGCACGAGGGAGCGTCTGCCGCCGATTGCTGCCCGAGGCGATGGTGCTGGATCGAAAGAAGATCTGGTGGGACGGAGAGCTCGCTGCCGTCCTCCTGGGTCGAGGAGGGATGGCTGCCATCCGCGAGGGAGCGGAGGAGTCGCTCCCGTTCGCCGTGGGCCGGAGCCTGTTGCCGTCGGCCATGATGGGGGCGGAGCAGGGGACGGGAGGCTCGCTGCCGGCTGCCCTCGATCGGAGGAGCCATCGCCGTCCGCCAGGAGGCGGAGGAGCGTCGAGCCGTCCCCCAACGGATGTCCAGTGCCATCGCATGGCACCGCGAGTGACTCTCAGCTGGTTGAGGACCGAGCGGCAGTGTGTCCGGGAACCGGATCAAGAATTTTTTTTTTGTTTGTTTGTTTCTCCTCTCTCCCCTCTCTCGTCTCTGTCGCTCCTCATGCTTCCGTCTCCTTTTCTCTCGCCTCGTCTGTCCATACCCCCAGGTACCGCAGCCGCCGTGATCGGTCCCCCCACGGGAGGGGGGGGGGGGGGAGTAGGCGCAGCCTCGGTGGTACCCCCCGGCCTGCGAGGGGCGATGGGGGTATGTGGCGAGCAGGACAAGGTCGAGGGCCGTGGGAGGACGGCACGAGGCCGGTGGCGTGATTGCAAATGCGCGACACCTGCGCGACGCACCGGTCTCGCATCTCTCACGGAGGAGCGGAAGCATAAAGGAGGAGCGACGACAGTGAAGAGCGAGAGAGGACAGGCCTGATTTTATTTGATGTTGTGTTTTGTTTTCTGTTTGGTGTTGCCAGCAGTCGTCCGTGAGGGGCTGCTGGCTTTTACTTTCATTTTGTATTTGTTTCATTTTATTTATTAAATATTGTTGAATGTTCCCCGGTTCCCGCCTCCTTCTTCCCATAACATCATACCTCGTTACAATTATATTATATTATATTATATTATATTATATTCATTGATTTAATCACCTTAAGCAGGGGGCAACATTTAGGAATTCAGCAATCAATAATTATAATCAAGTAATCAAAAACAGTAATTAGTAATCAATGATGCAATCAAAAGCATTCGAGCAAGCTGATTGCATGAGTTGCTTTGAAACAATTTGATGAAATGCTAATTTTTGAAGGGAACCAACCACTCTTTCAGGCTCTAAAGTTGTAAGCAGTGTGATTTCACTTCTGTGGTAGACTTGGATACTCAACTGACCTCTGACCGTGAGGGTGGCGGTCGCCTCTGTTTTTCCCACTCGGTTCTCCGCTACACAGGTGAACGTTCCTTCATCACTCGCTGCTGCCTTCTTTATCCTCAGCACGTAGTCATCTTTATCATATTTAATATCATACCTGAAACACACAAACAGAAAGTGAGAAAAGCAATTAGACACAACTTCTGTCTATATCAAACTGATCTCACGGCAATTCATACGAATTTTACAAGGTGGCTAATTCGTAAGAATCTGTACGATTTTTGCTAAATCATACATATTTTACGAGTTGCCCAATTCGTATGAATTCATACGAATGACCTACACCTGTCCCAGCCCCAAAACCTACCCATCACTGGGGTTTAGACAAATCATTCGAATTCGTACGAGTGAAGCCGTACGAATTTGTACGAATTAGCCACCTTTTACTCACTCGTACGAATTTGTATGAATTGGTTGTGATAGCGTTGTCTTTTAAAAACTATGCTTTTCTTTTGAGTACTGAAATAAAAAACAAAACAAACAGGTGTTAAATGGGTGGTATAATGCTCTTTTCACAAGATGTAAAATAAGTCTCTGATGTCCCCAGTTTTAGCTCAAAATACCCCACAGATATTTTTATATAGCATGTTCAAATTGTCACTTTTTAAGGGTGAGCAAAAATGCACCGTTTTTGTGTCTGTCCCTTTAAATGCAAATGAGCAGCTGCTCCCAGCACGAGGGGCGGAGCTAGAACAGCTTATGCCCTGAAAATGTAAAAAAAAAAAAATTTGTTTATGTTTAAATGTATGTAGCTGATGGGGAGTTAACTATCTTCTAATCATTGATTAGCATATTCTGTCATGATAATCTATAAATCACGTTCCCGGGGGCGGGGTTTACTGTATGTAAATTTTAGGGTTAGTGATGTCACTAACCCGGGAGGAATATCGTGTAGTCCCTACCAGTCGTTTGTTGTAGTCCTTAGAAAGCAAATATCTTCCTTTGCTTTGAACTTTGAGCATCGTGACTTGCCAGATGTTGTTTATGCTCAAACAGCAACATTACACACTAACTAAAGTTAAAAAAGTGAAATCATGATCAACCACCCCTTTAACATTGATAATAAGAAATGTTTCTTCAGCTGCATTATTAAAATGATTTCTGAAGGATCACGTGAAACTAAAGACTGGAAGGAAATACCAAAATGATCTCATGGAATAAGAAACTATCACCAGTTCACATTTGATCAACGGTCAGTGTTGAAATATGAAACGAATATAAAACCATGACACTTGTGTCCATTAAAATACAAAACTGCATCATAGCAGATGCTATCTAGAATACCAGATTAAAAAATCTAGTATATTCAGAAAGAACTGTATAGAAACACTGCATTTTTTTTTATTGCTGACAGCAAAAGATCAATTATTCAACAATGACACACTCTACAGAGAAGGAGGAGGCTTTCAACTGGAACCGCAGATGCTTCCAATATTTATGAGGCGTCCGATATGTGTGTGTGAGAGAGAAGTGGGTGTATCTGGGAGCTAATCAGAGAAACAGGCCAATTCCAGGTCAGACTGTACAGAGAGGGATTTGAGATGTAGAAATCCAGCCTGTATTGATCTGCACCTCTCTGGCAGCTCCTAGGTACTTCAGGAACACAATGTCCTGGAAACTGACAGCCAAAGGTGATGAGCTGTGTGCGAGTGTGTGTGAGGTGAAAGTGCGGCTGAGAAGTTGACAGGCCTTGCAGGTTGGTCTTCTTTGTAGTATGTTGCTATAATTGGGATTTCTGGAGTGTGCATGCGTGTCTGTGAGCCAGTCTGAGAGGGCGTTGTGCCATGGAGCTTCTCGTCTGACAGCTAGACAACGCTATGTCTGCTGTCTGTCACTCCAGATCCGCCCTTCAACGGGAAGCATGGCTCAGAGAGCATGCCATGTGGCGCAGGAGACGGGATCCCTGACACGAGGACCAATAAGATCAGGATCAGACTGTTGTTTATACACTATCAATTCACAGAATGTGCGCTGCTTTATGTTATATATGAAGAGATATCAAGAACAACATTTCACCTCAAAATCAAAAGAAATGTATATAAAGCCAATTGAAAATGTAGCCTATTTGCATTCTTTTTCTTTCTTGTATTTTCATCCTAATTTTCAATATTTTTAAAAAATAAAAATAAGCACTATATATACACTACCGGTCCAAAGTTTTGGATCGGTAAGATTTTTAATGTTTTTAAAATAAGTCTCGTCTGCTCACCAAGGCTGCATTTATTAAAATAATAATAATAATAATAATAATATTTTTAAATATTATGACAATTTAAAATAACTGTTTTCTATTTTAATATATTTTAAAATGTCATATATTCCTGTGATGCAAAGCTGAATTTTCAGCATCATAACTCCAGTCTTCAGTGTCACATGATCCTTCAGAAATCGTTATAATATGCATATTTGATGCTCAAAAAAACATTCATTATTATTATCAATGTTGAAAACAGTTGTGTACATTTTTTCAGGATTCTTTGATGAATAGAAAGTTCAAAAGAACAGCATTTATATGAAATAGAATATTTTGTAACATCAATTTTGATCAATTTAATTCATCCTTGATGAATAAAAGTATTTTATTCTTTCCCCCAAAACTTACTGACCCCAAACTTTTGAACGGTAGTGTTTAATGTTACAAAAGCTTTCTATTTCATATAAATGCTGTTCTTTTGAACTCTCTATTCATCAAAAAATCCTGAAATAAAACTGTTTTCAATATCGATAATAATGAGAAATGTTTCTAGAGCAGCAAATCATCATATTAGAATGATTTCTGAAGGATCATGTGACACTGAAGACTGGAGTAATGATGCTGAAAATTCAGTATTGATCGCAGGAATAAATTACACTGTACTATATATTCTCACAGCTGTTTTAAATTGTAATAATATTTCACAATATTACAGTTTATTTTTTATTTTTAATCAAACAAATGCAGAAGAGACTTCGTTTAAAAACTTCTTACCAATCCAAAACTTATGAGGAAAATGCATATGATAAGTCAGGTTTTGGAGAATAAAGCTGACACTGTTTGAATGAAAACGGAAGAAGAATGACACTGCACAGAAGCTAAACACTCCGATGTATCAAGCGTCTTTCTGACAGAGCCCGAGGCAAAGTCTGACATGATTGAATACAGAAAGAGCGAGTGAGAGACGGAGATTAAAGAAACAACATAAACAGATGCTAATCAGATTTTCAACCACTAAGACTAAATATTGCATGAAACGAGCCTGGAAAAAAACGAGAAACACACACACACGCATGCACACACACACACACAAACACACACACACACACACACACACACACAGAGAAAACAGTAGCGCTCTTTAAGCTGGATCTGTTCTCTATTAAGAGAGGAATGCAATTACACATGAAGAAAGGCAATGCTGAGGACACACTACACTCCATTGGTCTCTAAACAACACACACACATATTACGCGGCATGCGTTGCTGACAGATTTGGGGTGTAAACATTTGCAGACACGGCTTTTGAGGGTATTTTCCTTGTTAATATGTACTTGGAGCTCAGAGTTTGTGTGAAAGTCTGCGCCAAAAGGCCTAGTGTTACTTTGACAAGCTAACACGTTCATATCTCATCTCTATATGAACAGCGCAGGCATCCTGACAGCAGCAGAAGCTTGTGAAATTCTGCAAAAGAATTCAAGATTTAGTGTTCGGACCACAAAAAGAAGATATTTTGAAGAATGTCGGTAACCAAACAGTTGATGGACCCCATTGACTTCCATAGTAGGAAACAAAATAATATGGAAGTCAATGGGGTCCATCGATTGTTTAGTTGAAACCGATGTCTTCTCCAAAGGTTTTCACCATTTAAACGTTACGAAAAAGTTGAGTTATAGGTTAACGTGTTGCACATGTGTGAATGTATAACCTGAAGGCCAACTGGTTGCTAACCCGTTATCTACCACATACGCCAGCTCTTTGTAGTCAGACATCTACATAATCATGAGAAAGAGAGACGATGAGGAAAACACAAGTGACTCTGCACAACGGGTGACAGTGGAGAATGTCAAAATTAAAATAATCTGCCGTTTCAGAGACAGGAAATAAAATAAGACCGCGCGACACGTGTTTTGTCGAGTCTGGGTCTTGTGGTAATTACGTGCAGCGCGACTGCGAGTTATTTAATTATTAGATTGTCATTGTTTCTTTCTCGAAACCTAATTAATTTCTGGATATGCTTCTTGGAAAGAAAAGAGAAGAAGCGTGTTGAATTATTACCTGACAGATACGCTGATTGTCGCACTCGCTGAATTAATTACTACGTGTGTTTTAACTGACAGCTGAATAATGTAGATTGATAGAATTGTTTCTTACAAAACTAATAAACCAAGAAAAAGTCTTCACTGAAATGCACGGAATGGCATTCGTGATCTGATGGAGGGAGCATGGTAAAGTAATTATATCTTAATCTTTGTGAGTTTATTACATGTAGCATTTGGACACTACAGGACAGAATATAATCGTGATAAATGAAGATACAAATTCAACCACGCTGGTTTTAGAGCCCATTTTATAGTAAATATTCGGACATAATTCGTAATCTGAAAACAATGGCCTTTCAGAATTGTTGGTAAGGAATGGTTTGGAATCTGCCGTGTCTGTGTACTTTTCCAACGTTCTCCATATCTGCACAGTTTATTTTGTCTGCATGCTTGTTGTGAGAGCATGTGGCCCGCTGACCTGTAGCATATCACAGACACAGACAAACAAACAAGGCATGATAGCACTCAAAATACACAGCCTTATCTGCTGGCTGAGGACACACACCTGTTCGGAGCGGTCTCAGTCGCTGATGCAGTTGTGAATATTTATTTTAATACTTCAAATAATTCACTTGGGGTTACTCTGGGTTTTGGACACTATATTACAATGGTAACACTGTGTTTTTGTGGCCATGAAGCAAGGCGTTTTTTAGAAGAAGCATGACATACCATGAAAACACCTGAAATCAAGCAGAGTATATGAATATGGTGATTCTTTATATATACACAACCATTTCTAAAAGTTTGGGGTTGGTAAGATTTATTTAATGTTTTTCAAAGAAGTCTCTTCTGCTCACCGAGGCTGCATTTATTCGTTCAAAAACATGGTAAAAGAGCAATTTTCTGAAATATTATTACAATGTAACATAACTGAATATACTATATTAAGAATAAATAATTATATATATGTGACCCTGGACCACAAAAGTCGCACGGGTGTATTTGTGGCAATAGCCAACAATACATTGTATGGGTCAAAACTATCGATTTTTCTTTTATGCCAAAAATCATTAGGATATTAAGTAAAGATCATGTTCCATGAAGATATTTTGTAAATTTTCTACCGTAAATATATAAAACATTTATTTTTGTGAGTGAATGCTGCACAGTCGCGAACATAAATGAACAACTTTAAAGGCGATTTTCTCAATATTTCGATTTTTTTGCACCCTCAGATTCCAGATTTTCAATAGTTGTATCTCGGCCAAATATTGTCCTATCCTAACAAACCATACATCAGTGGAAATATTATTTATTCAGCTTTTCCGTGATGTATACATCTCAATTCCAAAAAATTGACCCATGTGACTGGTTTTGTGGTCCAGGGTCATATATTTTAAAATGTAATTTATTCCTGTGATGTGAAAGCTGAATTTTCAGCATCATTACTCCAGTCTTCAGTGTCACATGATCCTTCAGAACTCATTCTAATATGATGATTTGATGCTCAGTAACATTTCTAATCATTATCAATGTTGAAGACTTAATATTTTGTGGAAACTGATACATTAGTATCAAGAATGTTTGATGAATAGGAAGTTCAATTGATTTGAAACAGAACATTATGCATGTCTTTACTGTCAATTTAGATCAACTGAATGTATCCTTGCAGGAAAAAAAGCTTTTAAAAATACTTTTGAATGGTATTATACAATAATAAATCAGATTGAGTTAACTCATCAATAAAACACACCATAGCAATTTCTTTGAAAGAGTAACCAGCTAACAAATCCTCAGTCTTGTGATCATTTCCTATCTAATCTTGTGTCGTTTTTTTTTTTTTTACGAATTCGATTCCAGATTTATTGCTTTTGACACAATGTATCTGCTCCGTGACTAAATCTTTTTTTTTGTGTGTGTACCGCCTGAAGGATGATCTTTGTCAGAAGTGTTCTCGTCCTCTCTCCCTCTCTTTATCTCACTATCACAGTTTTGAAATGAAGAGGCCTGAGGGTGAGTAAGTTCTCTTTAGCTGTGCCAGAGCCTCACCTGCCCCGGTCCACCTGCAGCCTCACCTGTCTTTACCTCAGGGCCTCAGCACGGAGCGAAAGAATGAGGCCCACGACGCAGCTCTGGCTTACATTATCTGCAGGGGGCCTCGTGAGAGAGCTTGTGCGTTTCTGAAAATGGGCCCTGGCATGGAGCTCAACACCTACATCACAGATGCCTATACGAGTAGACATTTGAAATAATGCTTTAGATCGCCAGAAGTCTCACCTCCCGCGGGGGACGTCAATTTCGTCTTTTTTCCAGCGGACGGATGGTTGTGGGTCTCCCTGCACCTGACAGCGAAACTCCACCGCCTCTTCTTCTAGAACCACCTGGTTAATGGGCCGTCGTAGGAACGTGGGTCTCTCTGAAAGACATACCGATGAAAAAAAGGACATGACTCAACATTGAGTCACCAAAACAGAAGCTCTCACGGAGATTTGTGTTATTGTGTAAGATACGCTTTTTTGTGTCCAGTCCCAGCATGTTTTATGCCTAACTTGACGACTCAAGCATAATAGAGGAGTTAAACATACACATTCTTTCATGATGGTAAAATTGCAATCGTTCAAACTTGCTTGTTTACAAAAGCATTAACTATGAGCTGAGAGGTTAAAAATGTTCAGGGCATGATTGATACATTTTGTGATGTTTTTAAGACTTTTTTTGTGGTTTGAAATGTCAGAATTGGCACGTACCGAACACAGTGACCTGGGCCGTCTCACTGTCTCTCTCGCCGACCATGTTGGTGCCCACGCAGATGTACATACCAGCGTCGCTCTTCCTCGTGTTGGAGATCATCAGCTTCCCTCCGCGGATCTGAAAGAGAGCACTGGAATGTTACGGTCTCTGCAACACCTCATGCGATAAGTTACTGCGACACTATCTTAAGTTAAGTGCTTTGCTCAAGGGCAAAATAGATGTGGTTTATGATTCACCTTTTGCTGGTTTTGAACATGTAGCCTAATCGTCTAGATTCAAGGCCAGATCATAACCACTATTTCACACCTCAAATATGGCTTTCTTTGTTGCAAAAAATGGTAACACTTTACAATAAGGTTTGTTAACATTAATTAATGCATTAACTTAAGTAAACAAGCAATATATTTTTACATGCATTAACCTTTGCTACTGTTAGTTAATAAACATGTTCATGTTATTTCACAGTGCATTAACTAATATTAACAGATAAAAATGTTTGATTTTAACAATGTGTTAGGCAATGTTGAGATTAACATTAACTCAGATTAATAAATGCTGTACATGGATTGTTAATTGATATATCATTTTAACTATTTCAGTTAACTATGGAATATAATTTTTTTTTTTTTGCCGTGTCTGCAAAAAGTTTATTGCGACTAGTTCCGAAAGTCACAATTCTGACTTTTTTCCTCGCAATCGCGAGTTCATATCTTGCAATTCTGCCTTCTTTTCTCAGAATTGCGAATATATTGCACAGTTCTGACTTTATAACTCGCAATTGCAAGTTATAAAGTCAGAATTGGGTGATATAAAGTTGCAATTACCTTTATATTATTTATTCAGAGGCAAAAACATGTTTTCAAAAACTTTGTTTTAGGTTTTCCTTTAGATTTACAATGGCTTTGCAAAACAAACTAAACTAAAACGAAACAAAATGAAACAAAACAAGCAAAGCAAAGCAAAGCAAAGCAAAACAAAACAAAACAAAACAACATACTGTATAACATAACATATAACAAAACAAAACAAAGCACAGCAAAACAAAACAAAACAAAACAAAACATAACATAACATAACCAAACCAAACCAAAAAAAACCAAACAAACAAACAAACAAACAAACAAACAAACAAACAAACAAACAAACAAACAAAACAAAGCGGAAAAAAACACACACAAAAAAAAAACAAAAAAAAAACAAAGCGAAATTAGTTCTGTTCCTGTCCCCAGTTCTCACCTTGATCCTGTCGTCCTTTTCGTCGATTCTGACTTTGTCTTTCTTCCAGTAGATGGTGGGCTCCGGGTGGCCACGAGGGGGAACACACTCCAAGATGGCCGGCTCTCCAGCGGCCACCACCACGTCCGTAGGGTTCTGTCTGAAATCATCACGTAACACTAAAAGAGAGAGAGAGAGAAAGTAACAGATTAGCTCATTATTTAACCATTTTCAAATTTAGTCATGCTTACAATCCCTGAGGCACAAATAAATGTGCTTTTGTTGCTGAAACAGATGCCATTCAATTAAGCCCTTCAAATGCTAACACACTCCAGCAGTGTTCAAATGTTAGCTCACGTTCAACAGGGATGCACGGAGAAACACCTGTTTGAAAGCTATGTCCACTCGGCCTAACTTAAGGTCACATGAACGACAGACGCAGTAAATCACGCTGTGTGTGAAGCCATCAGTCTGCAGGAGGGTGTGTGCGAGTTTTATTCGATGGGGCGACTACAAGGGAAACTTAATTGGACTTAATGGGGTTCCCTATCGAGAAAGGAGAACAAACAGAGAGAGGGAAGAGATATTGTGCCCTCCAGCTCTATGTCAGAAGAACGAACGCACATACAGAGCGGTGGGTGGGCGGGTATATCCCTGCCAACTAATCAACCATGCTCACCCTTTCATCATGCCAACTATGCCTCTGGCCATGACTAATGTAGCAATAAACTCCACAGCAAAAACATACAAGAGGTCACCTGATTATCAGCGAAGAATAAATGCAATGAATTAATAAACACACCTGTACACATCGTCACTTTCATCAACACCGCTTTATTAATAAATAAGGCAGGCAATTATCCTCTAGCACTGACCTGTGAGAGACAGAAGGATGGATTTGTCTTACCGATCATGTGTTAATAGTGGACGTTTTGTGGACGCTTTCCACTAGAAACAAACATTGATGTATTATTTTAATTTAATACTGTGAAGCTGCTTTGATACAATCTGTATTGTGAAAAGCGCTATGTAAATAAACTTGACTTGACTTGACTCAAGATTTATGAATTCGATAAGGACTTCAAAGTGATTTAATAATAATATGAAAGAGAGCACTCTGACTTGGAAATCTGATTGTGTTTAAAGCTGTTCAAACACGAACCCTGACCACACATCAGTTGATATGAATGTGCCTTATTTATAATTATTATTATTATTATTAATAAACCCTAGATTTATAGTAAAATAGTAGTAGTAATAATAATAATAATGATGATAATAATAATAATAACAATAATAATAATATTATTAAATCAGAGAGATATATTCAAATAATACTAATAATAACAGTAATACAAATAAAAATACAACAACAACAACTTCTACTACTACTAGCCTACTACTTGGGGTTGGGGTAATCATTTCCCATAATGCAAAACTGCAGTAGATTTTAGCATTTTCTGATGACAATGAGAGCAAACTATTGTGAGTAGAACATGCCACAAGTATAGGGAGTTGCTAAGGTTTTTGTGAGGTTGTTAATGTGTTGCTAGGGTGTTTTGGATGGTTGCTAGGTTGTTGTTTACTGACCCAGTCAAGTCTCTATGATAATCCGGTGTCTTAGATATAGCTCAGGAATAGCTGGATATAGTCCCTTCTTCACTGCAAGTCTTAGGCTTTGTTTTTACCCATTTCATCTCTAGGCAAAACTCTTACTATTACATAATACCTCAGCTCAAAAAACTGCATGATTTAAGATATCATTGAGTAGGTGCACGGAAAGTTACATCCTGAAGTTTAATACTTAGTGTTTTGAATAATGCTGTTAAATAAGACAAAGTGCTGTGTATGTGCATGTAGTTTTACATTTCTTAACTTCACGACTTTCTCTGGCCTCGGGGCCTATACAGACATTCAATACGCATAATTACATTTTCATCCCAGCAAAAGCCTTGACTTTCAGCTTTCTTACAAGTCTCTTTCTCCTTCTCTCTCTCTCTCTTCTCTGGGTGCGATGAGCCTCTCAATCTTCCATCTGATTAATATTTATGTATTGTGTGTCTCCCTCCCCCGCATGCTAGCGAGAGCAGCATCTGTCTGTCAGGCTGGAGGCTAAAGGAGAGGCTTATCTGCCGAATATTCCTTCTCTTCCTCCTGGAGGACGGCTGGTAGGGGCGGAGGGGCTGATTTCGGGCTGCATTGGCAACTTTGCAGTTTTTCTGGCGAGATTTCAAAACTTTCGGAGCAAAGTTAAGGGTTTCGCGGTGGAAAAGTGTAACAGGAGGAGATGCAATGGAGGGAAGCCAAGAGGATCATTAAAAAAAGGACAGATGCTACTTTGTACTTAAGTGTGTTTGGAGTTGTCAGATATAGGCAATGCCAAAGGCAATTAAAGGGCCCGATATCAGAGATCCTTTTTTGTTGTTTTTTGTTTTGTTTTTTGGCTACACATTTGGCAACTACAAGAAAAATCTAATCTTTGTGACAAAAATTGTAAATGTAAACTCAGATTGTACTATAGCCCAAAAACCTCTCATGTGACTTATGAGAATTAGTTCTAGTTTATAGCTGCAACATTCATTGTTTATATATTGTTGATTAAACATTATATCTTACAAAAATATATCAACTTATCAAAATGTTTGACTCTAAAATGAATGAAGTGAACTGCAAAAAAAAAAAAAAAAAAAAAAAAAATATATATATATATATATATATATATATATATATATATATATATATATATGTGTGTGTGTGTATATATATATCATTTTCTTGATAAATAATGTATATATATATATATATATATATATATATATATATATATTAATTATTTATCAAGTTTTACATTATAAAATAGTTAACTTTAAAAATTATATAAATAAACTCACTTAAACAATATTTTCTACAAGCCTAACATATTAAAATAAACAAATAATACAATAAATGTTACAAATATAACATTCTATATACCGGTATATATATATATATATATATATATATATATATATATATATATATATATATATATATATATATATATATATATATATATATATATATATATACACTCAAATTATAACAAATTATTTTAAGATACATTGGCAAGACCATACACACAGGCCTGTGGAGTGGATAATATTTTAATTTCTGCATACAAATCGGTTTGTGTTTACCCATCATGCACTTGTGTTGGTAGCTTGTGTCTGCATCAGAGCCAGCAAAGGTCAAAACACAGTGGGATTACAGCACAGAACTGGCCTAGAGCAATATCACACTTCTTCTGCACTTTATAACATCAACATACTGATCGAGAAAAAGAGAGAGAGCGCGGAAAAGAGAACGGCTGCGGACAGATGAGTGTTTTCCAAGCATGCTACAAGCAATGATAGCATTTCGTTTGAGTGCCTCTCAAAAGTGTTCACTACAGTTGATGCTGGTTCGATGTGGCTCTCGCATGAAAGAGTGCAAATATGTCACTTTGAGAGAGAAATAGCACTTTCTTTTTCTACTGCACTGCCCTTGGCTCTGTGTGTATACATGCCTATTTGTGTGTGTGTGAGTAAAAGTAATGTGAAAATGTGTCCAGTTCATAGTGGGTAAGAAAGCTGTTCCATTTATTTGCAGGGTATATTAGTTCTGTTATGAGCTAGAGCCCCAGTGACCCCTGGAAACCCCATCTACTCAACCTCACACTGCAAATAAAGCCCTACACACACACACACACTCACTCTTCTTGACTTCATCAACATCATCATCACCCCACGGACTAAATGCAGCATTAACAGCTGCACAAACATTGCTGTCTCTATCCCACATCCACACACACATTATTCTTTCTAGAACAACCTCTGTCGGAGCATTTCTGACTGTCCGTTCAAGTATGAACCCGTTTCTAATGTGATCAAGGACAAAAAGAGTTTGTCTGCGTCAAGTACTCAAGTTTTGATATCTTAGAGATTGTACACCCACATATGACAGTTTATCCATTGTTTACACTGAAAAACAGATTTTCTTCCTCAGTATGTTTGTCTTGTTTTCCAGTAAAAATATCTAAACATATCAGTTTATATTTATTTGAGAAGCAAAATGACTTAAATATCTTCCAGGGGCTTAGAAAAATGACCTTGTTTTTCCTTTGACTTAAGTCTATTTCTCTGACCACACTGGCAGACATTTTTTTTTTCATTTTTATAAGCTTAAAATCATTTAATTTTGATACTTTTTCAAAAAACAAAACTTTATACTGTATCTTAAGTCATTTTGTGTCTCAAGTAAATGTATCTTGATTTAAGAATATTTAGATTTTTGACTTTTTGAGATTTTTGTTTAGATTTTGACTCACAATATTCTTTATACTTTCATAGTCGTTATCATACTTTCAAATATTGAAAGCTCCAGTTTCACTGCAGTTGCATGTGAAAGAGTGTCAATTTCTTGTCTTGATGGAATTTTCTATTTTGAGTGAACTATTACTTAAAAAAAGGTCAATTCTGAAGAATTGTGGTGTACAGTGTTGGGGAAAGTTACTTTTAAAAGTAATGTGTAGAAATATTGCGTTACTTCCTTAAAAAGAAACAAATAGCGTTACTTAGTTACGTTTTATGGAAAGTAATGTGTTATGTTGCCTTTGATTTCCTTTTTATCATCTGGGCTGGGCTTGCTTGTTTGTATAATAATAAACAAAAAGTTATATTTTTTGGCAAATGTAAAGGCCCTTTCACACCAAAAGTGAAATGAATAAGCCTCAGACTGAAGGAAATGCACATTTACCCCTGTCCAGTAGAGGGCGCCGCTCAAACAAACCTTTCAGCTGTGCTGCTGTTCTGGATTTCAGGAGAAGAAAGTTCAACTCTTATTTCAGCAATAAAAACGAAACACAAATGTGATGTTTATCTAAAGTAATTTTTTCTTATTGGTATGGTTGAATTGAATCGAAGGTCAGCAGCAAAGAAATTGGTTAATAAAGTGAGATCAATTGTATTACGGAACATTTAATTACAGCAGGTTTGTGTTTTACTGTTTTTAATTATTTTGAGGAATACTGAATGTGTTTTTGTGCGAGTGAGATGGGTAAAGGTATGTTCACATTTAGTCTAGATCTACAATAATCATGTTCACACACAGCATACACAACGTCTCTGCGCTCACTCACGATTTCTCTCAAAATGAGGACAGGAGAGCTGTCAGTCAATACATGAGAAAACAAAGTAACTTGCGTAACTTATTTAAAAAAGTAACTTAGACATTTTGCTGTAAATTTAAAATGTGTTACTTTACAAGTTACTTGAAAAAAGTAATCTGATTACATAACTCACGTTACTTGTAACAACAGTGGTGGTGACCATAAGCAAAACAGTTTAAAAGGGAATAAATTATGTGTTACTACACATGTAAAAATGGCAAAAGTTAGGGTTACAAAGTAGCAATTGTAATTAGCTTCATCTTACAACGACAGAAGGACAAATGGAGGTGTATGTACTGGCAACCAAACACCTCTCACCTTCAAAAGCTGCACCTCCAACGTTAGGCTAACAAGATTGCCGAAAGCCAACCCGCTAATGACTTCCGCCCCATGCTAACGCCTCTGACTGGACCCTTGGCTCCAGAACACAAGCTCATCACAAACAATACAATTAACTCTAAATGAACCTCCCTGCTCGTTCCTCTGTCCTCTACGTGCACTTTCCAGATTCAATTTGGCCTAATCCCGGGCTTTATGGTAATGCATAGCTCATTAAAATGTTAGCTAAAAACTCATTAAAATTCGCTCAAAGTAATAGCTTCATTAGTGTGATATTGCTGAAAAGCAAAGACAAAATGAAGAAGATGGGGAGAAGGAGCGAGGGATGAGGAGAGAATGGTATAAAAAAAAAACAGAACGACTACTTTCTAATCACTTAATTGTGACTGAAAATTTGCATAATGCACACAGACACTAGGTGGCTAATTTTCACTGTGACTTGGTAATTAAACACCGTTCACAACTATAGTGTCACGACCACACACGGGAATCAGGAAGATCCAATAGCAGTATGTTTATTTAAATGTAATCCAAAATCGTAGTCATCCAGGCAGGGGTCAAAATCCAAATAAACAGTCCATAAACAAGAAACACAAACAAGAACAGGCAAGCAAGAGACTACAGAAGTGACGTGACATTTAACAAGGACTCGACAACACACACTGAAACGGACAGGACTATATACACAATCATAATCAAGGTGATAGAACGCAGCTGAGACTGTGATGGGAATCAGGTGTGGCGAACAGGATTATGGGAACTGAAGTCCAAAAGTGATGACACCGTGAGGGAAGGAGGACATCTCGTGGAACCCCGGGGAAAAGCAACCAGACACTGTGACATAACCTCCCCTCAACGGAGTGGCTCCCAGACACTACAAGACAAGGATAACAACAGAACAAGACAAGAGTACAGGACGGGAGGCAAAACAGTAAAGAATCAGGGGGAGGAATGGGGGGCCAGGTCCATGGAGAGGAACCGGGACAGGAAGTGACAAAACCCTAGGTGGCCGGGAAACACAAGAAAGTTTATCAGGCGGGTCCGGCTCCGGCCGCTCTGGGTCTGGTTCTGGCCGATCAGGGTCTGGGTCCGGCTCTGGCTGATCAGGGTCTGGGTCCGGCTCCGGCCGATCAGGGTCTGGGTCCGGCTCAGGCCGATCAGGGTCTGGGTCCGGCTCCGGTCGATCACGGTCTGGGTCCGGCTCCGGCCGATCACGGTCTGGGTCCGGCTCCGGCCGATCACGGTCTGGGTCCGGCTCCGGCCGATCACGGTCTGGGTCCGGCTCCGGCCGATCAGGGTCTGTGTCCGGCTCCGGCCGACCAGGGTCTGGGTCCGGCTCTGGAACAGCTGGCTCAGCTAACTCTGGGTGTTTAGGGTCAGCTGCTGGGTGCTTGGACTCTGGGTCAGCTGCTGGGTGCTCGGGCTCTGGGTCAGCTGCTGGGGGCTCTGGCTGCTCGGCTGGGTGCTCTGGCTGCTCGGCTGGGTGCTCTGGCTGCTCGGCTGGGTGCTCTGGCTGCTCGGCTGGGTGCTCTGGCTGCTCGGCTGGGTGCTCTGGCTGCTCGGCTGGGTGCTCTGGATGCTCGGCTG
This sequence comes from Scardinius erythrophthalmus, assembly GCF_964197995.2. NCBI lineage: Eukaryota > Metazoa > Chordata > Actinopteri > Cypriniformes > Leuciscidae > Scardinius > Scardinius erythrophthalmus. Next base: position 29,390,640 of record NC_138227.1, on the reverse strand, counting down.
GGTGCTCTGGATGCTCGGCTGGGTGCTCTGGATGCTCGGCTGGGTGCTCTGGATGCTCGGCTGGGTGCTCTGGATGCTCGGCTGGGTGCTCTGGATGCTCGGCTGGGTGCTCTGGATGCTCGGCTGGGTGCTCTGGAACAGACATTGGCTCCGGCTCTGGAACAGACACCACTGGCAGAGGAACAGACACCACCGGTCCAAGTGTGTGCGTAGCCCACACACACCACATGGCTGTGGCCATAATGGCCAGTGTCGCAGTCACTGAGGGCTCAGGAACTTGCACCACTGGCTCAGAAACAGACACAGAAACAGATACAGGCTCAGGAACTGGAACAGACACAGACACTGGCTCCGGCTCAGGAACAGACATCACCGGCTCGGGCACTGGAACTGGCACCACCGGCTCGGGCACTGGAACTGGCACCACCGGCTCGGGCACTGGAACTCCCACCACCAGCTCGGGCACTGGAACTGGCACCACCGGCTTGGGCACTGGAAATGGCTCGGGCACTGGAACTGGCACCACCTGCTCAGACACTGGAACAGACACCACCGGCTCAGACACTGGAACTGGCACCAACGGCTCGGGAACTGGCACCACCGGTTCAGGAAGACGCACCGCCTGTTCAGGAAGACGCACCGCCGGCCCAGGAAGACGCACCGCCGGCTCAGGATGACGCACCACCAGCTCAGGATGACGCACCGCCAGCTCTGGAAGACACACCGCCGGCTCTGGACGGCGCGACGGCGGCTCTGGACGGCACGGCGGTCGCTTTGTATGACGCGGCGGTTGTTCTGGACGGCGCGGCGGTCGCTCTGGACGGCGCGGCGGTTGCTCTGGACGGCGCGGCGGTTGTTCTGGACGGCGCGGCGGCTGCTCTGGATGGCACGGTGGTTGCTCTGAGCGGCGCAGCGGCTGCTCTGGACGGCTTAGCCGTTGCTCTAGACCACTGAAGGAGCGAGCAGAGTCCCTCCTCCCTTGCCGTCCTTGATGGAAAGCTGCCGGCTCCGGATCGAAGGGAGGCCATGATGGACAGTGGCGCCGATCCTCTTGGCTACCTCCCCCTCCGCGACCTCCCCGTGTCCCGCGGAAGATGACTTGGCGGGTTCCCTGAAAGGATTGTCTCTGGGGAGGGGTGTTGACCACCATGGTCTCCTCAGGCTTACGAGCCCATAAGGCATAACACTCAAAGAGTGTCATGCGAGGCTCTGGCTCTTCGGGTCGAACGTTCGCTCTCTGCAGCCTCTTCTCCCGCTCGGTGGCTGGGGAAAAAAACATACCGCTGGATCTTGTTCTGGTCGAGTCCTTCTGTCACGACCACACACGGGAATCAGGAAGATCCAATAGCAGTATGTTTATTTAAATGTAATCCAAAATCGTAGTCATCCAGGCAGGGGTCAAAATCCAAATAAACAGTCCATAAACAAGAAACACAAACAAGAACAGGCAAGCAAGAGACTACAGAAGTGACGTGACATTTAACAAGGACTCGACAACACACACTGAAACGGACAGGACTATATACACAATCATAATCAAGGTGATAGAACGCAGCTGAGACTGTGATGGGAATCAGGTGTGGCGAACAGGATTATGGGAACTGAAGTCCAAAAGTGATGACACCGTGAGGGAAGGAGGACATCTCGTGGAACCCCGGGGAAAAGCAACCAGACACTGTGACATATAGACATTTCAATCCAAAAAATCATTTAAGGAGGCACTTCTGGGTCTGTAAGAGATGCCAAAACGTCTCCATCTGCCTGTGTAAAAATGATACTCTGACCAGCTGCAGAGTGTGGAGCCCTGGTGGGCGCTGATACCGTGGTATTATGTGTGTGTCGAAGCACAATCACTGATGAGTATTACAATTCAGTCCATGGTAATCCAAAGAATGAATTCGAGTCTATGAAGACACAAGCTACATGGAATTACCACCTTTACTTATTGGTATATGAGTTTTAAAATGCCTTAAACATACAGTTTTCCTATTTTCCAGCTTTGTAAAAATCTCAAATAAAATCAATTTAAAAATAAAAAATAAAAAAATAAAAAATAAAATAATAATATTAATAATAATAATAATAATAATAATAATATATATATATATATATATAATAAAATAACAAAAAAGATAAATACAATAAAATTAAAAAAGTTAAACATTTAAATTTAAATTAATTTAAATAAAATAAAAAATAATGAATAAAATAATAAAATAAGATAAATACAATAAAAACACAAAAATATAAATAAATAAAATAAAATAAAATAAAATAAAATAAAATAAAATAAAATAAATAAAATAAATAAAATAAATAAAATAAAATAAAATAAAATAAAATAAAATAAAATAAAATAAAATAAAAGAGAAGGATTTGTTTACTTTTTCTAAAGTAAAATATAGCTTCTGGTGCAATATAATAGCTTTGTGTTTCATTGAAAATCACAAAAACATTTTGCTAAACTTCTCTTTTGTGAAAAGCATAGAGTTTCTTAAAAAAAATAAATAAAAAAAAAACACAGGGTCTAGAGTAAATAATCACAGAAAATGACATGCTTTACTGGTGAGTAAAGCCGAATTTATACTTCTGCGTCGAACTCACGCCGTAGCTACTGTACGTCGTAGGCTGTGTGTAGTGCGCGTACCCTTCGGCGTACCCTGACGCGCACCTCTCCAATTCTACGTGGACCGCAAGCGCTGTGATTGGTCTGCTAGAACCGCTCCCTTGGGTTTCACACGCTCCCTTTGCATGAGTAATTGCATATCAACGCGGACAACAACGCAGAGGTATAAATGAAAACCAACGCTCCGGCGTGGGCCCGACGCAGAAGTATAAATCAGCCTTAATGCTATCTAGACCAGCACTAATCAGCATAAACCAGCTTGGACCAACATGGAAACTCATACGGGTGTTAGCTGGTTTTCCAGCAGGGAACAGCATGATCCACACACACTGCAGATCGTCAGCCACTTCAAAAGCCACCCACACGTTCCAAAGAAAGTTCCAGCAGCCGTACGGTGCGCCTGATCCGCCGTAATGAACAACCGCTGAGTTTTGAAGCCTGAGAAACCCGCTACAGCGAACGCCTGATCAAAAGCCAAACCCTCTCTCTCCTCCGAAAGCTCATCTACTATTTCTACACACCTCAGACTTCCAAAGGAGAGAGCGAGCGGAAAAAGAGAGAAAGATTAATAAAATGAAGGCTGCTCCTAATTCCAC